>NW_020455027.1:0-21554 GCF_003342845.1 Nothoprocta perdicaria
GGCCGGGCAGCTGCCCCAGGGACACGGCTCGGGATGAGGCCGGACACCACGGGCCGGGCAGCTGCTCCGGGGACACGGCTCAGGATGAGGCCGGACACCACGGGCCAGGCAGCTGCTCCAGGGACACGGCTCGGGATGAGGCCGGACACCACGGGCCGGGCAGCTGCTCCGGGGACACGGCTCGGGATGAGGCCGGACACCACGGGCCGGGCAGCTGCTCCAGGGACACGGCTCGGGATGAGGCCGGACACCACGGGCCGGGCAGCTGCTCCGGGGACACGGCTCCACGGGCAGGGGAAACCAGCCCTTGAACGTGGCCCCGCGACACCCAAAACGCCCATTTCCCTCGGCAGCTCGGCATGAAAACAACATTTCACCCCAGCTCTGCCATTAAAAGACAGCCAAAAATGCCTCTAGGAAGAATGTATCCTACCCTATGCTAGCGATTCCCAAAAGGGAATCCAAATACGCTCCATCTCCTTCTTACTCCCAACAGCCAAAAACCCCATGGCCAAACCTCCTGATGAGCCACACAGCAAAATGTTGTTTCTAAGTTTCTCTCTTTACCTCACTAGGAAATTAAAGGCAGAAAGCTCCCATTAAAAAGCGCTTTCCTTAAGCTTGCAAAGTCAGGTGCTAAAATGCTGCCAAACCCCAGATTCACATTTCTCCCTGCAGCCTTAACTCAGCCTCCTTCCTGGCCCAGCCATAAGGATGTGGCCATATCCTGTTACCTCCTCCGTCTTGCCTGCATTTAGTGCCAATGAAAGCTGATGCTCAGGCAATAAATACCCCTGCAGGGGTTTGCTTGGTCCTCCCATATTCAGCCCCAGGACTTAAATTATTCCACAGTATTGAAATGCAGATCTGAAAAAATATTTATTCCTTTTTTTTTTTAAGCTTTTTATTGTGCTCATCACCATAGTAGTATCTGACTCCTTCATAAATATTAATTCTTTTCCCCATTACACAGGAGAAATATTGGGATTAAAAGGTCATTCTTGATACCTAGGTCAAACTGAGATCCTAGGAACTGATTTTTTTTTCTCAGAGTTATTAAAATTACATGTTGTTAATGCCCAGGTCACATCACATATGGAGTTCAGTGGTGAATGGCAGATCCAAGACTTTCATAAAATATGTGCTTTAAGTCAGGCACTCAGAAAATGGAGGAAAAAAGTATTTTAAGACACTCATTCGACATCACCCAGTGACCTTGTGCCGGCCCTTAATTCTCCAAGGCAGCACTTACTGCTTTCCAAAGAAACAAAAGATCCTCCTGTCACTGCAATCTCCTGTTACTCATTTACCCACTTCACAGCTTCTGCATCAGCACTCCTGCATGGAACAGCCATCCTAAGGGCACTTCCATCCCACTGCAAATACACATGCATCCCGTGGAAAAACAGTACGTTAGCACACAATTAAATTTCTATATGATAATGCAGATGCAGGGTTGAATTAAAGCTGCATGTGTAACCTAAATTCAAGCAACCTCAATTCTCTTTCTTTGAATACTTGCCTTTGCCAAACTATTCTTTCAGCATAATACCCATGTGCAATGTTATTTATAATCAGCAATGGAGAAGGGAGCCCCCTGCTATATAAGGACATACTGTTTATATGCCCCAGTAGGATACAATACAACCCTGAAGAGTGGCAGTGAAGGAAAAGGAAACATCTGCATTTAGACTTGTAATTACTGTGCATCTGTGAGACAATCACTGGCCATTTAAAGTTGTGCAAACAACATCACCATAACAAAATCATGGCTAATGTAAGATTTTTTTTTAACCTACTCTCCGGAGAATTTGCAGTCTATTTAAATTTATATATATTATATATATATACACATATATATTTTGTAAAATTAGAGCTGTAAACATATTTTAGCAGCTTTGGTTTATTTCATGAGCTCTCAGAGACACTCTGGGATTTAAAAGCCAAGAATTCTGAACAAGAAATGTTCAGTTTCTCATGGAGGCTATACTGTACACAAACAGTCAAATTTTATCAGTGAGAACAAAAGCCCATTTGATAGAAATCATGGCAAAATAACAGTGGCAAAAATATATTATTAGACATATTGCAAGACAGAATTTTACAGCCCCACTTACTTAATATATCAATTTAATGATGTTTTATCTCATTCGCTTCTAATTTAGTAGAAAGCTAGCTGAGGACCAACCCTGAGAGCAATGTGATGCAAAGTCAGGTTAATCATGAAGCATAAGTTGAATATGAACAATAAAGTAATCTGCAGCTTAGGTTTGGCAAACATCATACCAGCAAGTGATGTCAAAGGTGCCCTTTTTAAATCAAAATAATGCAATTGGCTAAGCTGCCTCTCTCTCTCTCTCTCTCTCTCTCTCTCTCTCTCTCTCTGTTTCTTTCTTTCTCTTTCTTCCTTCCTTCTATGCTGATTTTTTTTTTTTGAGATGACAAAGCAAAATAGAAGTCCACGTCATATCCTACAAAAAGTAGTGCACTGTTGGCTTCATGCTAATGATGTATTTTGATCCTCTTTCAACATTTCAGACAGAAACAGCCTAGTTTCAGCTCTTATCTCATTCTCAGTAAATAAGAATTTGCTCTGGGAATGAACATAGATGCAAGCAAAATGGAAATTACATAAAACTATCTGGAATTACCAAGACAAAACCTGCTATATTAGAAGATTTTGCCATTATTGATAGGTGCAAGGGCATTTAAAGTTGCATATAGAAAAATACTATAGGCTTCTCCTGCTTTCAACCACACAAGCATAAATCTAAGCAAAAGCTCTCAAGCTAGGCGTGCTCATCCCACCACAGGGGACAATTAATTCAAATGACCTTAACTCTCTGATTAAGAGGTAGCAGTGAGAAGTCAATTAAAGTACTCCAAGTGTGGATCATGGAGCATTAATACTGCTACATTTCTTTTTACTTATATATGTCAACAATCATTAACACTGGTGCAATTTACTATTTCTTTTGCACTATATTAAATAAATGTTATATTTATGGATGAGTATCCATAGGAAAAAAAATCACTGGAAAGAAAGCTCAACAATCATTTTAAATCTCAAATCTGATTCCAGAACATTTTATATCATGGTGTTTCAGTGAAAAGTGTACTTTCAAAATCGTACAGACATCACCTGTCTGTACATGGTGAGGGCCTAGGGAATGGCCTAGGGAAACCCATGGCAATACAACTTTAAGAAATCCCTTAAAAAATCTAAGGTACCTAGGAGTTGGGCACAGGGAATGGAAGAAACACATAATTGCTACAATTGCAATGGGTGAGCTGCAGGGTGGAGAGCAGGAGGCAGCCAAGAGGAAATCAAGGCCATGCAACAAGGGAGGAGGTCACAGTTGCTAGCAGAAACATTGGAAAATAAGGTCTTCATGCAAGGCTCTTTCAAGAGAAATGATTAAAAATGAGGAGTCATTTGCTGTAACAAAATAAACAAACAACAATCCAAGAAACAGATATAAACAAATATAAATATCTGTTTGGAAATGGAAGGCGAATCATTGAAGTCAACCCAATGCCTACTGAAGGCCCTTCATTTATTTCAAAGGTAATGGGATTTAGTATTTATAGTCATACCTGCAAAGATCTTAGGCACCTAAAATCAGAACCTAAAGGTATTTACAAAATTGCTCAAGATGACCAGCTGCCTAGCTCTTTAAAAATTTCAAGAATCAATCACCTATTCAATTCTCTTCTCAAAGAGCTTCTCAAAATCCACATGGATTCCCTTTAGGTCTCAAAGCAAAGATACAATCCTTATTTCCCTTCTTTCTCTTTTTATATTCATGAGTTCCCCGCATTTCTTCATTTTGGTGGCAGTCAGATCACCCTCTGTGTGTGTTTAAAGAGCATCATGCATTGGGAAGCTATTAAACAGCACTCAACTAAGAATAAAGGGGAAATAACAAAATGAAATGAAAATTATTTAATGAGACATGAAAAGAAAGCCTAAAAAAAACCCACTGTAGATTGTGTCTCATTAAATAATTTTCAAACCACATATCTTCAACAATCAGAAATTCAAAAACTCCCATAAGTGTTTTTCTTACAGAACTGTAATGTTTTTCTCATATATTTTTAAATCCAGAATTACAAACATAAAAGCAAAAGCAGGATAGCTCAGTAAGGCTATGGATGGGACAGCCCATGGTTTTCAGGTCATCACAAACTGATTTGCTTTCCATTTTGCAGCACTGGAGTCCTTGCAGTGAGAGCTTCACTTCAGCAATGGGAATAGATCCCAGTGCATCTGAAAACGAAGGCACCAGGCAATTTGTGCCCCAAACTCCAGCGTCTCACCTTTCTCATTCCTTATAATGATCCTGTTATGACAAACCCAGGCACTAGACCTCAGGCTCTTTTGGTACTAGACCTCAGGCTCTTAAATAATCCTGGATTGTGTGAGTCAGGCAATTGAGAAGTCCTTCAAACTGTTTAAAAATGGAGATGTCAAAAGACTCTGCTTTGATCCCATCTGTTTCCAACTAAGTATTTAGGCAGAGGTGAAATTACAGAATTACAGTTCGGGCTATTTGTGTCTCTAACTGATCCCACAGCAGGTAAGGCAGATACCGGCACCAACAAAAAATAAATAAATAAAATAAACAAGGTCCACTATTTACCCACTACTTAAAAAACACAACGTTTTTGCAAAGGTTTCAAAAAGATAAGTAACAGTCTAAAATTAGCTCCTGAAAAGCAACCTGCTACATCAGTAAAAGGAAAAGTAACTGCTACTCTTGAAGGGAGTGTTAAGAATCTCTCCTTTAACTTGAGACTATGTTAATTTAAAAAATCTAGTCCTGCTTCTTTTCCAAGAGTTCTTCATTATGGTCAAAAATTCAAAGTAAAATTTGCTAATAAATATTTACAACCTTCTCATTATGAAGCTGACATAAGATAAAACTGCCGCCTATGCAGAAAGTCCACATAGGAAATACAGGTGCTACTGGGGAGATGACCCTCAGGACACAAGATTTAATGCTGTATCACAAAAGAGACACGCTTCACAACCATATTTCCACAGAATCACAGAATAGCTGAGCTTGGAAGGGACCTCTAGAGATCATCTAGTCCAACCCCCTCCTCAAGGAGGGACACCCAGAGCACGGGGCACAGGGCGGCATCCAGACACGTTTGGAAGATCTTAATTTTAGGATTGTGAAGATTTTAGTGTTGCATTGCAGTAAAATGAATAAAATATAGTGAAAATGGCTAGGAACTCTGCCTGATAAGGATTGGTATTAGGACAAAATGTATTTAATGACTTTGCTAATGACTTGGAAGGCATAAAAAGTCATAAAATTTTCACAGGAAATTAATGTTACATTTCTGAAAACATCTGTTCATGAAGATTTTCATAGACTGCAATTATTGTCTTCAGTGGGATTACTCCCATACACAACTTTATGCATAATTTAGTCCTGACAAGATCAGGGATGAGACTGGAAAGTCTTGAGATTACTGCATAGGAAGTGAGAAACAATCTGAGAAAACTGAAATAATTATAACCATGTGTAGGAAACTGCAAAACCAAGATTTATGTGGACAAAATCAAGTAAGCACATGTAGAGAAAAATATATAGAGAAAAATAATCTAAAATAATAGGAACAAAAAATCCAGTGATAAACATACTACAAAACTTTGACAGAAGTATCCGTAAAATATTTAAGCGTAGAGCTTAGCATGGCAGCAAAGCAAGCTAGCGTATTTTATGGCTGAATACTCCAAATGACCTGAAGCAAATAAAAAATTTTCCATATGGCTGTTCTATAGTTGTCTCCTGATGGAAAATAGAAGCAAAATAAACAAATAAATAAATAAAGTAGAAGAATTAAAAAAAAAAAAAAAAGAAGATCCAAGGAAGAAATGTTTTATGAGGAGCAACTAATCTGCTAATAAGCAGAGATGCATGCATCAGTTTTTAAGTAATGACTAAGCAGGGTATGGCCATAGCTGCCTAGAAATATTTCCATAGTGCAAACACTAAGGCAACAGATGGTTTATTTAAAGTAGTTCAAGGTACTATCACCAGGAGTAACAGGAAAAAATAATGGGAAAAAATGTATGCAGAGCAACAAGAGCATTTCTGGCAGTGAATCAGCACGATATAAAACTGTACAAAGAGAGGGGCCACGAGTGTCATATTTGAGACACTAAGGGAGAAACAGAGGGCGGATGAGCACCGTGACTCTCTGCGGGGCTGCACAGGTTTGTGGTGACACGAAGCTTGCTCAGACGCCAGCGCGACGTCGCAGCGCCTTCCAAAGAGCTCCGCATGACAAAGGGGGGAAAGCGATGACTTAGGTTTTCTGGACTATGGTCTAATAAAGACAATGATTCATTCTTTTTCATATAATGTCAACTGTGTTTGTCAACGCTTTAGACCCAAAGGCCATGTAAAAAGAGCCATATAACRTTGTGTAAAAGATATATGGCAATCTTGAAAGAGTGACATAATAGTGACAGCACAGAGGGAATTTTTGTCTAAATTTGGGGGTTAATACTCTTTCACTGGTAGTCCCATCAAACCCAACACAGATCCATGAAATAAGATAGAAGGAAAGTTATCCAACAAAACTTCCACTTTTCTGTTCTGTCATTTCTTTTTCTGTTGCTAGTCCCAAGGTCCCTGATAGGTGCTACAGACCTCGTGGAAAAGCAGGGCTTTGAGAACTGCACTCAACCATCCTTCTAATCCTGTTTTGCTCCCTACACCATTTCCACCTTGTTATTTCTTTAATTCAGCACCACTGATGCTCTTTTCCCCGTATGGGTAATTAGTGGCCATTGAAAACAGTCTCAGTGCAGACACAGAAGAAAATTAAGAATAACCAAACAGAAAAGGATTTGGAAAAAAGGGAAAAAAATAAGCAAGGGAGAGGAATGGAAAATAATAGAGGAGATAAAAGAGATGAAGGAAGGACAACAAAGGGGGAAAGGACCAGAAGAATGGACAGGAACAAGTCTCTAGAGGTTGGGGACCTAGTATGAATATCTATTACACAAAGCAGACTGGAGAGCAAGATAAGGATGGGAGTAAAAGAAATATAATAGAGAAGAGGTAGAGAGGACAAATCACTGAAATCAAACCAGATAATTGAAACAGGACCAGAGTAAAAGAAAAAGCAGAGTGGAAGCATGACAGAAGAGATGAAAACTGGGGAGGGGTGAAGTAAAGGGAAATAAATTAAGAGTATCAGCTAAGAGGTAGAAATTCGGGCTGGCATTGCCAGTTCTCTCTCTCTCTCTCCTTCTCAAAAGTTTCTAATTCTCTCAAGCAATGACTACAGCAAGGGGAGTCATTTTTCAAGCTGTCTTCAGAGCTTACTGATAATTCTTGGTGCTGGATTAAGAGGCACCCARGAAGATTAAGTTTGGTTGGAGCAGCCTGGGGATGATGTTTATTAGGGTGTGCCTCATATTATTTTTAGTAGTACTAACTTAGCAGAAGTCGCTCAGGCCACTTGCCACTGGCACAGATATAAACGTGCCAATGTAAATGTACCAAAGCAACAACTCTCAAGCATAAGAGAAATGCTGTTTGCAAAAAGTATCTTTATGTAAATCTAACTAAAAATTACATATGCTGAGCAGAAAGATCGACATGATTGTGTACTGTGGAAGAGGCCTCAAMAATTTACGTAGCATTGATTTGGCTCAGGACATAGAATCACTGGTAAGTCTACCTAGGAGAGGAAATTAAATAAATTGCAATAAAAAAATCTATTAAATAATATTGATGTGAAACTTTCAAATTAAGTATTTGATTTAAATATTAAATTTAGACTGAATATTAAATTAAAAAAAAAAATAAAGCCCTCTTCATATTTGGATTTTGGGAATCACACATCAACACTGAATACAGTCTGGCAACCTCGGAGCTACATTCACCAAACATGAGTACTGAAAAGGTTTTTAAATTGAGAAATGGAACATGGATGATGCTAAAGTCAGAATTATAGCCCATGCCTTTATAATGCCTTTAGACGAGAGATACTTACAGGTTTTCTCGTTGGGGTAACTTGAACAGAATGATAAAATTCTGGCTGAACGCGGCTGCTTTTCTTGATTTTCCTTTTCCTCACGGAAGTCTCCTGCTCACTCAGGTGGTGAGCTTCCACGAGGGGCTGTGTTTCCTCGAGGCGGGCGGCCACCCGTCTGCGGGCATGGCGAGGACTTGATCTGAAGCCCTGTGACACAGCAAAAGCAATCACAGCGTTTGACGAGGCCCACAACGCAGCCACGCAGCAACAGAAACATCACACAGGAGCTTAAAGATGACAAGAACTTGAGACAGGMGCATCCCCATCCTAAATAACATTCTGCATGCAGCAATAAAGGGACATTGCGGAGTGCCACACATACAACGCTCGCTTTATATATCTCAGTTCAATACATTATTGACACTGCTAGCAGCAATACCTCACGTTGCTTTTCTTTATGAGCCCATGTTTGTGGTTATTTATGATTAAATAGCTACATTTTTAATTTTATAATTAAACATTTCCAGATTTATTCCTAGCCTCAGGAAGAATTGCTTTAAAGAGTGTGAGCAAAAAGAGCAAAAAGACTGATTTTCCTTTTTCCTAGATTAAAAGTAAATAGAAATTGGTAGATTGCAAGTATTAATTGAGACCAATTGTTCATTTTAAGAGTTCTGACACTGYCAGCTTGCCGGGGAGGCCTTCCCACTTGGAATAAAATAACAAGACAGAGAGTTGTCTTTTCCTGTCATCCGGGAAATACATGCGTATCTGGCCAAATTAGTAAATTCAGGAAAAAGTGCCCTTCACAGATGCTTTTTACAAGTTTACTGTGAAAAGCTCTGAACCTCATCCAGAATCTCTCCTTTAATGACAAGCAAAATGCCAGCCCCTTATTGCTGCTTGCAGACCATTTTCAATGAGCATCCTCCCTTTCGATTGCCAGTCATCACGAGCATGTTTGAACCTGCCATGTGTCACTTGTGCTGAATATAACATGAATGTTACTACACCTGGCCAGGCTGTAAATAAAGAGTTTCATTCACTTAGTCAAACCAGCTTTCAGAAAAAAAAAGAGCCAAATCTATATCCTCCACGATGGTGTAAGCACTAAAAACCCTTTTAGAACCAAAAACAAATGCACCAGTTTCTAGTTTTCTTCTTTCTTCTGTCTGTAGATAGAAGCAGTGTCTGTACCAAAGCCCTTAGGCAGCACACTGTGCACTCCAGAACGGCTGGTACATAGAAAAATAACAGCCTTACACAAAGCTGAGATTTTTAGTTAAAACTGAGGCAGCCTATGGCATGAATATAAATATTCTGAGGGTCTATCATTTGGAAATGATGTGGGGGCAATATATTTTCATATGAATCCATTGTTTTGGGTTTTTTCCCCACTTTAGKTTTTTTTGTTGGTGGTGTTGCTTAGGTAATCAGTATACAAAAGTTACATACAAAAGTCCATAAATTCCAGAAATTAAAAGGCAGAAATGACAGACTTTGGGCTCCTTGAGCAAACYGGACTTATTGATCCGATGCTCACGACACTGTAAGGGAAGGGAGCTACTTTCTATTCTGGGCACTTATAAGAGACAGCTATTTTAGTTATTGAATAGCTGCTTGAATAGCTATGTCCATAATTTCCTGAATCTTTCATTGTGATCCCTCYTATTTTACCTAAGCTAAGGAGAGTTGTTCAGGATAGGAACAGACTTTGATTCTTTACGTGTTTAATGAAAAGTAGGACCCTGCAAAGATGCAATTCTGAGACATACTCTATCATCCCATCGCAATTATGTCCCATTTTCTTTTAAGTACACTGTGAAATAAACAACAAATAGGATGTCAAACTCATTCCAAGTGTTACTAGAGCCATTCAGGATGACAGGGAATAATACAACAAAGGAGCCTRCTATTATATATAGCTTACTTGTTGTGGAAATTTTCCTTTTGCCAAAAAAAAAAGCATCAGAGTGCATCAGGCATTATTTCATAGTAGAAAATACTCTATAACAGACTAAAATATCTGGYAAAATTTTATATATATATWTTKTTTTCCAGATAAAAGCTATTGGATAAAGGCTGCACTTCAGTTACTGCCTTATCRCATTCCCATCCCCATTAGCTAGATAAAACTCTTTGGGGAAGTATGTTTATGTAACAGAAGACTTTGGTGGAAGCTAAGCAGCTCTAAAAGTGCTTASAGCCACATGCCAAATAGGGATTTAAGAATGTGGATCTCTCTCACTGAATGACTTCACCTCAGAATACTTCAAGGTTTACTAATTGAATATTAGGTTTCAATATTAAAAACTCACCCTGACTTTCTGAAAAGTCTACTTATAGACTAGGTTTCTCACTTGTATTTTAGAAGTTGGTTTTTTTTCTCTCTTTCGCTGTTTATTGCTGGGAAAAAAAATGGGATCTTTATCTCTTTAAAAGCTCATCTGCTTCTGTCACTGAAGCTTATTCGTCACTTGAAGTCATAATCTGTCTGCTGTATCACAAATGGTTGCCCTGGAGAGGATTATAACGTGATAAAGGCAGAGGATCATGATTTCAGGTGGGAAATTAATTCCTTATCGCAAAGATCATGTTACAAGGGCAGAGGCCCTAGGCCAATACCTGAAGTGCTTACTCATTCCTGCAGGGAGAGTTTGCCAAAGGAAAAACCCAGATGCAAAAGATCTTGCCATTTGGTAATAAAAAAATGAAGAAAGGAGTAAAGAGGTACACAGTGTCAAAAAGTAATGTAATCACAGAATGTATGTGAGCTGTAAGCTGCACTGCGCTTAATGCAAAACTAGAAGAGCCGGTGATTTCTTTGCAATGATGAAATGAAGAGCCATCTTTTGTGCCATTACTTATGTTATTTATCCTTCAAGAGAACTCCACACTGAAACCTAGCAAGGCAATCAACCTGAAACTGTGGCAATGGCACAGGTACCCCAGTCTGGTAAACAGAACACTATTTTAGATGTTAAGCCAGAGCTCACAGGAGAGCAGAAAAACGTAATATAGGAGAAAATATTCAGAGACTTCACAGCACATTACCTGAGACTAAAGCACTGGAGAAAACACTGGAGATGTTAAAATCACCCATGCAATACTGGGCTGCTCTCCTTCTGTTCAGCAATTTGAAGTTCCCTCTGTCATGTGAACACTGTGCACCAGACAGTGACAAAACCTTCCCTGTTCTTTGGGTTGAGAGAGCTGCTCATTCCTAGGCCCTAGTGCCTGATGCATGTTTATATCAATAAAATTATGAAACAAGGCAATACAAACAAGCAAGACTTCAAACATACATTTTTTAAAATACCTGCTTTCTTCTAGACATTAACATAATTGCAGGAAGATGTATACACTGTCAGGTATTCTTCCTTAAAGACACAACTCCACCAGCTCTGAATACTGCAAACTCGGGCAGCATGTGCCAGAGTCTCACCGTATAGAAACATATAGGTTGGAATTTCTTTGAACCTAACCCTCTAGGCTCCCTGTAGAGCTACTGAAGTCAGTGATATCCAGGAGAAAACTCATCTGTTGGGTCGGATGAGCCACTCCCCAACAGGGCCTGTTCCTCTACATCAGTCGTAAGGGGAGCGCAGGCTGACCAGCTCACTTGCAGACATCTATACTGTAAGTGTCCCAAATTAGAGATGATCCCATCAGTGATGGCCAGAAGGTTTTGGTCCACCTTTGATACAGTATTCATCATTCCACATGTTATCATTGGATTTTCTCCTGTTTTCTTCTTTCTACATGAAATAATCCCAGTCTTTTCAATCCCTTTTTATACAGTATATCATTATTCATAGATATCAGTCTTCCTAGAACCCTGTAATTCATATACTCAGTAATTCATATAAGGTTCTATTACTGATATAGATAAGGGCGTTAGTTGGTTTTCCATTTTATTTTCCATTGTTTTCTTTTTATGATTAAGCTGTACATTGGTCTTCATGAACTGTCCTGAGTCATTCAAATGGCCCTTTCTTGAGACAATACTCTGAGAAACTAGTAAAATGGACACAAGATTCCTCTCTGCAACGTGCCCAGCTCTGCATGTCTGAACACTGAACTTCATGTGTGATCACCTGCCCCATCCCGCAGAACTTCTTTGGCATGCCCCAGTCATTTGACAACCAAGTGTGCCATATTCTAATATCATTGATTATTCCCATTCACAATCTTAAATAAAAAAGCAGATTTTGAAACTTTGTAAGTATTATTTATTTRTTTGTTTATTTATTTACAGGTATTTTTATTTYACTATGCCCTTTCCCCTCTGTTCTACCTTTTTAGCTATTCCTACTGCCTTCTTCATATGATATATATTATTTTATTCTGGAAATTAACCTTTTTTTCCCCCAGCATAGAAGAACTTCAGGTATAATTCAATGCACATCAGAATCCTAATCTTGCAGTTAACTCTTTCCAGCTGATAGGCGTTTTCAGAGTCACTAAACATTAAGAGAAGCCAGGGTGCAATATCTGATGTACAGCTGAAGTCAGCAGAGGTCTTTTAATCAACTTCAGTGGCCACYGGCCTGCAGCCCAGGTTACCCTTGGCAGAACTTCAGCCAGGAGAGAAGAACCTGCCAGTCAGCAGCGAGCAGGACCCGGCATTCAGGGCACTGCTACGAATGAGAACAGAGCTCAGCTCTGTTTGCTTTTACAGATATTTCAGTGAGTCCCTTGCATTAAATGCACTTCTGCAAGTGTGTTAATGAATATCAAAGTCAAAGGCAGTGCAGAGACGATATCCAACTCTGTGTGCTTGCTTTAAAGCTTCCCGACGGCGGTTCTGTACACCTAAGAATTGTCATCTATTAATTACCACTGTCAATTAACTGGCTCAAGATGAGTCTTTGAACTGTCAGTTACTGCCTGTTTAAAGCCTCAAAACTTTCCTGTATATTCAACCAACAAATTCCTAAAGCCTGGAGATATTAGCATGCATAGTTTCACAGCCATTCTCGAGATGCCACAGATCTCTGCTATTCAGCARTCAGGCTGAAATAGAAATAAACCCTACATTTGAAATACCTACTCGATTTTTTTTAAATTAATTAAATATTAAATAACTTCTTTGTATCAAATTCCCCTGCCTACTGAAAGAGAGCTTTGAGAGGCTTTATGCTATGCATATATACATATACACAAGTATACATTCACCTGTAAGAACAGCTCTAATTTTTAAAAATGTCCAAAGTTGTTATTTTTATTCCCTTTTGTTTTTTCATTTTTTCTTCTCCCATAGCAACTTCCATACCAGACGTCCACAGTTTACAGAAACAAACAAACAAACAAAACCCGATATTTATTTAACTGTCAGTCCTGGGAGTCCAATTCAAAATGCAGGATTCTAGCTAAGTGCTCCAAGCTACTTACACTTTCTCACTGATAATCAATATCGTTAATTAAAGGTAGGTCTCATTTTTTTACAGCAGGAAGACTGACTGCTTTCATTCAGTGCATYACTCCCCAAAAGCAGAAGGAAGAAGTAACGATCTTCCCTGGTTCTATTGGCTCTGAAGAAATAAATTATCCTTTTTGGAGGTTCTATTGATCTTTTTTTTTCGTCTTGGATAAGGGTTAATCRCATAAAGATCTGAATGAAGAGTTAAAACAGAGCTAAAAGACGTTGCATTCAATTTTTCATTGAACTCCCTCATAAACATGCTTTCTCTGATGCTTCTTTACATTTTTATTTTAGAAGATATTACTCTCAACTCCCAAAATATAAATACAAAAAAGTGATAGAACCATTTCTCAAATTTTGAGGTCTATGATTGGGCACGTGTCATACTCAGCTTTCCCAGTCCAAACATTGGAAGGGATTACAAGGAACATTCTCTCACATAACCTGAACGAGATCACTTTTCCAGCTGGGGTCATGAAACACAGCATGAATTGCCTGCTTCCCAGTTCTTCAGGGAGCTCTCAAGTGTACAAACAGTGCCCCTTCTGTGATCAGAGGGTTTGAATGYGAACTCAGAATATAATTTTTAATAACTCATACCCAAACATGGCGACACATTGCATAAAAGACTTTATTACCCTACACTGCTGCTTTACACAAYGTGGTTTTGATCGCAAGGTTTGGATTCCTATCAAAGTAGGTAAGCGGTAACACTAGGAAAACGTGAAGATGTGTGGGCAGATAACAAAACAACATTCCCAGTCAGGTCCTCCTTGTGTAGGCCACAACCCCAAGGAGGTTGGCCTGCTCTCTGAGCAGGCCTGTCCTTCCCCGAGGAGGAGCCTGATCGCCCTCCACCGCCCCTTCCCTTCGCCAGGGCTTGTTCCAGTTCCTGCCCTATYGCCTCAGGCCACTCCAAGCCTATATTAGGAACTGGACAATTATTTAAGAACCAAAATAAACCTGGATCAGCAGTCTGCAAGGGACAGTTGAATTGAAAATATCTTAGCACATTTCCCAAGCATGTCCTCTTCTACCTCTGCTTCTTCTTTTCTCCCTTTTTTCCCCCTTTTCCATCTCATCATTTGTTCTCAGCTTTGGAGGAAAACACTACAGATGATAGTGATCCTGCAGTGAGGTATTAACTGTTCAAAATGACCTTTTGAGAATTAAAAGTACAGTAGGACGGGTAGAAAGAACACGCAGATTGCTAACCCACACAACTGCTGCCCAGCATCACAGCAAYGACTCTCATCACACAAGTGCACTTAATGGACATAGAAACTGGTGAAGGAATCTGCGCCATCCCAGCATATGATGAGGGGCATAAGCAGGGACATAAGCAATTTAKCAGGTGTATATATATAAAAAGATAGCTAGGCTGGCATTCAAGTATCTATTAAGATGCCTTCATTCAAATACCAGCAACACGGAATGGGGCTCTGCGTGGGGAGCTGCATCCAAGCTCCCATTACAGTCAATGAAAAATTCAGGCAACAGAGACAGCGAAGCCTGAGGAGCAACGYAGCCCATCCTGACAGCTACGCTGGRTCAGCTGAAAAGCTCTATGGACTAGAAAAGGTAAATGCTTTCGGTGAGCTCATCCTGCTGTGCAAGGGGAGGCGCTTTCTSCAGAGTCACTTTCCTACTCAGGCTGCACCTTGAGGCATGTGGGGGGAAGGATAACAGCTCAGCAGGGAATGAAGCCCTGACCCAGCTGTATCATTTTGTTTTCTCTAAAACTGAGCATCAGGATTAATATAATACCTTAATCTGACATGRAAATGCACTTCAGGGTAGTTAGCATTATCAATTTAGGTGCTGATAAATTTTGCAAAAGCCATGCTTCACTTCAGCTTGCCCGACCACTCACCGTGCCATGCTGCGGCTGAGCGCTGGGCTCACACAGCCGAGCGGACAGCGGTGATAAGGATGTTGGCACGACTTGCGAGGAACACGTCTTTGCCTGCAGCAGCTTCCACAGCTGACGTGGCAAGTTCAGGCTTCAGCCTTAACTCTTGTTTCCTTCCCACTGATGAGTCAGGAGGAGCAGAGCACAGAGTCTCCTTGAGGCCGGGCGTGGGGCACGAGGGAGGGACGTGCCCAGGGCCACCACGCTTGGTGGTGCTCTCTCCTTCACCTAAGAGCCTTTCAAGGGATGAGCTATTTCTGAATGTACATCCATAACCTGGGCTGACACCCTAATGATCTGCCCACTGGGACTGAGGACGGAGCCCTGGGCTGCCCTTCGCTGACAGACACGATCTATAGACCCCCCAGCAATCCTTCCTSTTTGCCTAAGAAGGCAGTTGCTAGAGCTGGAGGGGTAATTCCTGGCAATACACGGCACCAACCACATGCATGACCTCAGCTGCTTCAATTTACAGTTTCAATTTAAGGTTAGTTCTGACCAATAAACGCCAGCTAGAAATTCCCATTCCATACACAGGTACGATTCCATGGTGACAAACGGATCCATGCCACGTGCCTTGCTCCAGGGAAGGGATGCCCTCAGTCCACCCGTGCTCCACGGGCTGCCAGGAGCCAGGCTATGGATGCAGGCRCCTGAGCACAGACACAGGCAGCTCTACAGCCCATCTGTTTGGGCCATGCTACTGCATGTGCCATGGAAAATGGATTTGACCTCATACAGTATAACTTGTGTTTACGTTTCCATATCCATTCCTATGCAGAAATGTTTTCATTCAACAATTTATTTTTGTCCCTGATTCATTTTCCCTTGAACCTGTTCCTTAACTCCTAGATAGCTAATGGAAAACAAACAAACAAGCAAAAAAAAAAAAAAAAAAAAAAAACCAACAGCTTAAATATCCTGGGGGAAAAACACATCAAAGTAGAACATTTCAGTCTGACTCAACTTTGCAAAGGCAGGGAGACATCCTCTGAATAAGGGAAGGAGTGTGTATTTGTGGCCAGGCTTGACCGCTCTTGTTGCTCTTCAATGAGCTCCCTCATTGAAGAGGGAGCTCGATGCAGAGCACAGCCCAGCTCGGGGGCTCTGCGGGACTGGCTCTGCTCACTCCAGCTGCACCTATCTCCAGCAGTTTATAAATAACTCTGCGGCTCTCGGGACAAATTACAGTGCAGGTCTTCAAAGGCTATTCAGTATTGTTTTGAAAGATATTCAGAACTGCATTTCTGCGTATTTGTCTCAGGATCCAACTCGGAGGCTGGATGACTGTGACAAACACAAGCTGAGGGATAACCGTAGGAGCAAGGGCTTCAATTGCTGGTAAATATAATATATACATGTACTAGGGATTATTCTACTGCAGCTTGTATCCAATCTGCTATAATGGATGATTTAGCAAATTTATTTGCTCTTTAAAAAATGTCATCAGACTTAGCTGACCTATTTTAGCATCAGACAATTGTCTTACCAAAACACTAGACCGCAAATACATAATCTTGTAGTGACTATTCAGTACTGTAGGCAGAAAATGAGGTCTGCAAAACCCAAATTACAAGCAGAGTTACTCCTCTGCTACAGCTATGGTTAATCCACACTGCTGCCATCCTCCACAGAGCCTTTTAATAACGGGTCAGCCCGGGCCTGCTTTGCTCTCGTGATGAGTCCCACCAGGCAGGCACTGGCTTATGGATTTGCTTAGGAGTGGAAGCACACCTAATAGTTTCCCTGAACCCTTCCCCGGAAACTTGCCCAAAATATATTCGTCAAAATAAAATAAAAATGATAATATGCTATCTTGTTCCTGACTGTCCACAGACACTGAAACCACATACGTATATCCTCATGATATGGTTCTTGAGTTTATAGCATTTCTAATTCAGAAGACAAGGGGAAACTGTAAAACCTGAGAGAGATGTTCAGACAAAAGATCTAGATCTAGCATTTTTTATCCTACAAATATGAAAATCATCAACTACTGGTTTAGCAATTAGCACAATTCCCCTTTCAGCTTATCCTACCAAAAAGCAGAACCTTCCTAATCAAGAATTCTTACCCTCAAATCATGACAGTTTATTAATTATGGTTTAGATTAATTATATTAACCATTCAGTTACAACAGACTAGTTCTCTAAAAGCCTTTGAGAAGCCCTCATATGTTACAGATGTTTGGACCTAAGGTCTAGGCTTTCTTAACTGAAAGGCAAAGATCTCACACAGTGCCATGGGCTTAGCCAGTGAAGAAAACTAAGAACTTTAATGTCAAGTAACACTAACACAAACACATCAAGCAAATGCTTTTAAACTGTAAAGCACGGATGACATTCAAAGCTCTTTGTAAAGTGTCAGCTGCTCTATCAAGCCCCAGCCCTCAAGGCGCTCAGAGAAAATTCCTGCAACTTTAGGAAAACCCAAACCCCTACAGAGACCAAGAGAAAAAAGTGAATGACTGATATAATTTTAATTTTTGAATATATACATAATAATAATATTTTTTAAAATGAAATCATATTCACTTATTTTGGTGAAACTCTTATTGAGCTGTATGGCTACTTTATGTTTTCATAGACATTTCACTCTACTGGCTCTCTAAACAAAGGAAAGAAAGAACAGGTAAAATAGCTACATCAAAGCCTGATTTGTCATGTAAGGAATATTTCTGTTGGAAATTTACTTGTTCTCTTTTCACAGCGATGGCATATTTAGGTCTGCCTTAGTTTAGAAACATTAACTATTCTGGGTGTGATTCCTAAAGGTAGCTCACAGAATCTCTCTAGTATCTGTAAAACGGAGTGAAATTTAAGAGTAATTACAGTCCTTAAGGATTTAAAGGACTATAATAATTATGGAGGCCAATAATATATATATATATATATAAAAATAGGTCTGAGAAACTTAAGATGATAATAAAGTTAGTGGGGCGCTGGAAACAGCATGGTTTTATCTCCTACAATCTCCCCTTTTCATGCCGGCTATTTTTTCTCTTACAGAGCTCCTCTAACAAAGAGAGCCTCTAACCTACTTTATATTCTAATGATTCATGCAAATCATTAGATTTGAGGCAGGCAGGAGGTCAATTGTTTAAGTTTATTCAGACAGTAAGAAATATCTGTAGAGATTCTTGCAGTACAGTAATCAGATAGGCGCTTTGGAGAGACGCTCACAATGAAGATGCCCAGAAATGAACCAAGTATTTACAGATTAAACCCACAATGTGGTATATAATACCCAAAACAGAGCATCCTTACAGGGATTCATTTCAAGCTTAGCATTTCCCCCTTTGCAATTCATCAGATGCACYGTCAGAATTACCTCAGAGCGCGAGGTCTTCTTTTTTTAATGGGGGGGTTAATTTTTCAGTGCTAAGGAAGGGAAGGGATTAATCGCTCGCGCCGGAGACAAGGACAATGTCTGCATGCACCGCGAGGGCTGTGGCTCTGGCAGAGATTTTCAACATAAATTTGCCACACATCTATTTTTCCAAATATAAGGCTTTCTTGGCAGGCAGCCAATCATGCAGAAATTGCCCACGGCTCTGTAGATAACGGCAATTATAATTCTATGTGTACTGCCACTAGACCACCTGCATGTTCACGTGTGATGCCAGTCATATCTGAAGCCAGCTCTCAGGAGATGAATTACCAACCCCCTGCTATCTCTGATGGAGCTATTTTTTTCATTATCTTTTATTATCATTATGAATTACCATTTAAAAACGTGCCTGACAAACAACTAAGCATAGCGGAAGCTAGACCTTGTGCTGCAAAACCTGGAGTTGAGATGTGATGTTCACTTTTGCAGAAAGAAAAAAAAAAGAAATAACTATATAAAGCCCATATTTTCACATCCGGCTTTGCTTTCATTAACACCTTACGGGAGTTGGAAGCGCAGTACAGTTTGTGCTCATGTAGAAGAAGAACGCCAAATTCTGTTTCAAGAGATGCTGCTAACATTTTCATGAGCCTATACCCATAATTTCTAATCAGTGAATTCAGTTAGATTCGTCAGAAGAAGTTGGTCTTACTGAACAAAGTTTGGAAAATGAAACTTTCATGATGTCAAATGAGTCATCATTTTCTCTTAGAAGCTGAAAGTCAGCATCATCTGATAATGAACAGGAAAAGAGCTCCACCAGTTTCTTAAATGAAGTGCATTTGCCTTGGTACTGCTTTATCTTAGCAAAGCTGAGCAACTCTTCAGCTTTKCTTGGATTATAGAAAATAGCTTATCTTGGTTTATTGTAATATACCTCAATAAATGAAAACTGCTAGGAAGTATTTTAAGTATGTCTCCTAGTTGGATGATACATAAATAACCACAAGCTGGAATAATAAAAAACAAAAAAAAGGAAGTTTCCAAAATGACTAAGTACAAGTCATCACACAGAACTATACAGTTTTCAAGAGGGTATAACACATTAAACTTAATTTCTATTCAAGCTCTGTAGAAATGAAATATGTTATATTGATGGAACCAAATCACCACATTTTTTGACTTATGCTGGGACAAGTTTGTTTGCTTCACAACAGCACCAATTGCTTAATCACAAAAMTGACAAAAAGAGACTTTTTAAGGTCTAGAGACACAAGGCCTCTCCCCGATAGGGCAAATTTCAAAATATTTAGGAGTTTCAAATTTAATTTCCAAAATGAACCACAGCACAAAAAAACGGCTGCTTAAAAGCGTTGCCCATGATCCCCGCAGAAGGTAATCAAAAAATGAAGAGGTGRAAGATCAAGAGGAGAGCATTTTTGTGCAAAACTCTCCACAGGCTTCCAGAACAGGAGGCCCTGGCATGGAGTCATGCCTTAAATCAGTAGCTGGAAACCTGGCAGGAGGTTTGGCTAGACAGGAGCAATCCAGAGCAGCATGGGGAAAAAAAAAAAAATATATATATATATATAGCTGCTAAAATGCATATGATTGTCCCTATACGAGCAATTATGCTCCTCATTCAGAGTCACTGGGAAGTGGCTCTTTCTCATGCTGTATTTTTAATACTGTGTGTAAGAGTTTCAGTTCCCCAACCCAAGAAGTCGTGGTGATGAAAGCTGACATCTAACGGGTTCGGGGCCGGGATCCCCAGGATCCGCGCGCTCCGCAGCRGCCGAGTGAAGCAGGCAACTTTCCCAATGCATGAGTGACACACAGGGRAGCTCCCCAGCGGGGCCGACAGACGGGAGCTCTGCAGTCGCCCAGGCCCGGGCAGCGTGGTCCAGAACTGGCTTTGGGAACCGCTCTGGGGCAGGGGCAAGGCGGGCACGTAAATTAAGCCCGGCTCTTCTTCAAGTTACCAATTGCTCTACATGTAACACTGCAGGCCGGGCAGGGGAAGGCGAATGGAGAGCTAACATTTTGTGCGGCACATTTCATTAAAAAAAATAAAATAAAATAAAATAAAATAAAAAATAAATACGAGGACATTGTGTCTTTCATGCAAAATAAAAAGTTTGTATGCAGTTTTATTAAAAAAAAAAAAAAAAGACTTTAACGAATTGTATGCAGGTAAAGAGAACAACTTCTGACCTTGAAATTGCGTGCTAAATAAATTACCTCAGAGCGAAAGTGGTGAGTTCGCATCACAGCATCTGCAAGGGAAACAGAGGGACAGCGGCTGCGTCTCGCTGCCGCCCGCGGCGCCGCGCGGACATTTCACGCGCGGGGCGCCGAAGTTGAGCGCGAACTTGTGCGGCGCTGGGCCCGGCTCCAGCCCCCGCCGGCCGGGATGCGGGGATGGAGGGATGCGGGGATGGAGGGATGCGGGGATGGATGGTGGGTGGTGGGTGGGGACGGCGCTGCCGCAGTCCTGCGCTCGCTTCGATTTTCAGCCCCGGGGGAGGGCGCCCCGTGCGCCCGTGGCCCCACGGCGGGCGGGGGAGGTGCTGTCGCCCCCGCCATCCCTCCCTCCATCCTTCCCTTCTCCCTTCTGCGGCCGCGGAGCGCCCCGTACCTCGGCTCCGGGAGCGCCCCGAGAACACGGACTTGATGGGGTGCCGGCCCTTGTGCAGGCGGCGGTGCCAGCAGCAGAAGAAGAGGATGGTGGCGATGGTGCCGAGCAGCAGCAGGAGCAGGAAGAGCGCGCACTGCACGCTGTAGGGTCGCAGCAGCACCAGGAAGGCGGCGGCGATCATGGCTCGGGCGGGCGCTGCTGCCGCTGCTGCCGCTGCTGCCGCTGCTGCCGCTGCCGCGCGG
>NW_020455027.1:22505-27876 GCF_003342845.1 Nothoprocta perdicaria
GGCTGCAGCGAGGGGGAGGCTTCGCCGCCCGCAGCCGCGCGCGCTCGCTGCACGGCGGGCGCCGAGGCCGCTGCCCCCAGGGCTGCTGCTCGGCCGGGGCTCTGCTCCCCAGCRCGGCCCGGGGAGGTTTGGAGTTGCTGTCTGCACGTTCCTACAGCCAGTCCTCACAGTGAACGTGGGTCCTGCGTGTATTCTGCGGCCTCACCCTGCCCGCATAGCTGAGAGAGAGACTAATTTATGACAAAACTCATCCTCTGTCCGTGATCTGTCAATGCAAACACATGAGTGCGAGGAGCATTTCAGAAACTTTATGGGAATAGTGAAGGTTTCCATGTAAATATTGGAAGGACATTGTAATGTTACTGCTCTGCATGTCTGCCAGAAAGGGACATATAAAAACGTACATGCGAATTTAAGTAAAACTATAAAATGCATGTGCTTGAAGGACAAAGGTAGAGGGAGGCCTCTGTTTGTGGTGCCTTGAAGAAGAATGAGGGAAACTGGCTTTTAGGTCTGTAATATTTTATTTATTCCAAGAATTTTGTGTAAATATATGTTTATATCTTTCATATATCAGCATGTTGAAGCAGAAGCCTGTCATGTTACTGAGTGAATGCTGTAAACGTAAAGTTGATGGACTGCAGCGTGTGACAAAATGCYCTTCATTACTGCCTACCAAGTGCAGACGCTCTCGGGCTGCGTCGCACCGAGCAATGCAGCGTTGCAGTGATGCCCAGTACTGCAGCGGGCTGCAGGGATGTGGCACTAACGCGGCTGACCCGGGCGCTGTTGGGCTGCTCCGGGTCACCTCGCTGTGGCACGAGGCAAAGCGAGCAGCGCTGCCGCGTGCCCTGCACTGCAGCACGGGGACACGAAGCTCCCCGGCCTCTCCCGGCGCCCGGGGTTGTTGTTCCCTCGTGGGAGATGCCGGGAAGCGGGGGCYGGCAGCGAGGGCACAGCCGGGACCCGCGGGACGCGTGGTTCTTCCCGCGCTGCCCTTGGAGAAGGGCACAGAAAAGAGCCCGCTGATGGGAGATCTCCGGGGTTCCCTTGCTAGAAGGGAAGATCCGTTAACTTTAAGCAAAGACTTACAGTGAGCGTCTTATTTTGTCAAGGGGCTGTGATAAATTTCATGGTAACTGGTTATTTTTTTCCCCAAACACAAGAGAATGGGGCTTAGTGCAAGGAAGCGCTGACGTGCAGCATGGGCCGGAGTCACCGCTCGGAAGGCCCCGCCGGCCGCCCCTTTTCTGTGGAGCTCTGTGTGCTCCCCAGTATCCGTCACCACCCCATGCTCTTTGCTAGTGGGGTTCGTCTGCTGCTTCCATGGGGAATCAAGTTGGTGGAGTTATTTCACATTGAAAATGATTGTGCTACACGGTGTGTGGATGATCAGCTTTCCATGATTGAGAAGCACATGGGTGGATTTTTCCAAATCATGGTAATGAGAAATGAAAAAAAGGTTGTACATGTATAGCATTTAGAATATATGTATTCTATATGTAATGTAAGCTTCTTTACAGAATGTTTTTCAGGGGAGTTGCAAGTCTTAATAACGATGGTCAGAGAAAAGGAATGAAGAGACAAGGTTAAAGCAGAGCTGTTGGGGCCCAGCTGAGATTTGACCTCAGAGGGAGATTCCAGGAGACCCAGGAAGCCACTTCAGAGAAGAGGAAGTGAAAGAAGGTAACTAAGTTTTGAGACCAAACRTGGCAAGAACGTTGGGAATGGCGAGGAGGCTAAAGAAGACAAGCTGCTGGAGCAGATCTTAGCCCTGAAATAAATGGTGGGTCGCGGTAGCTCCAGGGGTGCCTGATGTGGCACAAGGTGTGGATGATGGGGAAAACCATCCGCAGGTGCCTGTTTGACCCGGGTCACAGACAGGCAGAGCCGCGACAGGGCCACAGGTGGCGTGTCCACGGGAGTCTTGGAAGCAGCATTTGACATGAGTAGTATTGGAGGATGAGATGGTGAAAAGCGAGGAAGGAGAAGGGCGAGCTTGGCTTCAGGGCCCCCCCAGCAGAGGCGAAGGGCACATTTTTGCCATGGAAAGGGACAGGACGGTGCAGGGGGGTGTTTTCCTGCTCCCCATTGCTCCCAGCAAACTTGCCGAAGGCTGAGGGCAGCAGCAGCAGGAAATTACATCCCGTTTCTGCAGTGTGATGGGAGTCTCCAGCAGGTAGGACAGGAGCTGCCCTCGTGCAGGGTCAGCCCTGACCTGAAGCCACTGCCGCCTTTGCCGCAAGCAGGGCTGGGGTTCACTCGAGGGGCTGGTGCATGAGATGGGCAGTGATCTTCCATACKTTAAATGGGGTTCAGAAAYATTTTAGCAGGAACTAGAAACCTTRTCTGAGCGCAGTGGTTTAGGCTGAAAGGTGAAAAAATAACTGCAGGAAGAAAATTCATGACTTTGGTGGAGAAACCACATCCTGAAGATGTGCTGAGCTCGCTGAGCCTGAGCAGAAAAGGACACGCAGTGACTCCGAGGAGGAGTCGCACGCAGGGACTCCGAGGAGGCAGCTCCGCTCCTGCGGATTCGGCCCCGGCGCTTCCCCGCACGGCCATGGGAGCCCCGGCCTGAACGAGCCCAGAGAGAAGCTCGCCCGGGYGATCCAGTGGAGTTAACATATGATTAAGGGATTATACGTTACGTAATTTTGGAAGAGTTGCTGAGTAAGTGAAAGAGTAAGAACATTTTCTCTCACTGCTGCATAGATATGCTTTTAGCRTTTCTGCCCATTAAATTAAGTAAAATATTACACTCATATGGCTGCTTAGCCACAATTAGAGAAGGATTCTCTTCGTGTAATACTTCTTCACAAAGAAGGGTTTTCTTTAAGCAAATGAGCCCATAAGCAACTCAAGTAAATTCATAAAATACTGTAGTGTCTGGATATCAGCAACTCCATACGAAGGAATAACTGACTGCTCGTGTCACCTTCACGTGTTCCTCAGTCCTCAGGGTGCTTCCTGTCAGCTTAAGCATGGTATATTGAGGGAGGAGCTGATCAAACCTTGTAAGATACATTCTTTGGCTGAAAAAATAACGTTTTTTCAGCTTGATAAAAGCATGAAGTTTCAAAAGCCTGTGTTACGTGAAACAGTATGTTCCAAGTGCAGCAAGGTCATTGCAAGTCCTTGTTCTGCCAGACTAGTTAATTTGTTTGTTCCATACAACACTTCGCGTGTTTGAAGGGCATCTTGGCACTAGTTAATTCTTACGACAGCCTCGAAACAAGGTACATAAGGATTATTATTTAAAATTATTTGGATGGAGAGCTAGATCATAGGAAGTTATTTACCCAAGCCTAAACTGCATGATCACAGTGCTACAGACTAGACCCTTCCATCACTGGAGCATTTTGCAGTCTGCAGGTGTTTTTGGTGGCAATGGAAAATCAAGTTCCTGCCTTCGCGCTCTCTATAATTGCCCTTGTTTTGCAGATTTCATTAACTCACACCACTTGCCCTTTTCCCTCTGCTTATTACGCAGCGGGTGTAAGTCAGGGAGAGCACCAGCCATGCAGCTGTCCCCTTGCAGCTTGGTGTGTTGCTGGAGAGATGCTGGCCCYGGTTTTGTGGGCATAAATCGACTTTGCAGACAGGGAGGCTCATCTTGAGCCTAGACACAAATACACTGCTGAACCTCCTATGGCATTTCGCATTACAGCAGTGAGATGCCCCTTTGTCCTTGGCTGAAATTTGCTCTCCGTACATTTTTGGTGGTARTTGTCAGTCTGAATATGACCCTACATCCCAGAGGGAATTACACTTCATTAATATCATATGTATATAATAGGAGGTTTCTTGAGGATTGTTTCAGTTTGGCAAGTCATGGTAAATACAGAATATTTGCCTTTCGGCTCTTACATTCATTTATAAAGTCAGGTTGAGCTGTGTACATTTAATAAAAAAAAAAAAAAGTCATTTAATTTCACAGGAAGGAAAAAATAGCTCTAATAAGGTTAGAGACTGTTAACTTCACAGAGGAGGAAGATGCGGTTCTGTAAATTCTGTGCATGCAGAAATGTTCCTAGTTTCAGTAACGTTTCCTGGGGCAAGAGCCACTGGAGACATGTATGTGTCATCTTCTAGCCCATTACATGACCTTTATTACTAATACAGAATATTTTTCRTCTCGAGATCATCAAGCTCATTCCCTCCTACCAACAGTGAGCAAAACCAGAGCAACTGARGAAGAACCTTGGAGTAAAAGAGCAGGCACTTAGAGTACCACCAAGCATCACTCCTAATCTATCCTAATCACTTCTAATTCCCYATGATGACCAGTAAAGACATATGAGTAGAGAGTTAAAATGCCACTAGATTACTTAATGCTGGCCATAGTTTAAGCCTGGAATTTGCTAGCTGTTCTTTTTCTTCTATACTCTTATAGTTGAAAGGAGAATTTCACTGTTAATAATGCTTTGGAACAGCACGATTTATCAAAAGGTGAAATAGCATATGCCACTATATGAAAAGAGCAAGATGCCACCCTTATAAATTCTTACACTAGCAGCAGGTTTATCTGAACCAGTCAGATCTGTAAGTACCTTGGTTGCATATGGAATGTTTTTCTGTTGTTTCTCAACATTTTACTCAGTTTTTCAGGATACATCTTAAGCCAGCCTTTATAGGAAAATATTTGTTTGGCAGTTAAACAGAGCAAGTGCCCAGTTTTTCTAACTCAGGATAGATTTGCACATGGTCAGACTTTTCCTAATGATGTTGCCTTCCCATCAGCAGCTTCAGAAAAAAAAAAAAAAAAAAAAAAAAAAAAGAGCGAGAGAAAGAAAAGGAAATTTGTTGCTGATCTGTAACCTTCACAATTTTAGGGCTATAGAGCTATACATTGTGTTAAGTTACACAAGCTAGAGCTGAATGTGGAAGGCCAAATGTCCAAATGCTGGCCTCTGTTTAGTCATGCTGACTTGTTGTTCCTCCCGGGCTCTTTACCACTCCTACAGATTTGGTTGCATTAACCTTCATGGAGAGCTGTAGTGTGACTATCCCCTTGCAGGAGCCGAGGCATCCCAGCCCGTTCAGCAAACACTGTAAACGTTGCTGCTTTGTGCAGCAGTAGGTTGCTGCATGCGTAGCATTTGCAAACAAGCAATTGGGTACTAGTGGTGTCAGCTGTGAAATAGCRGATTAATTAAATTAGTAATCTGTTTTATAGAATTGGGTTACCTTCCTGCATCTCTTCATTTGAAATCTTGTTATCTTTTTCTGAATGTTTCATTGAGGGTGGAATTCGCTTATAGAAATAAGTGTTTGTGGTTTACAGRTATATGAGGCACTTAGGTTATCATTTAAACTCAATCACTGGAGCCCAGAGATCCTCAGCTGAATTTAGATGGTTCTGGAAAAT
>NW_020455027.1:27993-77243 GCF_003342845.1 Nothoprocta perdicaria
TAGGTTATCATTTAAACTCAATCACTGGAGCCCAGAGATCCTCAGCTGAATTTAGATGGTTCTGGAAAATCTGCAGTGTGCAGTTCTCAACCCAAAACTGCAGATTCCTTCCGTWAAGTCATCCTCTCCCATGAAATGACTAAGATCACACTGTAAATATTTTGAACCATAACAACACTTCAYTCCTCAGACAGCATCTAATTCCAGTGAAATCATTAGTAAATCTCATATTGGTTTCAGGGGAATAAGATGAGAACCTAYAACAGGGCATAAAAGGTTGTATTTTCCATCATAAATTAAACACAGAAAATCAGTAATTCTAAGACTTYTGTTTAGCCCAAGGGCTTTATACAAACATTGTGTAATGTCCTACCAAGTTCAATTAAAATGCCATAATCAAATAAACACCAAACAAATCTATGACTACTATTCATTAGGCTGAAATGGAAATAAATGTTTTTAAGTGAGATGGATGAAATTCTATCCCAACAGAGGGATTGCCAAGGAAAATTAGTATTACCAAAAGACAAATAGTATTAGAGGACAGACAATATAAAACGTTAGTACTTTATTATGGTTCTGTGTTGTGTGGCTATGGTACAATTGAAGTCTGATCTTGTTTTGTTTCAACTGCTTTTGCCCATGGCAAAGCTCCCTCTCTTTTAAGCCACAACAGAATCAGACCCATTGAGTAGCACCACAATCTCATGTTGTAAATTTGAAGTATTTTACACTGCGTTTACTGAAAGGAAGGAGAAATAATGATGCCACCATGCCATCTGCCACTTCTCAAGCTGAATAGAACAGACTATGTCAGTCAAAGGGTAAAATATTTCTTTAAAATTACTTTGTGTTTATTTTCCTTGTTAAGGCGTTTTGGTTGCTTAGTAACAATATTCTGCATGTGAACTTGTAGCATCTGTGCAGAATGTGAGATGTTAACATGTTTGTAAAAATTAGGAATCCAATTAACGTTACCTCTATGGTCCTTTTAAATGATGTCCTCTATTTTTTTTCCTTCTGCAGATCACCTGCTTTTGTAAAAAGGGACAGATTTGTATCTCAGAACAGAGAGAAATTATAAGTTTGGGCTTCAGTACTTATGAGAAAAAGAGGCTGGTCTTTTTACTTGGAGAATGTAGTAAAGTAATTTGTGAAATACCTAAGTGGCTCTCAAACGCTGTGTAATTCTGCCTGTGTGGTTACTGCATGCTGGATAATGTCTGTCAGCAATTACATGTCTCCCAATTAAACTAACAAGAAAAGCACTCCATGTCAGGAATCTAACTTGATGACTCTCAGAACTATGGGAGAAAGATTTTAAGCAGAGAACCAGAGGCACATCAAGAGATGTTGAACTCCATCCTCTCACCTCTCCAGCAGAAGGTCTATTGGAAGGTACCCTACAACTTCACAGGCAGAAACAGCTGATCTGGGGGGTTTGGACCAAGGCAGATGCCCTAAGCACACACGCACCTACCCACCTCTGTATAGTCCACGGAGGGCAATAGRCTCACCCAGACAGTAAGTCATCTGTCTGCCTTAGGATGGGATGAATCACCTTTTTCTGCATTGACTAAAGCAAGCCAAACACGTCTAGCCAGCAGCACGCTTTTAAGATAATTAAAGTTTGTCRAGATTAATCCCTCCGTGCATGTTCATTTTATTTTTTTCTGTTGGATTTATAYATCTGGTGTATTTTACCTTCTGTTGTGGCAGTCCATGCTCATGTAAGGTTCACATGAACTCCAGCTGGGAAGCAGCGTGAGAAAACACTGCAGCACTCACCTTCCGATACGCGAAGTGTTTGACTGGGTCCTTTCCTTCATTAGAGACATTTGGTTCTACCTGTCTAATCCCTTCAGTCGCTGGCTGGACATGATGCCTGCAGACAGCTGGGTATTATCCCCAGGGCCCTGGGATTGTCACAGTGAATTCTGTGGAAAGATACAGTTTCATTAAGGTGTGTTGAGGGAGCTGAAGCCATAGCCCCATTAAAAAAAAAAAAACTAATTATTGCGGTGGGCAGTGTAGCAATTTCTGCTCACTTTATGTAATGTAGGAGTTTGAGCTGGTGCCCAGCAGAGCTGTGGCACAGGAGAGGGGCCTGGCCAGCCTCTCTTGCTTCTCTTTTCCTGCTGTTGCCTCCCTGAAAGCAGCACAAGCCACAGGACTGTGCAGAGGCTCGGAAAGCAGCCAGGAAGCTCTATCCCTCCTTCCAGAAGCTAAAGGGCTGGAGATGCCCCTCCTTTCTCCCCTTGACTGTTTGTGAACCCTTACCTGATTCCTTTCAGCATCCTATGGAGCCTATATGATAATTTGGCAGCTGTTAAGGCTCTCAGTGAAATCAGTTTAGCTGTTTACTGGCACCTCCTCCCACTGCAGGCAAGCATCCTGCCAGCTCAGCAGTCAGAGAGAAGATTGTAGCTGATGCAGACGAGTTGCTGGACCCCAAAAGCCCTGCAATGCCCGTGATAAAAGCTGCAGCTCTCATTGACTGGCAGAATGGATAGGTTGACACTCACTGTTTACCTTGGCATCAGGGCCTGGAGCTCTTCACATGGATATATGGATCTAGGTGCATGAAGGCCTGTGCATACTTTTTTCTTTTTTCCCCCCTACTCTTAGATAATTTGGATAATAGTGTAATGAAGACTGCAAGAAGGATTTATTTCATTATGGAAGACTAGATTCTACTGGCCACGTGTCTACCAGTGACATGCAGCTCCTGTCATGAGCTTCAAACATCCAGAAACCCCAGTATCCATTGAGCTTGTGAAGCCCTAAAACACACACACCTGATACTTTCAGATAACTGTTAGACTCACTACATACCTGCTTGTGGTCACAGTGTGTATGCAAATAGTCCCAGTGCCTTGGGGAATCATCACTTCCATGCATGGAACATTTGCTTTATTTTCTGACTTGGTAATTCTGTGCAAACACAAAACACAAACACGCTCCATGGCTAAGGGGACATTTGTCTAAGACTGCAGAGCTGCAGGCTGTTTGGGGGCTACGAGACATAGTCAGTAGCAGCAGCTCTTAGTCTTAGTACATGGGCAGGTGTTGAGACCCCGTGCTGTTATGTGAGCTCTTTGGAGCATAATGAAGTATCTCAGAACCCCTCCCAATTCTTGCAGGTGAACGTGAGTTTGCTTGAAAATTGAAGGACTGGGTGATGGGGATTATTGGGCTCAGTTGTCATAGGTGGAAGTTAACAGCTTTATGCACAATGAGAAATTATGAGGTGAGCAGTGAGTATAAATATACAAAAAGTCTAAAAATGAAGAAAAGATACTAATGTTTAATGTGGTTGCATATGCAAGCTGTTCCAAATCAGGAGTCTTGTGACTTTAACAAATATCTGGTTTCATTCTGGGTCTTACCTGCCTCTATTAAATTCTCAATTGAATTGATGAAATTTTTTTTCCTTTCCATTTTGTTTTGTCTATATGTTTGCTTATTTGGATGATTCCTTCCTGTGGGGTGAAGATCCACAGGGTAGGTGGCAGAATTAGGCCTCCAGCAACTCATGCTAACATAAATATTCAAGCTGCATCCTCCCTCGAGTTTACAGGGGAAGATTTTTTTTTCAGATTATTCTAATTCTCTTCATTTTCTAGAGAAACTTMTGCAAATTTTTGCAAATCCCAGTTCTTTAGCATGTCAGTCCACTACTTAACAATGCTACTGCACTGGATGCATTCTGCAAAAAGTATGATTTAATATTCTTCTTTTTAATGGTAGTTTCTTATACTGCTTACCTCATTATATCCAACAAGCACTTAGACAAGAGCACAGTTGTCCTGCAAATGAACAAGTTCAYGTCTGTGTGGAAAGCCAGCTCTTGTGAAGCACAGCACAGACACGGTGAATAGCAGTGGTCTGGGCTCCTACGAGAGAATTGACATTGCTCCTTAGAGCCAGACTTTCTCACTTTGACATAATAGCTGCAAGTAATTCTTCTTTCCTAGCTCTGAGTTACCTTTCTGACAGCCCCTGCATGAGGCACTAGATTTGCTTCTGACTGATTGAGGCCAARTAAATCAGAAATCACAGTTACAGCTGCAAATTCATGAGTCTGCAGCCCTGTGAAATTAATTCACCTCTATGAACTGACAGGCCAAACCCTATGTGTGTTGGGAAGAAGATGAAAATTTAACAAAAACTGGTTTGGGTCTATGTATTTTAATGTTTTTAAAGTGGAAAAATCGTTTGCAGAGTGTAATAGAAACATGTATTTGAACTGATAACACTTGCAGTCACGTTCAATAACATATTTCGCATTTCATATTTTAATGTATGGCATATCAGCTTGATTAGATAAACAAACTACAAAGTATGACTAGTTCCTTTTTTCTAGTGTAGAACCTCAGTGCATTAAAAAGGGCTAAAATGACCCCTTATTTAAGAATATTAAATTCTTAAATTTAATAYTTTATTAAATTAAATTCTTAAATTAAAGGAGAGAATTTGTGTGTATATTTGGTCTGGGTTCTCTGTGTTGGAGTTGTTCTTCATGAGGCAGCCCAGCTCCCTTCCAGGCCTCAGCCTGTCATTTCTTATATAGATCAAATTTTCCAGTGCCAGAATGCRTCACGCTCCATCCAGTCACTTGTCCAGGGTTTCCTGGGTTGTTTTCTTGAGGCTGCCATGGCACATCTTACTTCCCACAAGGTGATGAGTATAGTCCTGGGAGTCACACAGCCCTTTTAATAGTATATATAGAGATTTGGTACTTTCCCCTACTGGAGGGGAAGTTCTTATCATACCTGGATCTTTCAGTCTCTGGACATATTGAAAAGTTCTGTTGGGGCAGATATGGTGGTAGCAGAGATGTGGGACAGGAGATAGATGAGACATGTACAGTACAGAAGCCAGGACTCTCTAAGTGAAAGCTGCTTCTGCAGTTTTGGAGGCAACTGCCTTCCCAATGTATGYGTGTTGAGCAGACTGCATTCCCACCTTTCAGAGGAGATTTAACATGTCACTTGGCTGGCTTTCACTTCCTTATCTGGAATATTTTCATACAAGATAATTTTCAAAATTAGGAATAGGAGGATGGGTCAGGGCTTTTAAGTTATTCTCGTAGCATTCGTGTGGCATGACCCAGTAACAGCTATTTTTTTTATTCTGCAGGTTGTGTCTGTGTGACAAGAACACATGATTTTTAACAATGAAAAAATTCACTCTCTTTGATTTTGTAAGTGATAACTCACTGCAAATTGGAGAGACTTCCTGGATAGAAGATCTTCCCAGTGATGACAACGAACTAGAAAGGCTCCTGAAACGAAATGAGCATGTGCTGGTGAACTGGCCTGTGGGAGAAAGAAGGACAGAGAAGCACCTGGTGAAGGTTGTGTACATGAGTGGTGAGTACAGTGCAGAGYTTGGGGCTGACAGGGGATTTTACTCTACTTACAAAGTAGCAGTACTTAATTTTGCTGATTATTCTTTTCTTGGGCCTTTCTTTCCCTTCACTTCAGATGACCCCCAAGAGCTGGTGGAAATGATGCAGAAGATACTGCAAGCAGATGAAATTACAAAAATACAAGTCCTTGGAAAAGGCAAGAGAAAGAGGATAGAAATGATATTCTCCGAAAGTGAGGACAGTGACCTGGCTCAAGCACAGGTGAGTTTCTGTCTTTATGGGGTAAGCTCATGATATAATCAAGTAGACTGTAGCAGTTGATTCACAGTGAAAACACAAAACAGTGGTTTTGTGGTTCACAGCAAAAAACAAAAAATACATGTGCTGAAGGTAGRAATACTTCACATGATGTCCCAGCACAGTAACATGTCGGAGAAAGCATTTAGGCCAACTTAGGCTTATGTAAAGAAAAAATGTTATTCAAGATTTTGGGTGCCCTATAGATCCGTTGCATCCTCTGCCATAAGACACATCCCTGAGCACTGCACAAGGGCAGGGCCCAGCATTTCTGATCTCTGCTTGGTTCTGAGGACTGCAGTGGCACAACTAGGGGAAAGAAGACCTACAGCTCAAGATTAACAAAAGGCTGCAAATGTTTTACTCAAAAATACTCAAAAATAGAGAATGTCACGGAAAAAGTGAAATTTATAGTATACCACAAGATACTCAGATGGAGAGTTCTCTAGAAATGGAGAGGAACTGTGCTCTTGCTTGCAGGGGAGAATGCTGAGGCCTGTGAAAAGGAAGAAATCATTACAGGCAGCTGCCTCTGCTAACATCCTRAGTCAGCTTGAAACATCTTTAATTAACAAACAGGTAAACATTTTGTCTGGAATAATTTGAATCTGTTAAGGAAAAGGAAACATTTATTTATTTGAAGGAGATATCAGAGCTTTGGTTTGGTAAAGTTTTGGTTCTTAAAGGTAACACCTTAGAAAAGCAGTGAATGGAGAACATAAAGGGAAAAAAATCTAACAGATAAGTGTTATTCTGCAATTTCATTTAGAATTCAAACCTAAACAGTAAAATTCATGTTCTGTAACGGGTATCAATAAAATACACCGAGTCTRTTTGTATAGTTTGTGTATATAAAGGCAATATTCTGATTTAGCCAGATATTGTGATGATAATTTTAATGCTTTAATTTTCTGTGTGTTGATTTAAATAGACTTTTTTTTTTCCAGAGAGAGCCCTATTCAGGAAACAACTATTCGTACAGTGAAAGCAGCAGTGAGGATGAAGAGCCCTTATTTCAACTATCCAAGGTGGAGCTGTGTGCCAAAATAAAGAGCCTCAAGAGGAAACTGGCAGACACCATGAGGGAAAACTGCCGCCTGAGGCAGTCCCTGGTCGTGCTCCAAGGTAAAGACAGGGGAAACGCGGTGCTGAAGCGCAGAGCCTGAAGGCTGTGAAAAGCTGGATTTATAAAAGAGCCTTTGGATGGGAGTTATGGATGCTCGAGCACCTGGCAAGGTCAAGGCCTACCGATAGTACAGTCTTCGTCACATAGCAACATTTAATTCCAGCAACACTTACAAAATAAAATCATCTTGAGTGGAGACCACATGATCACAAGGTTAAAAGCAGAAAAATCTATCCAAATCCTGCCAGTTAGTCCCGCGAAAATGTTTCTTTCCTATATGTAACCACAGGCTAAACTTGAATACTCCATTGACCAGTCCAAGGAAATCTTACTCATTAAGCAACTATTCTTCATCTACTGAAATTGCCTTTATTTTGGAATGCTTTTATTTTAAAATTATTTGGTTAATAATCAGTATTGATTATTAAGTTAGATCTAAGTTAGATCTAAGTTAGATCTAGGAATAACACATTAATTCTTTCATGAAGCTTTCTATTTTGTTCTTTTATAAATGAATCTTTAATCACTTAGTGACCATCTCTGAAGTCTCTCTTATTTGACCCTGAGCCTTTTTCTGAAGTATCCAAGACTGAATCCAATATTTCAAATCACTGTGAATAAATTTTCAAAGAGGATATGCTACTTCCTAACCAGCTACATCATAGCACTCATGCACAACCYGCTACATCTCTTGTTTTTATTGTCTTATGATTTTGTAAATACTTATTATTTTCCTTCTCCACCTGTTAGTGTCACACAACTTAGACATTTAAGTCCTTTCATCTTGAGCATTTTTACAGCATTTTCCAATAAGTTAATGATTTTGTACCTTGCTGATTCTTTATCCATCACATCCTTTCAGCTCACTAAATTAATTTTTTTTAATGCACTCAATGAAAACTTATTTTTGAAACTAAATGTTAATCAGAGAAGTGGCCATTTAAAAGACGTTCTCTATAGATTAAAAAATGGGAAAATAGAGTAATTTAAGGTGTCTGTAAGGTGTAACTCCTTTGAAACAACCGAAAAATCAAGCGTATCACTATTTGGCCTGTATTCAGCATCACTGAAGGCTTGTTCAGATTTTGAGATAGCAAAAAGAAGAAAAAGAAAAATACCTACCTTAGTGCTGTGAGGGGCATAATCTGCTTTTAGTATGAGAGAACTTATGTAGCATGTTGGGAAGGCAGAGGCCACAACTTCACAGGTGACAGCAGGAGAACGACAGGAAGATTTTGAGAAACTAGGAAAAAAAAACCCATGTTAAAGCATCTTTGTTGATTACTTTCACTCTTTTTCTTGTGTGACAGGACTTTAATTACAAAAATATGTGTGCTGACACAGTTGGAGTCTGGAAGATCCCATGACAGTTCTTAGCCATTACTTTCCATTTAATTCCAGTGTTGCCACAGGCAGTCACCCATTTTGAGGAGCTGGTGGGCATGGCAGAAGCTCTGCTCAAAGGAGGAGTGACAAYGTCGGGGTCCAGCCTTCCCTCACATGCTGTTTGGAAACCGCCAGGCAATTCTTACGCAGATTCCTGTGCAACTATGCACAGTAACTCCAGCTCACCCGTGACTTTGAACGTGGAAGATGAGGAGCAACAGATTGAGAAACAGGTCAGATAAGAGGCAATTTAAAGCACAAAAACTAAAAATTGTATAACAGATATAAAAAGGATCAGGAAAAATGGTTCTGGGCTCCTCAATATGAGAGGGATGTGGAACTTCTAGAGAGGGTCCAGCATAGGGCGACAAAGATGGTTAAGGGCCTGGAGCATCCACTGTATGAGGAAAGAGTGAGCGAGCTGGGTCTTTTTAGCRTGGAGAAAACTGAGAAGAGATCTGATCAATATATATAAATACCTGAGGGGAGAATGTAGAGAGGATGACCCTTGGTGATGACCAGTGACAGGACAAGGAGTAATGGGTACAAGTTGAAACACAGTCAGTTCCATCTCCATGTGAGGGAACTTCTTTCCTGTGGGGGTGACAGAGCCCTGGCACAGGCTGCCCARGGAGGTTGTGGAGTCTCCTTCTCTGGAGATCTTCAAAACCCACCTGGATGCCGGCCTGTGCCCCGTGCTCTGGGTGTCCCTGCTGGAGCAGGAGGTTGGACTAGATGATCTCTAGAGGTCCCTTCCAACCTCAACCCTCCTGTGCTTCTGTGAAATCATTCTATCTTCATTCACTCGATGAAGTGACTGAAGAGCTTGTTTTGTGCAGAGGGACATTTCCATGGGTCACCCTAGACATACTTCAGCGTGCTGGTGCGGCCTGGAACTTGTTTGGAGTTCTTTGGCTTTGCACAGGCCCACTCATCACGAGCAGAATGTGAGTGAATGAAGGAAACACTGAGATCCAAGAACAGGTCCTGCTCTGGTGTTTCAAATACTGGAGGGGAATGACAGCATTTCAGAGGTTATCTAAGGAAAATACCAGCACAATCTGTTTAAAGCACTAATAAGTAAAATGGAAGATGGTGTTTTCTGCTCTTGTTCCAAACACCAGCCAGCTGTCAGTAGAAATATATATTTTGCACTGCATAAAGATATTCCCATATTCTCCATTATAACAGAACAGAATTGAGAAGCCTCAGGCATAGAGGCTGTACAGGAAAAAAAAAAAAAAAGAAAAAAAAAACTAATGAAAATAATAATTCCAGCTTCTGCATTCACAATTCTCACAAGCATTTTTTGTGCACTGAGTCATGCCAATCTGTAGAAGTCATGTGTCCTTATGGGGTTCCCCCCCTCAAATAAATGCATTAAGAATTATCAAGGCGTGATTCTTTGACTAAATAGCACAGTGCACAAGATCTGCCTAGCCCAAGGAACTAAAGAGACCAAGTTATCTGAGCAACCTAACCTTCCTGCTGAATAGAAGTAGCTCAGAACTGTACATTGGGAGAGTTTGCATGCAGCTGTGGTGTGGAAACCTCCAGTGTAGAAAGCTCCAGTGTGGAAACCTCCTGGGGCCACACATGGCAGTGCCTGGAGCATCCAGAGGCACCGCTGTTGGTTTGGGCACAGCATCCTGTTTGTGGCATGTGAGCAGAAGGACTGAGAGCTGCCTGAACGTGTCCTGTTGCTGCCACGCAGAGCAAGAAGGGCTGCTGGGGAAGTGGTGCATAATATTTCCAGGTAACTTCAATAGTTCTGCCTATGACCAATTTTGTTTTCCAGTTCAAGATCGAGAAGTGGCAGATTGCACTTTGCAACAAGAGCAAACCTCAGAAGTTTATAAATGACTTGATGCAAGCCCTTTATACACACGAATACATGGCCACGCACAGCCTGACGGGTGCAAAGTCCTCCTCCTCCAGGGACAAAGCAGCAAAACCAGCTATGAATCAGAATGAAGTTCAGGAAATCATAGGTGATGACTTGTTAACATTATTCAATATGGCACTGAATTGACAGGGGCTTTCTTGAGGGGCAGTAAAACATTACAGCTGCTAACTCAGCTCATGGACTATTTCATATTTTCTTCTTCGTCTTCTCTTTGTTTTAACTTAGCTGTGATAAAGGCTTATAGTGAAGTGCTATGTAGTAGTGTTTCAGATGAGCAAATTCTGTGTTTTCATTTAATAGTGGCATAGCAGCAATGTAATTTTTTTTAGCCTTTGCAAGAATTATATACAACAGTCATGCCTGGAACACAAAGGTAACAAATAAAAGGGAGGCAAAGGGAGTACATTTGATCAGCTTTGAAATAAGGCCTGCTCTATTCTGTAGTTGGTGAAGATTACAAATTCTGACATTTTAAATAGGGTTTCAGGCAAAGCAAAGAGAAAAGTATAAAATACAGTGATTGGGGAAGCAAGGAGAATGGATTTCCTGATGAGGTTTAAGGCAGAAAGTGTTTGGTGCATAGGAAAGAGAAAATCATTTCATATGAACAGAAAGAGAAAATCATTGCAGATGCAAGTAGCAACTTTAAAGAACGTCATATTTTGTTAGCACCAATTTTATTTGGATTAATACCAGTAAACCTTAATGGTTTACTAATTTAGCCGTATTTTCTGAACCAGAATCCCTTCCCCACTGCCAGTCTTCTTCCGTACCCTAAAGTCCCTCCAGTCCCCGCACCCCTTTGACAAGTTTTATTGAAGTTGGCCATCAGTTTCAAGAGTTACCAATAGGGTTTTTACGGTACAGTTGCATATACCTCTTTTTCTTAGGAGGCTATATAGAGAAAAAAAGTGCCAAAATCAAGAAGAAAGAGACAGTGAAGTGGTAAAAATGTATTTAGGACAGTTTGACAATAAAGTAACATAAAACTGAATATATCCAAGTGAATATATCCAAAAATACATAATGGGAATAATAATGTTTTTGGTAGCTTTGCCTGTTTCTCGAGTGCCAGCTATGAAGAGGAGTACACTCTCTTTGCCAGGGTATTATCAGGAGAGGTGGACATAGCCAAAGATCAGGTGGATGAGAGAAACAAGGAAAGAAAATTCACCAAGTTCAAGGAAAAAAAAGCCGTAAGAAACGAAGAGCTAGGGATTTAAGACACCAGATAATAAATAGCTTGAGTGTTAAAAAAAAAAAGGTTTCTTGGTTGAAAAGCTACTGGCAGCTTTTTTAAAGTGAAAGGGTGGGTTCAGTGAAAGGGTCTGAGCAAAAGTGAAAAGGAAAGCAGAGAATATAATATAACCCGAACGCAATACACAGACTGCTGCAGGAGAGCTCAGTGACAAAGGGAACCTATAGCAAAGTTAAAGAAATGTTATTAAGCGAAACCAAAGCCCTCAAGAAATCAATAAAAAACTGTTAAAATAACATTATACAGGAGAAGAAGAAAACTAAGGAGGAAGTATGAGAATTCTAGGACTGCAGAAAATGAGTTAGATCAGATTATTTAAAGAAGAGGAAAGCTGTTGAAATGAAAGGAAATTAAAACGGACGATGGAAAGTGAAGATAATGGAGAAGAGGGGAGCAGGAAGCGCATTCCTGATGCCCAGTTCTGTTAGTATTGCCTTCAAAAAACATTAGGCAGTTAATGGAAAAAAGAGAAAAGCAATTTTGGAGAAGGAGACGTGGACTGCAAATGAAGAGTAATGAAGAGACACTGCAGGATTCAGTGGGGTGAGAACTATGGAGGACAGAAATAGTCATGTCTGATAAGGAACAGAACGGAGGAAGGGAACAATATCCCTTGTAAGTGATGCTTGGCCCTGGAGCTGCCTTTGAGGAGGCCAAAGGCAGGCACAGCAGCATGGGAGGCACAGGGAGAGGTGTGCAGCACCTGTGAAGCAGTCAGTGAACACCACTACAGCTGCAGCTGTGGTAGTTGGAAGTGTCAAAGATGCAATAAATGCATTTTGGGTCATGCACGTGTGGTTTCCATGGTTTGGAAGCCTCATATATGTCATCTCTTTGCTTTGTAGGAATCACCAAACAGTTGTTTCCAAACACAGATGATGCTTTGATTAGAAGAATGATGGGACAAAAACTAAACAATTGCACCAAGAAACCAATTTTAAGCAAAGATCTTAACTCAGGTGCTTTTCAGAATCATGGCTTCTGGTAAGTCTCCAAAACAAATGACATATACAGTGTGCCATTGCCTATGTTCCCTGTGGCAATGAAAATCAAAAACAATCTTAAAAGTTATCTTTAAGGTATGTGTTCAGATATGCGTTGCCCAGTAGCTAAATATTTTCGTGTCCAATGTACAGTGATTACAGTATATAAAAGCAGCTCGGCTTACCATTACAGCACAAAAGAATGTTGCTTATTCTGGACAAGGCAGCACAAGGTAAGTAAAGAACAGGAAGAGAAGACAAGAGTGAGGACATGAAGTTACTTTACTTTGATCAGTGTATTTTATACATTTATACATGTATTTTATACATTTATACATACATATACAAATCTATTTTAGATTTGACATTATTTACTTTCCTATTATGAGCATATTTACCTTCTGAATAAGACTAGCCTAAAACTGATGAACGCACCACTGTTGACAGTGGAGTCACCTATTTGCGTAATCCTTTTTCCATATATACCAAACATATATATTTATATACTTAAAAACTTACTTATATAGAATATGGCAGGGCAGAACTTAAAAAAATAGAGAAAAATATTTGATATATATATATCTATATATAAAGAAGGCTCCACATGTGTAGAAGGCAACTCTATAGGATTTTTATCCTGACTTAGGAAAGCTCCTCTATAGGAATGCAAAGAGGGACAAGATTAGTATAAAACCAGTGGGGCTGGGTGATACACTATATTTTTCCTTGTCCTATAAAAAGAGCAAATCAAAGATAAACATTTGAAAATACATTGTYGTTGGTTCACACAGGTGAAAGTAATAGCACAAAAAGACAGACTTGTTCTTCTTTGGAGTGTTATAGCTTAAATGTAATGGTACMTATGACTTTTATAATCTTCAGCAGATGAATCCATAAACTTTGCTAATTCTTGACTGTTACCCTGCGGCACAGAAGCAATTCTCCTGAAGTCTTAACAGGAGGATCTTGAGCACCAGCTCAACAGTACAAATACACAATATATACAACAAACACCATTCTGAGTTGCTTTTCAATAGTGCCTGAAGACCTTCCAATTTAAACTTGGTATCTTAAAGCAAAAATATCTTTATTTCTGTTATTGAGATGTCCGTATGTAAAACGCAATTCAATATCCATGGAAACCAGTGCAAATATTGCCTAAATTGATTCTCTTGAATGAGTGTTTAAGAAATGTATTAGTAATTGATCATTTTATACCTAGTCAGAATTTTCTTAAGGTAWAAGTATTTAAATATCATATAAGTGATATGATATTTATATATGATAATATGATATTTAAATATCATATAATCATCCTATAGATAATRTTACTGTTTTTTCTACCTCAGGTGACACTTTTTTTTTGCAAGAAAATTGGGAAAATATTAGACTTCCTTCCGTTCACCTCCCATAGATGAAGTGCAAGAGGAGATAAGTCAAGAGAAACATTTGTTATGTATATAACAAACTGTGTTATGTATACTAACAAATTCAAACTGATGACAGTGTGGTTTCAAACTCCTCTCTCTCTGTTCCTGTTTCCCACCCAACCTCCTCTCCCCACAAAATTACTACAATTCAGAAGACCAAATTGTAGTCAAGTCCATTGGGACAGACAAATCATCCTCTCCGATCTGTCAGACTGAGGTGAGATGAGGGAAAAAAAAGAGCATGTCGATGAGGGGAACTAGTTAAATAGCTTAATACACTGCAGTGCTCCAAAACTTGGGAGAGGAGGGATCATGTCCCTGCTTATTTATGAATTGCCTCCACAGCGGTTMCACGGCTGCTCCTCAGGGCATTCCGCCTTGGGCCCTCCCTCCCGGCGCACAGGACAGTCGGGATCGGGATGAGGATCCACCAGCTGCTAAGGCACCAACGCAGCAAGGCCGCAGCTGCCCTGCTGGCCCCTGTGCCGCCGCGCGGGCRCCGCCGGAATGCGGCACATCCGCCTCTTCCCACCCGGAGTCGCGTCCCTTGAGGAGCTTGGCACCCTCTCCCACCCAGGGCTGCCCAGAGGATGTCGGGAATTCAGACGAGGAGGAACAGAAGGTACTTGGCAGCGTTCAAGCTGCCTGTGGAGATTAAGGAACAGTATRAAGTTAAATAGGCAGGAATGATATGTAATGGGCCTGGCATCAATGGTTGAAGATACTGCAAGCAGAACAGAAGTCAGGAACCACTTTCTCAAATCCCACAGCATTAAAATAATAATAATAATAAAGGAAGGTGTATGAAATTCTTTGGCTTTAAGGTATTACTAAATATTTGCACATTATGCTATAATTCAAAAAATATAAACTTGTCCTGAAGAACACAGGAGGAGTTTCCCCTTAGTTAGATAAAGAGCACAGGATTTGCAATAATATCAAAATAAAGTATAAGAGGCACTTTAATTCCCATGCATTCACCATGATAGCTGATGGAAAAGTGAGATCCRGGAAAGTTATTGCATATTGCTGCAAAAAAAAAAAATACAGTTAGAAAGCAAGGAACCACATGAGCAGTGAAGGAAGATGTAGCTCCCGAGATGTGTGTAAGGGAGAAACAGGATGGCCAGTTCGGCTCCTCTCTCCCTTTGCTGCGAGTGCTGTGGGTTGGCAGCTCCCGCTGCCTCTTCCTTCCCGCACGTCAGCTGCGGAGCCTGAGCAAGGGTGAGCCCTTCAGAGGGTCGCTCGAAGGGCGGCACGGCCAGGAAAGGATGGAGGCGGCAGCTCCTGCTGCGCCTCGCGCTTGGGACACTGCCTTGGGGCTGGGGGGCGGCAAGGGAGGCCGGGCGGCCCTGGCCGCGTCCGTACAAGAAATCCCTGCGCTCCGCGGCGGCCCCTCCGGAGACCTCTGGGTGCAGCAGGGCAACCGGCAGCCTGGGGCTGCCTGGAAAGGGGGGACACGACCCCTTTCCCCCACTGTTGCTTCTCACTGTTTGCCCCACTCAGTTTCTTCACTGTTTCCCCCACTCTTGCTTCTCGGTTTATTTTCAACTGGTTCTAGGTTCACACTGTGCGAGCGGGATGAGAGGTAGAGACCATAGCTGCCAGGTGGAGTGTATTTCCTCTATTTTCATAGAGTAACAACAGTTAAATATAGTTTATACTTGGCATACAAGCAACTAATGAATGAAGACGGAAAAATAAAACCATGAAAATGAAGGAAATTAGGATGATTTGAAGAGAGATATATCTGAATTAGAAATAAATTAGAGGTACTGTTGGGGTGGAGGACARGGTTAGCAGCTGGATACTTTGTGAGAGGGATGCAACCAGCCTTCGTTTTACTGRAACAATAATAAAATGCACTATAGAGAAGATTTTTGCATGGGCAGGGTTGTGGATCTGTTGGCCTTTTTCATCTCTCGTGTCTATCAATTCCTTGTAGGTAGGATTGAGATGAAAGCAGATATGAAAACGACACAAACTCTATCTTATGTTGTTCATTATCATCCGTCAAATGTAACAGAAACATATTCACCATTATGTATATTTTGTAATGTACCTGTATGTATAGCGTACATAAATGTATATAGTTAATCCGTATTTTTGAAGCATCTTTCTATCAAATAAAATTAAACATTATTATGTCTTAGTTTTATTCTTATTCTCTTCTGGGCCTTTTCTGTAATCAGTCACCGTTTTACACTCTCACACTTGCTCTTTTTTACTGGTTCTGAAAAGATCTTCTGTAAAACTCACACCTTTTAACTGGGGAGAGCTCTGGTGTCATGGAGCAGTTCAGCTCCTGGGCTGCTCCCTCTGTCTCTGGGCCAGCACTGGGGGTCACGATGCACTAGGTGGTCCTTCCATGGTCCTTCCAGAATAGGAAGGAGATACAAGTGGTTTTCCAAAAGATCCTGACGACCTCTCTGCGAATACAAAACTCCAGACTAAATAATGGCAGACAAATTGCTACAGAAGTGACAAGGGGAAGGGAGAGGAGAACCAAGCAGTTTAACACTGGTTCTCCCAAGATTTGCCCAAGAATCAGAATTAGTTGGTGACATGTAAATACCGTGTGTCACAAAGTGTAAAATCCAGCTGTTCTCGAGCGATAGAGGATGCGTTACTTGCATTACTCAGAATCAGCGCAGTGCAGTGCTGAAAATCATTTGAACAATCCATTTCTAGTAGTGCATTTTAGATTAAGTTTAAAGATTATCTTGAAAAAAAAAAGAAAAGAATTTGGCCATTGTTTATTATGAACTGGTTAGTAAGAATATTTGTCCTCTAAAGAGGGAAGAACATTGGGGTATGTGAAGACYGGGATTAAAAGATGACTGAAAAACATAATACTACTGAATAAATCAATTTCATGTGTGTCTGGTTCCTGTCCCTTCTTATTAAAATCTAGTATACAACCTGACTATGACTAAAACTAAACTAAACTTAAAAAAAAATCCCTGCCATATCTATGTATTCTAGATTAAGAGTAATACAGTTTGCTTGCTCTTGTGACCACAAGAGGGAAATCAATGGTGAAAAAGAAAAAGAAAAAGAAAAAGAAAAAGAAAAAGAAAAAGAAAAAGAAAAAGAAAAAGAAAAAGAAAAAGAAAAAGAAAAAGAAAAAGAAAAAGAAAAAGAAAAAGAAAAAGAAAAAGAAAAGCACGTTGAAATGTGTTTACATTTTGTAACAGAAAATGAAAAAAAATATTTTCAGGGTAATTGGCTGCAGAGTATTGCTGAGTTCACTCAAAAGTCTGAGATCTGCTTGGAAACAGTTTCTTTATCCTTCAGTTATCCCGATTCCTCCAGGAGGTTTAGACTTTTTCAAGATTTAGTTCAGGAACAGCAGACCATGAGTACTCCCCTCCCTTAATTTTGTTAATATATTGTTAATTTTGACAAAATTGCAGATAACACTTTTTTTTTTAATTTAACTTCGAGATGTAAAATCTGAGCACAGTTTAGGTGGCAGCAGCAATGGCTAACTTTCTAAATGATAATCATGTTTCTATCGTTTGGATAATGAAATAAAACTGTTCTGGAAAGCGTCGTTTATACAGTCCAATCACCATGGCTAGGCTGTACAGGGGAAGCATTTTGTGCACAAGCAGCAGTCTCCTATAGACGAACAACTTGAAAGACACCACTTGTTATTCTGCCCTTTGCTCAGCCTCAACACTGCGGGTAAAGGCAGATCTGTTTGTCCGTGTTAGCTTAGGTATTTCATCATTTTATTTAATGCATAGCCGCCGGCTTCCGCGGCACTTGAAAAAAAAAAAAAGAAAGAAAAAAAAAAAAAAAAAAAAAAAAAAAGAGGGAGGAAGGAAAAACAGAAAGGAAAAGAAAGGAAAAGCAGTGTCGGGATCTCCGCGGCAGAGCCCGCCCCGGGGCGGCGCCGCACGTTGGCCGCGAGGCTCAACGGCCGCCTCGCCGTCGCTCTAACGGTCGCTAACGGCCGCTGCTAACGGCCCGCGCGGCCCCTCCGGATGCAGGGCGGGTTTCCCGCCCGGCCTCCCCCGCCGCCCCGGGAGCTTTACTGCAGAGCGGGCGATGGCGGAGGCGGGAGGGACGGGGCAAGGCAGGTGCTGAGGCACCAAAAATAAAAATGAAGAGGAAAAAAATAAATAAATAAATAAATAAATAAAAATAAATAAAAAAAAGGCAGGAAGCAGCCGTGGCAGGCGCAGCCGCGCCCTGGCGCCGCTGGCACCTGCGGCAGGGGCGGGCGGGCTGAACTACAAGTCCCTTCAGGCCGCGCGGGGCTTTGTGAGGCTGCGGCGCCGCCGCCATCGCCTGGCAACGGCCGCGGGGCGGGCCGGGCCGCCGCGCCGCTCTGTGCCGCGCGAGGCGGGAACGAGCACGGAGCGAGCGGAGCGGGCCGCGCTCCTCCCGCTGCCGCCGCCTCCTCCCGCGGGGCCGGCATGGTGGTGGCTGCCGCCGCACGGCCGCCTCGCTTAACCCGCGTCCCGGCCGCTGCCGCGGCGCCCCGCGGGCTCCTCTGCGGGCCCGAGTGAGTCAGCAGAGCCGCGCGGGCGCCCGGCCGCCGCCGCTGGGCCTGCCGCTCAGCGCGCGCCKCGCTCGGCGGGGCAGCGCCGCCGCCTGCGGGCCCCGAGGGGCCCAGAGCGTCAAAAGTTCCCGTTCCTGCTAAGTATGCGCTCAAGCCGTTGCTTTTAAGACGCATCTTTTGCTAAGCAAACCTGCGCATTCTCATGGAGAGCGGGTGGGGGGGCACAGCTGCAAGGCGCAGGCTAATGGGGAGCTCGCGGGCACGCTGGGGGCTCTCTCCCTATTAACCGTGTTACTCAATTAGGGGATAAATTCAGGCAGGTGTCTCCGCGGGAGATCCCGCACCGAGGTGGCTGCTGCAGGCACCAGCGTGTCTAGAGGTGAGGCCGCATCTCACATGGTGCTTGGAAAATGCGCCAGCGCTATGAAAGCAAAATTATTACCTCGTTATCTCTTGTTTTGCTGCTATCGATAGTTGGGTCGGCGACGGGAAAAGATTTGTTGAATGCAAATAGGCTGTAAAGTTGAAGTGGCGGTAAAAGAAACTGAAAGTGTCRCAAGGGGACAGTTCTACACGTGGTGAAGGGTGTTTTGGTCTGTTTCTCTGTAGATAATGGAGTCTTTCAGCTCTGGCAACGTTGCTGAGAGTAAAACGCCGTTGGCACAAATAAGCAGCAATCAGCATGAAAGCGAAGATGACGTTGAGTTCGTTGGAGTAAGTAGATCATGGATATGGGAACATAGTGCCCATAGTTGTGAATACTTTCTTAGTTGCAATATAAAATAGATTTGTTTCTTGTTTACTTATTTACAAATGTAATTATGTTTCAATGGAAAATACTGGTTTTGTTTTTGCAGGTGATTTAAATAGGAAGTCTTTGTGTCAGCAGGTTCATTTTAAAGCCTATTAATGGTTGTAGCTGTTTGGGTTTAGTTATTTGTTCAGTTTTGTGATCATATGGCATGACATTTTGCTTCATGAGTAGTCATGTTGAAATTAATGGGCTAAAGTCAAAAATGGGCTTGTCAAAAAAAAAAGGTCGAAAACACTGTATTTATAGCAGGAGGAGGAGGAAGGAAATAATGGGATAAAGGCCTCAAACAGTGTACTTGGGTACAGTGTAATAGCTGTGCTACAGCAGATATGTGTCAGCATGAAACCTAGAATAAGGCATGAGAAGCCCCACGTTTTGCAGCCTGTGTTCTGGCCTTGTTGCATCATCAGTGAAGTGGTGCCCACCTGCATGGGAGGGACACAGGCAGCAACAGAAAGATGATTTCCTGTAAGAACGAGGCAGGCAAATAAGACCAGGTACTTATATGATACCAGGACTGATAATGCCTGGCTTCCTATGGATTTGTGTTATTCTCAGTGGTGAATAGCAATGGACATTCATGGCGTTTTTTTGCACCTGCTCTAATGTGTGTATATATATATATATAAATCAGATCAGATTTATATATAATAAATAATACATAATATAGTCTGATATACAATATCAGATGTCGTATCTGATAAAGCCTAAATTCAATGTGCAGACTTTCCTTTTCCAGAGGCTTTTAAGAGCTCAAGTATGAGAAACATGTGCATGTTTTTGCTAATACTATAAGTAGTTGACTATATCTGAGACTTACCGGTCTTGTAGATAAATTTGATGGGCACTGACTAATGAGTTCAAAATTAATTGTCTATGCAGGCAACTATTCCTGTGTTTTTGCATGTAGCATGGCTGTATAAACTTCACTTTCTTAACACACAGGGCTAAGGCTGAGGAAGCTAATATACTTTTGGATGTGCAGTGGTTGAAAGGCTGGTATAGGAACCACTTAAAAGACAGAAGATTTATTGAAACCATCAGTCTGCTACTGTTTTTCTTGCTTTGCATATGTATAATCTGGATCTGTTTTGGGACCAGTGATGATTAATGCTGAGAGAGGCAGCTGTATGTAAAAGCAGTTTCTTAAGCTCRTTTCTGCAGGGTTGGACTCTGGGGGCAAGGATGGTACTGCTGTCATTAAATATAYGGGGAAAAGGTGTCCAAAATTTGCCATTACCTCATATCACCATGGACTCRTGCCCTCTTTTTGATCTCTCATTTATTCTTGCTATCGCACATCTCTAAGTGTGCATTTTGCAAAGATTTTCTAAACTATTCCCTTGCTTTAAATCATCATTTCAGTACAAGGTTTATATGTTCAGTATAAGTTCAGTACAAGGTTTGTAATGTACAAGGTTTATAAATATTGTACAAGAATGCTGCCCAAGCATTAAAGTACTGTTTTCTGCACATCCCAGGAACCCAGCACATCCAGGCCACTAGTGATACCGGATAGATTGAGTTAGGGAGGGCCATGTGGAAATCTCAGCCTACAGTCATTTTGCTGAGAGCAAATAGTTGTAGGTCACGTGCCCTCTGTGTTTCCCTCTTTCGTCAGTTCTGTATTTTCTGTTTTGTTTCTGCTGTTTCTGAACTGCTTCTTCAAAAGCAGGTGCTGCTRCTGCCGGAGTTTTGCACTTTCTACAGTCAGATGCACCCTCATTCATTCAGGAAACTTCCAATTATTCTGTCATAATTTCCTGCCCTTTAATTCTGCATTACAACATGTCTCATCCACTTAAAATCATTATGTTCAAACTTCACAGCAGAAAAAGGTAGTTGAATCTACAATGTGTGCCATAATGGCTTAATATCTTGTAACAGGATGTTCTGGACCTCATTCTTTTTACTGGGGAAGTATGAGGCAAAAATAAAGAGATTCACAAGTTTAATGTGGTTTATAGCTTGTTTGTAGACAGTTTTTTCTAGTTACCACTCTATATAGAAAGTGTCAGACTCTTAGATTTTCTCATTTTTTTAATAATGTTGATCTCTGCTAACATTTTTTTTCTTTAATGATGAGACCTTCTGAAAAGACAACCTCGTAAAACTGGTACCCGGTTTGAATGCRAGTTGATGAAAGCAAATGGCTGAATTCCTTGTGTGTGTTTTGAATCTTGCCTTCAGTTCAGGCAAATCTATTCCATGACAAATCATTAGCTTTCTTTTTTTACTTTTTTTAATTAAGCCAAATACGAGACTTTGTAAATAAAGGCTATTGTCTGAAAGACAAGTTTGAACAATATACTTAGTACTAAATATTCAGGTTAAGCTAGGTTCATGATATATAATGTTTACTTTGAAGCAAGTATTTGTCTAATGTATTGAAATGAAACTTCCTTCCGTAAACATGTTAARACGTGCTCTTATATAACCGCTACTCATTTCCAATGCTTCTTTAAGAAACATAATTTATCCACGAGGAAGTTAGAAGCTTTTCTAGGCAGGATTCTTCCTATCTTTGTTGCTGTTTGTGAGGCTCCAAAACGCTACACAATTCTATCAAGCATTTAATTATATTTGTCTAAAATAATGTTGCAAATCTCCCTGACCTAATCCCATAGGTTGTGTGTATAACCCATRTAACAGTTAACACTGTTAACTAGTGTATTTTCAAAGGCTGTTGCTCGCAGTTGTTCGTACTACTTAGAGAAGAAATAGGAATCTCTACTAGTTATCCTAAAAATAGTTACCCTGTGTAGAATATTTGTTTCACTAGCAGATAGTCACTAAATGCTTCAMGTTAGCAGAGGAGCATGATAGTGAAGTGGTCTAGCATTGGATGTGACAGAAAAATCATATGGCACTTTGTACAAAAAGAAATGCACCTTGAAGGGCTGGGGATGAACAAAAACAAGTGSTGTTACATACTGTGTTTCATCACCCTTGACAGCAAGACTGTAGTGGTTTTGTTTGGGATTCAAAATTTTAGGTGAACCTATATGAGTTTTTCTGTAGAGATCAAAAGAAGGAGTGTGATATGACAGCATGAAACTACCTTGCTCATAAAACTCAGAGGTGACCTAATTATCTCGAGTTACTGCTTGAACTTAGAATAAAGTTATCAGTCATTTGGAATGGCATAGAGACAGGAAAGATGCAAAAACTTTTTTAATATTTTATGGAACTGAAAGATCAGAAATGCAGGACTTGAAAGATGCAGAGAAAACAGAGCAGGAATCACTAAGAGCTGATGCTATTAAAACAAAGAGAACTGATTTATTAAAAAAGAAAAATTGGCGAAGGTCGTAAGGAACAAGAGCACTTTATATTTTATTCCTTTTACTTGTAGGGTCTCCCAAAACTCTAAGAACACTTGGCTCTAAGATAGACCAAAGTCAAGTGACTTGCTGAAACTTAGTAGTTACTTGAAGATTTTGTTTTGTTTTCTTTCCAAGAATTGTTAAATACTTGAGTTTTTATATTAATGTATCTCTCTGGCTTTCAGTAACATCACAGTAGGTACCAAAGAAAATTTTGCAAGTATTAAAAATTTTACTTCAAATTCTTCTTACCTTTGTTCCCAAATCAAATCAGCCAAATACTTACATTTTTGTATTTACCATATTGGAGAAAGGGAGGCTTTCTAAGTGCACACTGGTTTATAACTTCAATCAGTTAAAAACTGGCCTGAAATACTGAGTCTATGGGGACAAAAATTTAGAGCATAAATAATTCAGCATGGATCAGATTTTATATTTTAGTTTAAGCCCTACATGTTGGACAATATCCGGAAGATACGACAGTGTATGATTACATGTGTATATGCGTCTATGCTCACCTAACTATTTTGACAAAGACACATTAACTCAGTGGTATAGTACAGTAGTACACTGAAACTAGGTTTCATGCTTTCTATATGCAAGTATCTGTATAGTTATGCAAAAGTTAGAATGTGCTGTTTATGTAAACTAGATTCATAATCTGAATGTACATGGAGCTAAAAAATGGACAAACAAACAAAAGCTCCCAAGAAATGTCAGTGGGTTAGGTGGGGTATGCCTGCACAAGTAGCCCTCATTTCCCCATCAGAATGCAGCCATCAGGACTGTTACTGATGATTAGTGCCTGAGGTGAGGTAGGGAGGAAGAGATCAGGAAGGTGACCAGCAGACTCAGCTAATGCCACTGAACACAAACGTTAACACCTGAGGGGGGCTACGTGTGAAAAGTCAGCTTGGGCAGGGGAAGGAGCACACCCATCACGGGCCCACAGGTGGAATTGGTTTCCTGAGGAAATATGAAGAGCTGGATGAAGGTTACTTTTCCTCAGCTGCTTTTTTCCCATGGCGCTGAAGTGGAATCCTCAGCCTTGGTATTCTCTGTACTATGTTGCAGTTACCTTTGTATTTATTTGTTTGTCTAATTTTAAGTTTAGGGCTGGTCATGTGTGGAGGTTGAGCCAGAAGTACAACAATTAAATTTCTTCTGTTCAAAACTTTCCCATTTTGTTGTGATAGAACATTAATTGGGAATGATAACTAGTAGTTCCTGCTGTGCCTCCGGAAAAATGTTTCACCTGGCACTGCTTCTCCAAGTGAGCTCAAAAATATAGAAAGTCTGTCTGAAGTTACCCACATCAACTTATGCAGTTGCTGAATAGATTTACTGACTACAGGATTGCACTGTGTGTACCCTGATTTTTAAACTTTCTCAAAGCATCTGTTGTAGCCCCGATGAATTTTTGATCTGACCCAGGACAGTAGTTCTCACACTTTTAATTTCAATATAGTTTTTAAAGATTTCATTAATTTTTCTAAAATTTAACCCACCAGCCAGTGAAGAACAAGCTAGCCCAAAAGCCTAACTTGGGGGTTTGCCATATTCAGGAGCATATATAGAGAGGTCACTTATTTTCCATATTTTACATCTGTAGTCAGATATCTTGTATATCTTCTTGAAAAGTCATTTTAAGAAGTTGCCACATTGCATTTGTGTTTAAACTGGAATGCAGTCCAAACAACAACAAAAAAGGGGCTGTGAAAAGTTTTCAACTAATGTTACACAATACAGAAGGAAAAGGTTAGCATGTGTTTCATGTATTCAAATGATATTATTTGAATTCAATTGAATTTACTTCTTCGATCACTAAAACCATCCAAACTTGCATGCAAATTTCCCTGTGTTTCAGCTCTATTTCCTGGCTTTTAATTAGCTATTTGTTGAACTGAACCGAATTAGTCAAACAGAAATTAGGAAAACTTRCGTATACTTGAAGAAACTGTAGCTATTATAATCAGACCTGAACATTCTGCAGCTGCTTATTTAACTACTTGGACAATCAGATGGGTTGAGGTGGTTTTTAAGTTGTCACATAACACCTGCTATTTCTAATACACATTTAATATCTTGTAAATTTACAAGATATCTTGTAAGTTCCTATAAAACCAAATCTGCCTTAGAATTTTTAGATTTCATTTATAAAAGCAAATTCTTTTAGTTTRTTTAAATGTTTTTTTTTAAAAAAGGCCTTCCTATGGGCCAATTGGCAGTCTGCACTTCTGTTCCTAGAAGCTTTCATTACTGTCTACTGTCTTGTTACTGCCAGTCTTCAAGAATTCAGTAAGTTGCTGAGTATCTTCAGACCTTGTTTTGTGTGAAGAATTTAACTTGCTAAAATGCATATTTCTAGACTATATAGCAGTTCTAGTGCATCCATCAGCACCATCACCAGATAAAAAGCTCATTCTGCAGTCCAGTGAAATACTTCCCATGCAATACAATCTATGTAATGTTATGCAAACTTAAGCAGAAAGAAAAACCTAAAATCATATTTGTTCTTGACTTATTTGCTTTGATAGCAGACAATAACTTTCAGACTCTAGTAGAGATGGGAAACTTATTACAACATGTGGAGATTTCAGATGACTTAAWTTAACTAAACTTAAGTCAACTTTAGTTGATYTAGTTGGTCTTACTGCGTAGTTGCCACGAAAATGAGGCAAACATAGTTACCCGGAAAGATGGGTAGCCTCCTAAGCAACGACCTTGGATGTGAATCAGAGTAACTGGAAATATTCTAGCTTGGTGTATGTGGAGCTGCTCATCCTATTTCATGTTCATTGTTTGACTTGTTTAGTTGACATGTGTTAATAGGTTTTTTTGTATGACGTTAGACTGGGGCACTTGAGAAGGGGACAAAAGACAGTGAATAAATCTCCCAGAGGAGGGATGGAATGGAAAAATCTTACTAGGAAGAGTGCAGAGGATGTCCCTGATAGCCAGGGTCCTTCGTCCTCTGTGGGGCTCCAAGGAGCCCGCATGAGGCTGCCTGGGTGTCTCAGTGCTGAGCAGGCTATTTGGGCACAGGTCATGGTGCTCATGACTGTGTCATTATTAGCATGAATGAATGAAAAGTGATTTCTTTTAAAGTGAAATTGCCTTCCCTTTCTGTTATGATTTAAAAAAAAAATGACCTTCTTGTGGACTCTGCTTAAAAATGAATGGGCTTTAGGGTGAATGTGTGTGTGTGTATATACATATATGTATGAGACTGTTTTCTGCTTTCTTAATGTCTGAAGCTTTTAAGGAGTCCACTTGCTTTTGGAGTTCGGCATCTAATTTAAATTGCAACTTCATAAGCTAAAAACATTTAGCTTTGGTTAGTGAAATCCAAGACTATTCCAACCTTGGTGGCAGTCTGACACCCTAGTATTTTTGAAGAAATGGTGAGAGCATGAGGAATATACAGCTATTGATCAGGACAAGATTGTTCTCGTTATTTTTGCTAGTTTATATTGGGTATGTTAAGATGTTGTTTTATTTGTTTGTGGATATTTATTTGTACATTTCACTTGTGTGTGAGCCTTGTACATGCAAATGTTGTGCTGTAGGATGCGTGTCAACAAACCCTGTTGAAACAGTGTTGAAATTCTTTTGGATGTTGTAATGCGTGTATCAAGAAAAATCTTCAAGAAAAAATAATTCGATGTTTTTTGTGTGTGTTGTTGATGCTTCTTTAGGAAGGACCTTTAAGACCTGTACTTGAATGCATTGATCTTGTGAGCAGTGAGGACGAAGAACCTAACAGCAGTTCTTATGCTCATGTGAGTATGCCATAATGTGTCTTGGGACTCTTCATTTGAAATAAAGCATAAATACCACCTCATGTATATTTACCATCAGCCACTCTTCCTGAAAAATGTTGGAGATATTTTGAGGAAGTAATAAGTCAACAGCTAAAAATTGTATTTAAAAATTTGTAAGTTAGAAGCAGGCTGGTCATCTCCAGGACAGCTGCTGCATTGCTCAGGCTGCTGGTGCCCTCCAGGGCTTTCATGAGGGTTGTGATGGGGCAGAGGCTGTTTGGGGCTGTAAGCAGTGGCCCTCTTGTGATTTGTTTGGAACCGTGGTGCAGGAGATGATGTGCAGTAAGCCTAGTTTTAGCAGAAAAACAGATCTGTGCATGCACAGATGCAGGCTGTTGTACTGTGACTCACTGGAGCTGGTTGGGCTGCAGGAGCAAGCTGCRGTGTCTGTTCTGTGCCTCATTCTAGAATAAGCTAATGGCTGGGCACCATTCCATAGYGGATCTCTAAGGAACTGAGTTGGAATGGGAATTATCAGTTCTCAATTTCCCATGCAGGCTGTAGGTTGGCTTTGAAGTCTTTTGGAATTTTTAACACAAAAAGGAAAATAATAAATTCTTATATATGTATTTTTTTTTAATCTGTTTGAGCCTTCTTGCAAATGCAACACAATCACTGCTCTCTCTTCTAGTGCTTTGGCACAGTAACGTTGTTGATCTTGCACACCTAGAATGTGTGAGGGGTTTGTTTATTTTTCTTTTTTACATAAACTACTGTTACTGAATTGAAATTGAAGATTGTCAAGGTAGCTCATGGAACACAAGACTGGAAGACAGTATGTGGACTGAATTACGTCCTGATGCTTGGGTGTCGCTTTCAACTGCATTAATACCTGTTAGTTGCCTAGCAGTTACCAAATAAGACTTTACCTTTTCAATTGTAGAGAAACATTAAACGTAAAGATTACCTKGACTATCAGAAGGAAAGGGTTGCCTCGACCTTGGATCGTCTGGCACGCCATGTTGAAGTAGAGAAACAGCAAAAAGAAGAGAAGAACAAAGCTTTTAAGGTACTGCAGCTGTTTTGTTTCAGTAGAAGTGCATAGTACCAGCCTTTGCAGTTACGTGCATGCTTTTTTTTTTTACTATAAAGTGAATTAAAAGTGTGGGTTTTTTTTTTTTTTTTTAATTCCCATGAGTGAGCAAGATCAGGAGCTTGAAATTAGAGATCTTTACTTCTGGAGCACTGAGTGAAATATAATAAAGACCGTGCACGTTCAATGCCCTTTAGTTAATGAATTCACTAGTCTCGTTACACTTCCTAGAGAATAATTACTAACCTCATGCAAGCAAGCAGCAAAAGTTTATTTCCTTGTTCAGGTACATATAGAGTGGCCTTAGCATGAGTGATCCTGGTGCTTCAGTAACCAAACAGAAAAATGGTAGTGGTCACAACCATGCAGCACACTTGAAATAGTCTGCCTGCTTTTGTCTGGCACTGTATGCAGGACTAGATTATTGGAATGCTTTTGTTATTAAATCTCAATCTCTGTATCAGGTAGTATTTTTGTAGTGGGCATGCTGTCATTTGAAAGGTAGGGATTTGTAGGCCCAAGTGGATGCAGTTCAGAGCAATGTAGTCTGATCTCGTAGATGAGCCTCCCTCGAGCAGGAGGTTGAGCTCACTTTCCAGAAAGTGCTTCCCAGAAAATGTGTTGACTTGCTAACCAAAATTGCTGAACCCTATTAATAACCATTACAATAGGCCACATAATTATAGTGGTTACAGGCTATTGTAACTGTAAAATTAAGGCGGGGGGCAGGGGGGAAGGCACAAGAAGGTTGTCAGATACAGTGCAATGAAGCCTTGGAGTGAAGACCCCTCCATTCCTCTCCTGTCTCTGCCACTCAGAATCCAGCAGATTTGTTAGTACGTCCACATAGAGCTTTCCAGCTGTGAAATGGAAGAGCTAGTTGTGTAGCTTTTCAAATAACCTGAGAGTAAACTATTAATAACATTTCCATAAATGGTGAATAATTTGCATCTATGCAACTCCTCGCTCCTCAGCAAAAGATAATAGCAGAGTTAGAGTGAAACTGCTGGGTTTCTTGTCTTGACAGTAGATAGAGGTTTGATTTCAGTACCCATATTTTATATTAGGGTTTTTTTGTATTCTTTCTTCAAACTTTCTAGCTCCTCTCATGATAGGATGAATTATCATGATGCTAAGTCTTTATTAATCTGCTGTCTCTACTGTATAAACCCTTGCATTGCCTTTCTCTGCATCACGGTCACAGCTAGAGGAGGTGCTAGGAGGAGCTCTGCGGATGCCTCGGACTGAGCTGTGCACCAACTCACTCAGTCTGAGTTGGGCACTTTCCCACTGCTCTGGGACTTTATTAGTGCCTCATAGCCTGGTAGGGAAGGTAAATTGAGATCATGGGATTTTCCACAGAAAATAACATCTTGTTTTGGAAATCCAACCATTTTGGAGGATTTTGCCAGACTCATCTTCAATTCTCAAAAAGAAGATTGTGCTTTCCCACTTTGAAAAACAAATCATTTGTATTACCGAGCAAGTGAAGGTTTTCCTTTTTTATCCCATCTTTTGAGGTGTGCCCCTTAATCTGGCAAATCAAAAGCAGAACATCTTATTAAGCCTTATCCATTTTTCAAGATACTCATAGGGAAGAAGACTTGACAGTGTTCCAGAGTTGTCATAAACGAGTAATTTTTGATTTTGTGGATATTTCTATCTCRCAACAGAAATAAGAGGTTAAAACTAGTCAGCTTTTTACTGGAAGAAGAATATTCACCTGATATCCTGAAAACTGAGGAAAAAGGGTGTTTTAGAAATTGTTTTGAAGTTGCCTTTTTAATCACAAGGGGAAGTCCTGTAGCTGCCCATTTATGTCACTTGTTTAGTGCACAGTGTTAGGCTTCATTACAAGGAGAATCGTTTTCCAGCTTGTGCCTCCCGTTTACCTGGAGAGCGAAGCTTCTCCAGCTTTGGAGGTGAGAGGCAGTCTGTGTGTCCAGCCAGCATTGGTCTTGTTCAAATGGCAACTGTGTGTCCCTCATAGTTGCACCACTGAGGACTTGCAAGGAGGTCTGGCATCCTTTCTGTGCACAGCACATCGTTTAAGGCAAGAGGGGAGTCCATTGGCATTCCTGGGGCTGTGTTTATTCCTTCAAATGAACCAACATGTTTTTTAATGAAATGATTCCCCTGCCAGGCTTTGTCGCTTGGCTTCCTGACTGTAAGAGAAGCCCTCCAAACTTTCTTGGAGTCCAAACCCAAAATAAAACAGTCCCCTTTGATGTAGACTGCCTTAGKTTGCATTGGAGGAGCTTTTTTCTAGAGCTTCTTGCAAGAATCTAGCAGCAAGGGCAGCAGTTTTTTTTCTAATAACAAAGAGTAATTTTGCTTTGGGAGGAACRATGCCAGCAGGTCAAGGGAGGTGATTCTGCCCCTCTACTCAGCTCTGGTGAGGCCGCACCTGGAGTATTGGGKGCAGTTCTGGGCTCCCCWGTAYAAGAGGGACGTGGAGCTTCTSGAGAGGGTCCARAGAAGAGCAACCARGATGATTAAGGGAATGGAACTTCTCTTGTACGAGCAGAGGCTGAGTGAGCTGGGCCTGTTTTCTCTGGAGAAGAGAAGGCTGAGAGGGGATATGATTAACATGTATAAGTTCAGGAAGGGAGAATGCAGGGAGGAGAGGGCCAAGCTTTTCTCAGTGGTGGCCAGTGACAGGACAAGGGGAAATGGGTGCAAACTGCAAYACAGGAGGTTCCATCTCCATATGAGGAGGAACTTCTTCCCTGTGAGGGTGACAGAGCCCTGGAACAGGCTGCCCAGGGGGGTTGTGGAGTCTGCTTCACTGGGGGTCTTCCAAGCCTGCCTGGATGCCGCCCTGTGCTCTGGGTGTGCCTCCTTGAGCAGAAAGGTTGGACTAGATGATCTCTAGAGGTCCCTTCCAACCTTTAAGATTCTGYGAGCTTGTACCTTGAAAAGGTGCTGTAAGAGCTGGGGGCTTGCAGCACAACAAGGCAAACTGTGGCCGCTTGAGCCTTTAGGGTAATATCTGTGACCATGAATGTTTTTTTAAATTAAACTGCAGGGGGGTTTATGTCAAGGTGAGTTTAACTGAAGTTCATGGTAAGACAAGTTTTAATAATTAGTTGCTAGGCAGGTGTAGCTATCTGCAGAATTAAAAGGGCTCTTCTACTGGATGTGYAGGAAGGGCAAAGTTTATTCCTGCCCTGAGCAGGAACACAGCTGAACTCATTTGGAAAGTGCACAAAATGATGGATGAATAAGGAGAGATGCAGTTAACAGAATCATCTTGTTTAGTCTGGGATTATTTATTCTACGCTATTTTTAAACATGTTACCTGGTCTAGCTGGCTGTCTATGGGTCTCAACTCTAATAATTCAGTTGAGAAATTGCAGTTTAGCTTAGCCTCACAGAGCTAAGCTGGTGCGCTCTTATGAAGTCTTGCTGTGTAGGAGATATCTATACTGTAGGTATATAAAGGTGCCATAGGCTGCTCCTAAGCACTGCAGGCTCTCTCTCTCTCTCTCTCTCTCTCTCTCTTTTTTTTTCTCTTTTCCCCTCCCCATAACATACTAGGGACACCTAATTATTGTCTGAAGAATACTTGGAATATTGAATTGGAAATGACAGGAAAAAAATCTTAGCTGTGACCAGTAAATCTCTGTCTTCACGCTGATCTTTGYCATTTAAAAATAGGTAGCAAAACTTGCTGTGTTGTATTATAATGAGTAGCCAGTGTTTCTTTGAAGTGAACAAGCTTAAAAGGCTGGAAAAATATACTCTTCATCTTCCACTTTCAAGCTGGTTTTGCATGAGGATGCTCAAGATGGGTATTTGTAGCGCTCTGAAAGTAGTCTTTAGCAAGAGGCTGTCATGTCTTGTGAAACAGGCACGCTTTCTTCCTGAGAAAATCATTAAAAACGGCAACATTTTTAATGTCAGAGGAAGCCCTTTCTTAAAATAGCTGTGAAAAAGTGACACTGTCTACTGTGTCATTCAGATGTTACCTAAAATAGGTGAGGGGAGAAGGAATTAACTACTGTATCACAGCAATAAGAACATTATCTCTTGTTCTTTCTTTACCATTCTGCTTCAGCTCATTATTTTCCCATTTCATGCTGCTAGCTGTAATTTTCTTATTCTTGTCTGCTGTGATGTCCAGACAGCTTCTTCACCATCTCCTTTATGGAACAACATCCCTAGGTGAATTGCTGCTTCTCTGCTTTTACCCCCGCCAAAAGCCAGGTGGTCAGCACCTTGTCTGGAGCCTGTGAGTGAAGCCCATGGAATATTGAAACTGCTGTTTTAGCACTGGGGACGTGTAGCAGAGGAGCCTTCTCAACCAATTTCAGCTTTTAAAATACTTTTTCCTAAAAATTGCTGTTTATCTGTGTTGCTTTAGTACAAAAAAGCAATTTTTTGGTCACTTGCTGTACTCTGAGKTCTCCCTGTGTTTGTACCTTCTGACCTTAGTGTTTGGTTACTGTTACTAGTAACTTAGGCTCTGGAAGAGGTGCTGGTGCCAGGCATTAAAGGCAGGAAGGAGTCGGGTAGTTTGTGTTGCTCTTACCCTGCGTATCTCAAGTTTTCTTCTTTGAATTAGTCCTAGCTCTAGGTCTCTCTGCAGCATGTGGGTGTTTGGAAGTGTGGTGCTTATATTTGAGATATTTAAAGGTGTTTCTGTTGTGTGCTTTTAGGTACTTTTTCTGATCTGATTCCTTTTCAGGAACTACAAATGTTTTAAAAATATATATATATTTATATATATATATTTATATATACATATATAAATATATACATATATAAATATATATATAATAAATATATAAATATATATTTATTTATATTTTATATAAATATATATTTATGTATATATTTTATAAATATATATTTTATAAATATATATATTTTATATATCTGGGATTGTTCAGACAATAAGTGGACTGTAGCTTTACTGCCCTGGCCCGTAACAGATAGCATACTGTATTTTTGCTAAAGCAGTAAGTACTTTTCTAAGTGAGACACATTTTTCTCCCGCCATTTTCATACTTTTTGATTCTTTGACCTGTCAGTTAGGCAGAATTTCCCTAATGCTGCACACAAATTGAGGTGCTCGCTCTTTCCCACAGTGTGTCTTGTAATGGCATGGCAGTGGATATTGGCATTGAGGTGGGGAAGTGGCCTTCTGGAGAAATAAAACTACTTCTGTTTCATCGGTGGTGTTCGGTAGCTGGAGTCGTCTTGGGGTGCACACACCATAGTTGCCCTTCATCCAGCAGAGAGACAGGAGCTAAAGTCATGGTAACTCAGGAAATATGGGAAATGATTTTCTGTCTGCAGTTTCTACTGCGTTTTTTTCCATATAAACAAATCACGTTTTATGACAGCAGGAGCAGGCTGCTGCCAAAATATTAGGAAAAGCCTTTTCTTGTTATCTTTTGTTCCATTGTTGTTTGTTTCTTTTTATAGTCTTAAAATTCTTCTTGGTTATGCGTGTGCTTCAGAAACTACAGGTGTGTCAGAACTAACTTGCTTGACTCTTGAGTATTTCTGACAGATGTTGTATAAAAATATATAGCTAGAAGATGGTGTTTCTGTGCACTGGGCTGTCGATATGAAAACTTCAACTGTCTTTTGTTATTTTTCTCAGAATTTGGATGCAAGGCAGATGTTATTTCTTTATCTTCCAATATGGCCTGTCTAGTTAAGTTACATTATTTAGGGAAGTGCCTGTGAAGATGCTCACTGGGAGATGCATTTTGATTGATGGTGATATGGCTGCAGACTTTCTTTCTGTATTGTCGGTACCAATGTTGATAATGAGGAGAGAAAATAAAAGATTTCTTTGCCTGATAATGCAACAATCATGTTTTAAGAACTATAGCTTTCATTGAGGACTTAAAACACTTTTTTTTTTTATAGTTGTTACTTCATAGCTGCTTCTATAGTTATTATTGCATAGCTACTTTATTCTATGTATATTGAAAAAAAAAAAAAAAAAAAGTGTTTTATAGTTGTTACTTCATAGCTGCTTCTATAGTTATTATTGCATAGCTACTTTATTCTATGTATATTGTTTTATATGCAAGTCAGTCAGATGGTTCTATGGTTTCTTCCTTAAGGTGGTGGTATTTTTGGTTTTATTTTCTCTCTAGAGATTCATATGTAAGTTTTGAAAGGGTAACTTCATATGCATACTTAGTCTTGATTTTTGCCTAATATGTTTGCTGCTGCAGGAGAAAATTGATTCCCAGTATGCTCATGGACTGCAAGAACTAGAATTTATTCGGGGGCACAGTGACACAGAAGCTGCAAGGTTGTGTGTGAACCAGTGGTTAAAAATGCCAGGTAATAAAAGGAATAATGAGGTTTCAAGTCCATAATGAGAGACCACAGATTAATGATAAATACTTTAGAGGAGTAATGAGCATTCATTCACATACTTTGAAACTAGGTTTAAGTGATACATTTTCTAAGTGAATGTTAATTCACTTGGTAGTGATTTTTTCCAAGTGCTGCACTGCTGAATGGGATGTGCTGTTGCTTAATAAACTTAATACACTTAGTATAAAGATAATGTCAACTGCTTTAAACAAGCAAAATTGCTAGGTGGAAAAAATATTACTATGTAACTAACTGTTSCTCAGGAAAATACTGTTGTAAAGAAGTATAATTTCAGGATCACAGACTCGATCTAAAATACTGCCACTGAATACAGCACCTTTAGTAGGAAACATCATTATCATGCATGAATCTGGGGGAAGGTTCTCCAAGTGTTAGAAATCTGATCGTGCTAGTGACTGAGAACATAGAGGCTTTGAGTGAAAGTGGCCTGTAGAATTGCCGTGCGTATCATTGCTAGTGTGCTTTGAAGAATGAGTGTAACCTGCATTTTAAGTCCTTCAGGATGTAACTTTCTAAATGCCTCTGTAATTGATATTCTGTTTAAGGGCTCTGCTTTATAAYACAGGTCTCAAACCAGGCACCATCAACAGTGGAAGAAGAGGGATTTGTCAGAGGACAGGTCAGACGCCGAGCAAGAGCAGTCCAATTTCTTGTCCTGTAATGAACTGTAACAGGAAGTTTGATAATGGGCACCTTCTCCTAGGCCACTTGAAAAGGTAAGGCTGTAGACCTTAGATCTCAATGCTAGAAATAAGTTCAAGAATATTCTTTTATTATTCAGACAACTGTATTGAGTCTGTCTTAAACTGCCTGCAGTAACACATTTCCATTTGGAGAGAAGATAAAGCTTCTAGGAATTTTATATTTATTTTTATTTATATTACATAAATTTATATATAGATATGATATCTGATTTATATATAGATGATATGATAGGATGATATATATGATGATCTTTGCGTTCAGAACTTGATTTCTTCTTCTGGTGAAGCATTTTTACTATCTGCTTTTTATAACGAGCAAGATTGCTCTGCTCTGGCTATGTCAACTTTCCATCCAAATTTGAAAAAGAGCAAAAAGTTAATCTAAAATTAATTGCCTAAAAGCTGTATGAAATCTGACAATAGGATAAAAAGTATGCCCTTAAAGCGGGGAAAGTTGAGCAGAGAGAAGCCATTGGTAAGCCAGGTGTCCAGAGCTGATTGCTGCACTTAGTGTTTGAGTCAGCTCCATCAGCTTTTCCCTAGTAAGCAGATCATGAAGAAATTGTGGTTTCATTAGTCCTTTTGTTTTTAGAAATGGTTTTAATGCTCTGCAAATTCAATAACAAGCTCCAAGAAGAATCTCCTCTGTACGGGATGCTTCAGCTAATATAGCTGATGTTAGGTGAAGTTAGCTGAGTTTTACAGTTGTCACTGGTAGACTGTTTCCCAAGGACTTTGAAGGACATATTTTTTTCCCTCTTAGAACGTTTTGACTATGTGGAGGGGGCTAGTCTGTTCATTATTTTTTCTTCTGCAGGTTTGATCATTCTCCTTGTGACCCAACAATTACACTACATGGACCTCCAAATAATACTGTTGCCTGTGTGGTATGCTGCAAAAAATTTTCAACCCCTCAGCAGTACAGTGATCATCTTTTTTCTAAGGCAAGATCACCAAGTTATGCATAGTCTTTCCCCCTTTAATCCTTTTCTTCTTCCCCCATTCATTCAGTCTTCTTATTTCGCTGTGTTTCAAACACTTGGGATATCCTAACAGTATTCGTATAAAATGTGACCATTATGTTGTACTCCATGGTTTATTCTGAGAGGGCTGTAGCTCTGTCTTGAACTTTTTGTCGGTAGGACAAAGGGTATTGGTTGTTGTCAGAAAGCGTTTCCTTTTTTGCTTTTCTTCTTTCTGTTAATTATACTCTTCACCTGGTTCTCCCTTAGGTTCTTAAGGTGTAAAATTTCAGTTTAGTGAAAGATGCTTAGATGTTATCTTCAGGGACCTTTATTTAGCAGCCTGCTGGTTAAATGAGTAATGGACAGCAGTTTCCAAGCTGAGTATTTTAGTCACCAATCCACACGTGGACCCGTTTAGCCTATTAAAAGCAAGGCAAGTTTTAGATGCTCTTAAAATCAGGCTGCTTTCAGCTGATTCATGTTCATACCTCAAGCTTGACAGCTTATGCTACAGTTTGTTCCTGCTTTTTATCCATTTCTTTCAGTTGCAAGGACCTGAACAGGAGTGACTAGACATGTTTGGTGAAAGGAGTAGCTCTTGCAGCAGGCATAAGGATAGGATAATATTGGTGTAAAAAGATGAGGAGATGATGCAAGGCTGTGTTGTGGGAGAAAGCTTGTCAGGAAGCCTTTTGGGGGAGAGGTAAAAGGAATAAGCAGAAGCAGAGTGTCCAAAGCAAGGCCAGAGGGTTTCTGCTGTGAAGGCAGAGACTTACAGTTAGTGTAGAAGGTGAAGAAGGGTGCAGGGAGTAAGGGAGAAGGGATTTGAGATGTACAGGACACTGGTAAGGCTCACAGCTGCTCTGAGGAGTGACATTTTGAGAATATGGAGGTGAGAAACACCAGTGAAGAGACAACACAGCGTAGCAGGAAAGCCTTTCTGTTGTAGTGACAAAAAGAAGACTTCTACAGAGAGGCATCTCAGAGGAGCTAGGTAAGAACTGGGGGCTCAGTACAGTCATTCCAAGGAAAGTGTGGTTGTGGTGGTGCAGGGGAAGGGAACGGAAGACTGGTCAAAGCAGCAAGGTTAAGAACTGAGTTAAGGGAGACAGGTTGTCCAGTTTCCTCTGTCTCAAACTGAGCTTTGTAGCTGTAGGCTGTAGCTAAACATAGATGGGGTAGCTGAAGTCCTCATAGAGTGGAATACTGCTGTGGAGAGAAAGAGGAAGGGAAAGATGTGGAGGGATGGGACCGATCTGTTGCCTTCACATTTTCTCTAACCTAGACCTTTGTGTTCCAGCTGAATGAAAATGATGGACATAAAAAAGATCTCCCTCCCCAGCTTATCCAGTGCTAYGCGTGCCCAAGCTGCTTCCTCCTCTTCACCCGAAGAGACGAGTGCCTGCAGCACATGTCTGCAAAGAACCACTTCCTCCATTTTTTTAAACTGAGTGGTATGTTGCAAGCTAAGTGTATTGATAATGGATCCTGACGGAGTGAAATAATTTACGTTTTTTTCTGTTCTTTTCTTAAAGAAAAGCTTTTAATATGTTCTTGATATTTTTTTCTTGATCTTATACGTGACTAAGTTCTGTAGCTGTTTTTCAAGTCATGCTTCTATGTATCGTTGATTCTCTATTACAATTGACAAGCAGGCTTCTTCTCCCCATACTGGCAGCTATCTCACATAGGGTCACTGCAGGCTGAGAAGCTTATGTGATCACTGTCCTAAACAGCTTTGTACTTGACTTTGGGTTGAAAGGAGCACAGAGTGAACCACGCAAATATTTCTTGTGAATCTAGCCAGGATGTCTCTGCCCCCTGGTGTCCTGCCTGGAATCTGTGGCAGGTTATTTTCCTGCCCTGTGTTTTTATCACACCCAATGGAAAAGACCTGTGAGAGTTTCTCTCCATGGAAGAGAGTCKTGCCCAGGCTGCTGAAGGCTGAGCCGTTGGCTCTGCTGCGAGCTCGTAGCCTCCTGGCTGCTCTGTATGAGATGACCCAGCTGATGTGTGAGCATCATCTTGGAAAGCTGTCAGGGGCCTGTCAGGCTGCATTACCAGCTGTACTGACTGCCTMGCTTTGACGTGAGCAGTGAGTATTAAAGCCTTTGGTTTAATGTCAGGTACATCTCTTAAAGAGGTGAGATGTAAGTGGAGTTGACTTCTTACTTAAACTGTTGCCAGTATTTCAGATACTATAGCTTGCAGGAGAGACCTCTGTGGCCAAAAGGATTTGTGTAGCTGATGTTCGTGCCAGCGCCACTTCCCTCCCTCACAGCATAAGACAGAAAAACAGGTTTTGAAGGAACCTTCCTGCAGTTTGACTCTGGGCTGCCCCACTCACAGAAGTGACAATCAGCTGCCCCCTTCTGAGTTTGCTTGCCTATTTGAACTCTAATGGACTTCTATTTCAAATAGATTAGTAAAAGATTGCGGTTAGAAAAAGKTAGAGAGGTGACCTCCTGCTGTGAAAAGACTAAAACAGACAGCAGTTTTCTTCAATGATGGATAGCATTTAGCCACACAAAGAACAAAATATAGAAGTGCTCCTTTTTTTCCATTTACATTTTTAGGACCYCATGAATTAATATCATCATAGACTAATCATAGACTAATATCATCATAGATTCAGAGAATTTAAGTTGCTTAATGCTTTACAAGGGAGTCCTCTGCCCAGAACCTGTAGGAGGAAGAGAAGGGGAGTAAATCACTGACKGAGGAGAAATGAGGTGCTGCCATTCAGACATGGGATTGTTTCACCCATTAGTGCAGTTTATTGATGAAGAAATGAATTCCAGGTTGTGAAATTTAATGTGGTTTTACCGCACAGCAAGCGTGGTTCAGATGGCATGGGGTGACTTGATGTGTGAGCCCTGCCTCTGAAGCAAAGCAAGAGCGGAAACACGCCGTGAAAGGGCCTGTTAATCCCAGCTCACTCTTTCTGCCCTTCCCTGTCACAGACGAAGCGAAAACCGGCGTCCCTCTCCCGTTCCCATCCTACGCCAAGAAACTCCTGGTATCGCTGTGCAAAGAGATCCCCTTCCAGGTGAAGTGCATATCCTGCCACCAGATACTGCGCTCGCACATGGAGTTAACAGCTCATTTCAGGTTTGTGAGAGACAAGGTCTTCATGCTGGGAACTACTCGTAGGGCGATAGYGGTGTTTTCAAGGAGGGACACCCAGGGGAAGCCGTCCCTCAAGCAACCTCCTCTCCATGCATTTCCTTTTCCACATGATCCACTGGGGAATGCTGATCACTGTTCATATCATTTTTTGTTCGTTTCTGTAACAGAGAACAACAGAACTTTCTTGGTCTCTATACCAATATATTTCAGCTGTCAGTGTTTAGTTTCTAAAATATATTGAATGACCAATGTGCCCCATCTTGGGGTAGTTTTGGAACTACAACTATCAGCTTTGGAAACTGACACCTTGTTCTTTCTGAGACTCTCAAAGAATTCTCTTTCAGAGATTTAGGTAGTTGTTGGGCATTATATATTTTTGTTGACAGCTTAATAGGCGAGCTAAAGTATCCAGGGGACACTATTTTCACTCCCCAATTGCAGTAGGTACTGGGAATATTTTGAAGTACCTCTGAGATTCTTCAAGAGTTCCAAGTTCTGATATAATTTATTTTTTCCTTCAATCCATTCTAGAACACGGTGTCGCAGTTCTGGCCCCATGGCCGTGTCGAAGAAGAGCGTCTCCCAAGTTGCAGAAATCTTTAAAACCAAAGGTCACTGTGAGAACTGCGATAGACTCTTTGCTGACGATGATCAGATCATGCAGCACAAGCAGAACACTCAACATAGAATTAAGGTTATTGCCACAATGGAAGAGTCCATCTTGACRTTCTGTCACATCAGTGAAAAAAATAAAAATCCGTCCCATTTGCGGCATATCGTGGATCGCTCCAGGCCGCTGCTGAAAAGACCTTTGGACTCGAGGGACTCCAACACTGAAGGGGGATCTACTCCTTCGAAAAAGAGAAGTGATTTAAACGGTAAAAGTGAAGGTCCCGGAGCAACGCCGAGCCCTGGTGGCAAGGTGAAAGCCTGGTTCTGTGAATGCCTGCAGAAGTTCCTCACGGAAGAGGCGGTGGAGAAGCACATTCTGGCAGCAAACAGAATCTGCCACAAGTGCGCGGTGTGCGGGAAGCTGGTGGAGAACTCCAGCATCATCCGCCTGCACATGAGCCGCTTCCACGGCGGAGCCCACCTCACTAACTTCCTTTTCTGGTGCAGAGCATGCGCTGTAGATCTGCCCAGAGAAGAGGATATTATGGGGCACGTRACTGAATTCCACGGTGGACACAGTTACTATTATGAGCAGGAAGCTCTGGAAGAGGAGCCYGTGCCCTCCGCTTCTGGCACAGCGTGCGGCTCCTCGGTGGAAAGGCAGGACTGTGTTGCCAGTCCTGGGGACCTGTCTCCCGAAAGGGGCCCTTTGCTGGGCCAGTGGCAGTGCCACATGTGCGAGGAGATGTTTGCCTCCGAGGAGAGCGTGAAGCAGCACTGCGCGTCCTTGGAGAGCCACGCGTTCCACAGGTACTGCTGCGGCACGTGCCAGAGCCGCTTCCGGAAAATGGAGACGCTGCAGCGGCACTGCCAAGAGCGCCACGAGCGCCACGTGGACGTCAGGTACTTCTGTGGCCTCTGYGGCGATCTCTTCTTCGACGTGGAGGAGGGATTTCTAGCTCATTACAGGGAGCTTCACAGCACGGACTACGCGTTTGTGCCTGAGCAAATGGAAGTCTCGATAAAAAAGGAAGACGACTTCCTGCCGGTGGAGCAAGGAGACTGCTTAAGCTGTGGCTGCCGGACAACTTACATCTCCCGAGTGAACAGGAGGAACGATTACACGAGTTGCCAGAAGGTCTTGCTGCAAAACGGCAGCTTATGGTTTCGCTGCCGCTTCTGCTCCACCACGGCGCAGAATTTGGACGACTTGAACAGGCACCTGGGGAGCCACCCGTCCGTGAAATGCGACGAGGAGATGTACGTTGTCCGATGCGCCACGTGCAGCAAGAACTTCCAGGACCTGCCCAGCGCCCACCAGCACTACCACATGAAGCACTGCTTCCTGCAGAAGCYGGACCTGGGCAGCCTCGCGGCGGAGCCGCAAAGCGCCGTGTTCCAGTTCACTGCGAGCGGGGCGTGTGCGGACAGGAAAGCCGACAAGGCCAAGTTGGCGGCGTGGCCGGCCAGGGCTCAGGAAGGATCGCAGCCGCCTCTTCTGCAGGGGCCGATGCAGGGAAAGAAAGAAAAGAAAGAAAACCTGGCACACACAGAAGAACATGCTGAAGGTTTGTAGGTCTTTTTACATTAGAAAAATGTAAAATGTTTGCTGTCTTAATACACTTTATTTGAATGTGAGTGCGGTCACATATCACACAATATTGTATCCCTGGATCCAGTCTCTTTGATATACATTGTTTCTCTGAGTTGCTATTTAAATTCTCAGTATTAGGGTTTCCAGAGCTTGAACTCAGCGCTTTATCTCTACGTGTCTTACACATTAAGTCTTCCAGAACCAAAAAAGAAGGATAGTCTTCCTTTTTTGGGGAAGACTCTCCCCTTCAGAGTCTTGAGACTGAAGCATGGCATTCCCAWATGACCAGAGAACATAATTTGGCATTCAAATGTGATTATGAATTTGGAATTAAAGGAGAGCAATCAAGGATCCCAAACAGGGACTGAGCTCCTACAAATGCCCCAGTGCTCTGTAACTCCCATGTGTTCAAGAGGAACCTCCTTTGTATATGCTTAGCTGTATCATGCGTGTTCAAAAGTGGAGGGGTTTTAGTAATTAAGGGTGTCTTAAACAAGCCTTTGAGTAGAAGCTGTTGATGCTTATGTTCATTCCGCAGCAAAATGTTTCTAAGCGTTTTAGATGCCTTTATGTGAGATGTTCAAGGCTGCAGGCACTGGCCATGCAGAGAGTGCACAGCAGAAAGGTGAATGGGCCGGTTAAGATCCTGGTTTGGGGCCAGAGCTCTCTGTGCTACCACAAACGCAATCCATCTCTGCTAAATCACCGTCAAAATCACATCTGTTAAATCACCGGATCGTGCTGTGCTTTCTGCCTGGTTTGTGCGCTACTAAATGTCACGTCAGTGACTTAAAACCAGTACTGAAACAGTGCGGTCACTAAACTGGATCCCATTTAGCTCATACAGCAGCTAAATACGTGGACTTTTACCAGCATATTTGAGTTGATGTTCATATGTTGACCCAGAAAATAAATTTAAAATGCATCACTTTTTCCCATTGAAGACAGTGAACTTCCTGATTTTGACTACCTGAGTACCATGACTCATATTGTGCTGGTGGATCTGGACAACTGGGGAAGCTTATTYACACAGCTGCCAGCCAACCTCAACCAGGGCACCTTTATCTGGGGCTTTCAAGGTAAGCAACAGCTGAAGGAAATAGGAGTTTGARAGGACTAACAAGTCCACCCAAATACTTGAGCAGACATTCTTTGCATCTGAGACAATATTGAACAGGAACCCTATAGAGCCCAAGTCATGAAGCCACAGGTGCCATGCAACAGAAGTGGGTTTGTACTTCTCAAACTCAATCTTAAGCTCTTCTGTTCTTATTATTTCTCCTAGGATATTGTTCCAAAACTGTTTAAGCAGTTTAGGGATCTTCTCTGCTTCTGAAGAATGTTCTCTGCTCCTGACCCTACTTAGASTCTAACTTGTTAGCTTTTTGTAGTTGTTAGGAGACCCGTAATATTTGGAGATTATTTTCTTTGTAGCTGGTTTCCGGATGGCAGGTTGCCATCCTAATGTTCTTAGTCACAAAGACTTGATTCTGCTCCTTGTACTTGCGCCGCTTCTGACCTGCCTTTGAGGATGCCCCTGGTGATGCTGTTAMGAATTAGTTGGGCTCACATCTGGAGCATGGGATGGATAGAATTCACTCTGTTCAGGTTTTCTAAGCAAATTTCTCAAGAAGCTCCCTAGCAGCATCCTCTTAACTTGATACTTTGCAGTACCCAACTCTTCTGAAGCCGGTCACTGGTGTGCCTCACACTGCTGCTGTCTGCCTTGATCTCCCCTCTGGTACATTGAATACGTCAGTAGAGCCCAGGTAAAGAACAGCTTGCAGAGATCTGCTGCCTGGAACCCGCGTCATCGCCCCAAGCCAACCTATAAAATTGTCTGGCACGTTGTATCTTTAGGAAACCCCATTGTGTTGCACTCTTTTTTACTGGATATTCTTTATTACCTCTTCTTTCCAAGCACATACTGAAAGTTTACAAGCTGCTGAGCTCAGACAGAAAGGCCTGTTGATGCCTGAATTGCTTTTTTTCCCCCTCTTCTTGGAGCCAGGCATTCCATTTTGCTGATGGGGGCAGGATTTGTGTGTGCATTTATCAGCATGAGCTTTCTAAACAGCYAGCCAGGCACACAACAGGACCTGTGGTCTGATGTCTGGTTGTTCAGGAATTTTGGGGTGGGATTTTCTGGTCTCTTCAGTTGAAACTCCCTTCTCTATCTCTGCACTCTTCATTTATAGCAATGTTGTGATTTGGGTTTGTTTTTATTGGCTTTTTTAATTACCAATTTGCTGAAGGCTGGTCGATTGTTGTTATTTAAGCCAGCTGGTCCAGGAGCAATCATTAGTCCTTCTTCTTGAGATAAAAATGCCCCCAAAAAAATAGGAGTTGAAGAACCATCTTGCCATTTTCATATCTAAAGGCCAAAGCTAATCTTTGAGATTTTATAAAGAAAAATATATTTTTCTTTTTATAAAGAATTCTTTAGTAAATTATATTTCATAGGTCAAACTTTGCCCACTTGAACTCAGACATTTGCTTTCAATCATCCTGAGTTGGCCCTTCTGTTTAATTTAGCCCAAATCAGTTTGTCATTATTTGACCCAACATTGTTTCCTCCAACAAGCTCTCCTGTTCCTGCAAGCTTAGTAGGCTCCGTTTTGATTTGAAAAGGAAATATTGAACACAGTGTTTCCTTGTGCAGGAACCCAGGAGTGTCTGAACTGCACTGTCAAAATATATGATTGTCCTCTGCTCCAAGCAAGAGCAAGAACTTGAAGGGCAGTGTCACACTTACGTGAGGAACCCCTACTAGAGGTGCTGGGGCTCCAGTTGTCCTKTGCCCATTTATGGTCCAGTTTCACCATAGTAAATACAGCTCTGTCGTTGTTTTCAGCTGTTGTGGTCAAGTGTTTATGTCATGTATTAAACAAAATGTATGTAAACAAAACCCAGGCCTAACAATGACAAATCTCTCCCAAATACTGGTGAGAGCCTCAGTCACAATGGAGAGAACAAAAGGCCATTTTTCTGATGGGCAGATGGCCCTAAATCTTTTGTGCACACCATATTACTAAAACTTCAAACTTTCTGATCATTTTTGACAGCTTCTAGTCATTAGATTGGAAACAAGACAAAACAAGAAGAGAATTCTGTTGCCGATTCCTTGGGCTTCCCCTCCTTTGCCAGCTCAAGGGGAGATGCCTGCAGTTGTCTCTGTGTGTGTGTGTGTGTGTGTGGTCCTGCCCCAGACCTGCTACTTCTCATAGTTGGGAAGGTCATAAAGTTCCTATTTGCTCCCTTCAAACTGTTCTGCAGTTTCTTCCACTTGTTTCTTTCTTTCATACTCCCCTAGTAACTCTGCTGCTTCCTCTGTTTTTTCCCTTCTCGAGATTTGCTGCCTTTTCCTTTCTCTTGTTACCTGTTTCAACCTGTTTTTTTTTTCTTTTTATCTTGTACCAAACATTACTCAACTCTTCTCCGTTATCCAATGCCTCTGGATAATACTGGCATTATCCCTCTGCCAGTAACTACATGTTTTTATGGGTTCTTCTCTTCATGTATTTTTAGGACACTGTAGTCAAGAAAATCTCTGTGCTGCTTCTTTTCATTAGAGTCTTTTCTTGCTTATCCTGCATTGCATCCAGGTCTTTATTGGGGCTCTAGCATTTGTCTTCAGTTGTTGCCCAAGTTCTTTGATTTTCTCTTTAAGAGTTTTGACTTGAGATGTCAGACACAAAGGTTTTATTGGAAATTGTAAAGGGCTTGCTGGAAAGTCTCTGGCCCTAGCATGGGATTCCCTGTGAGGCCCTTTCTTCTCAGGGCTCCTCTGTTTCTGCTCATCAACCTTTTCTTGTCTTTGTGCTCAGATGAGTTGTGCTTCCAAAGGAAAGGGCTTGTGCTTGTGTAAAAACACACATGGTTTCTAGGAAATGACCCTTTCAGGATTAGAAGAAAAGTCCTTACAAATTTGAAGGCAAAACTTTCTCTCTGATGAGGCAAAGTTTAATCCATGCAGATTTTTTTAATCTGAGAATAAGAGATTTGAGGTTTTATGTATATATTTCTTTTGGTTTTTACAGTTATCACCAAATAGATTCGTCTCAATAGGCCCAGTTTAGCTTTGCTCTTCATTTCTTGGACTCCTAATTCCTGGTGACACTGCTATATATTTCTTTTCTTTGTGCAGGAGGATACAGCAACTGGAAGCCTCCAGTGCAGTGCAAAATTTATAATTATCTGAAGAAGATTGGCTGTTTCTTCCTTCATCCCCGCTGTGGCACCAGAAGAGAAGCCGCAGACTTTGCCCTCTGTGTTCACGTACGTTAGCGCACGCTTTCCTCCTTGCTCTGGTTCTGCACCTAGAAAAGCTGAGGTCAGCTCATGACAAGGGAGATTCTTAGGCTCTCTACCCATGGCTTCCCTTGAGAAGWGTGACAAAACTGCCACTGAAGAAGTTTCTGCTGCTGAGAGTGGGTTTGAAACCGTCTCCTTGTACCTTGAATATCTGTGATTCTCTGATTGTACTTTTCTCTTTGTCCTCATGATTGAATTTTGGATTGCCAAAGACATTGCCGCGTAGATTAAATTGCTAAATATATTAAATGGAGGTGTTATCTTTGCTTTTAAACATGTCTCCTTTTTCCCCACACAGGCTGGTCGTCTGGATGAGCACCTGCCCAAGCAAATCCCTTTCACGGTACTTTCTGGAGACAAAAGCTTTCTAGAACTGGAAGCTCAATTTAAAATGACACAGCGTTCAGCTCGCATCCTAAATCCTCATCACATTGAAGGAGACATGATGTGTGCCTTGCTAAACAGCATTTCAGATACCACAAAAGGTAGTATCTACACAAAACATATTAACTAAACACTAAGCACAGTCTTTCCAATAAACCAGTAGTCTTTCCAATAAAAGAACAGAATACTCATGCTGACAAAACAGTCTAATGGTTATCTCTGGTGCTTCTTTAAAATAGTCATTTTTCAATTGGGTATTGATCAGAGAATCAATTTTCTGATGGCCTATTTTGAAGCAAGACTTAATTATGCATTTCTCTTCAACATGGCAAACTCTGTACTCATGATATCCTTTGTTACAGAGAAGATAAATTGTGTTATTTCAGTCTGCAAATTCCTTCCAGGTTAAAAGAAAAGCGCTTTAGAGCACTTCAGTGCACGTCTTGGTGAATTCATCCCCAAATCTCTGCTTGATTTGGTCTGAGTCTGAAATAATTGTGAAATTGAGGCTCTTGAGAGAGAGTCYGCTAGAGCCAGCGCTGGCTCAAAAATTCTGTCTGTTTAAATTCTGATTGTCCTCCGGGCCATTTCCAATCATCTGATACTTGTTTTCACTGTTTCATGACTCACATGACCATATGGAGAAAGAATATCAATGAAAGCCTTCGGGCTCTCTAGAATCCATATTCTAAAGTGATCACGCTTTCAAAATACAAAACAGAGATTTGATGCAGAATAATCAAAAGAAATTTAATCCAGCTCATTTCCAAGGAGCAAAGGACATTGGAAACAGAGTTGAGCTTAAATACTTTCTCAATGTTTTAAAATTGCTTTCAGTGGAGTTTTTCTGGTAAATTTCTCTCCAGGCACCCTGTTGCTGTTCCTCGTTTCTGTCATGGCTTTGGGCCTGGCAAATTGAGCCCATTGGAGAAGTCATTTCTGAATCATCCCTAAGCTGTTTCCAGGGAAGGGAGGCTGGGAGTGTCAATGCAGGCTCGTGAGAATGACAGGGTGCTGCTGCCCTCTGCCAGGAAGTTTATGACGGAAGCACTAGCACTGAGTGCTGAATTAGCACCAATTATTAACAGAAACACTGGTTAAAGAATTGCTTTCCCTGAAAAAGTGATCTGTGGTGAGCCGGGATAAGGTCCTTGGTGTTTGCTTGCTGCTTCAGACACTTCCTGGTCTCAACTTGTTGACTGAATTATGGAGATGTGATTCCTGGCCAGAAGCATGCCAAAAATCCTAATTTGATAGCATTCTTCTAATGGAATTGCAGCTATAACTATGTTGAAGAGGAGGGTTGCTTTTGTTTTGGGAACTTTGCATGGCTTTATGGAAAACTGGTAGGACTGGCAGCCTTCGAGGCAGTAGAGCTTGGTCAGTTTGCATTCATGAAAAAGACTTTGTCTTCTATGGATTTTTGTTAGGGGATGTGACTTAAACTGAGGGTGTAGGAAGAGGGAAGTGACTCTTCTGCTCCAGAGTGCTGTTGTTCCCTGCTGAGTAGTTTTGCTTTAGTCACCTGCGTACCCTGGTTAACAGGAAATGAGTTTGATGTAACCATTTTTCTGTGTTTCAATTGTACTCATATATTAATTAGTCTTGCATTCATTAGTTGCTAATCTAACGCCTTCCTTCAGCATCCTTTCCTAGGTTAATACTTGTTTGCTGTTATGGTGAAGGGCATAACTAGGAAGCGCCCTAAGGTTTAACTTTTAACTTGATGTGCCCATAGTCATTGTGCTTCCACTTAAATTGTGCACCAGGTTGTGATCAAATATATAATATATAAATATATTAATAAATATTTTWAAATAATAAATATATTAATATTTATATCTAAAAATATATTTTGAGCCGAAAAGTACCCATACATGTATCCTTTCCCACTCATGGTTCCCAGACAAGTTCAAAATGGAGTGATGTTGGAAACTTTCCTTAGTTCCCTCTCCTGTCCAAGTTAGCAGGATGGAACCAGGTAGTAAAATTATCTTTTTGTATTAAAACAAGACTTTAAAAATAATATTAATTTTTGTTAGCAGACCTGTGATCTCTGTGTAGTGGAATGGTGCCATTACAAGGGGTCTGTGAAGGTCTTTCTGGAAAGATGTAATTGCCCCAAAATACAGTTAACCATGTGGCTCACCAGCAGCCACGGGCATTTGCAAGTCCTAGTGCAGCAACGAGATGGAAAGTCAGRAGCTCTGATAGGCTGGTGTGACCTATTGGCCTGTTACAGAGATGCAGCTGAATGTAAGGACACCCAGGTTCCAGAGCAAACAAATCTTGGTTTTGTCTGTCTTAAGCCTGCAGGCTGTTGGTTCTGACGGGAGAAGCAAGTGAGAAATTGGTTATTGCAGAGAGTTGTGTTGAAAAATGTAGGACAATTGTTGATGTTGGAAGAACTTCCAAATGAGGAAGCCATTCCCAGCCCTGGAACAATCTGCCCAAGGAGGTTGTGGAGTCTCCTCTGGAGATCTTCAAAACCCTCCTGGATGCTGCCCTGTGTCTCATGTTCTAGGTGTCCCTGCTGGAGCACCTTGTGAACCCGTTGGCCAGTTCAGCAGAACCGCTGCTGGACCCGGSGTCTGTGTAAACCAAGCAAATCCGGCAGCGGAGGAGCAGCTCTATCTCGAGAGACCGTAGGATGTTCTAGATGTGTGGGTTTCCCTTGAGGAGAGCAGGAGGGAAGATATCTCTTCCTACCTGATTTATTCTACTGAATCTGAGGTCTTTGGTATGAAAGTGTTTGGTTTGGTTTTCTTTTATGTTTTAGGTAGGGCACATGGTAGGAGATTCAGGTATATTTAAACAGCCTGAGAAGATGTTACAGAASAGTTTTTCCATGTCTCCCTTGTTTTTGTTTGCAAATACGGGAGGTTCAGAGCATATTTGTATGGGATATCTTGGCACTTGATGTCTAGCAGTCCTACTGTGGCAGCTCATGCTTCTGATGATTACTGTATGATGTGACAGTGCTGAGGACAAGCCTAATGCTGGTCTGGGAGGCATCATACCCTCACTGACACCGGAATGAATGMCAGGCCTGCTGCCTTCCCAACAGTGAGTTTTGGTGTGAGCTGGGGCTTTAACTTATATTATTCACGAAGTCGTCACACAAGATTTCTAATTAGCCAAACCCTTAGATAAAAACAGATTGTGTGTATGTGTATATATATATGTGTGTGTGTGTGTGTATATATACATATATATATGTACATATGTATAAAAGGACCATGTGTTTTAGAATATTTCCTCCCCTTTCTTTAAGGGGCAAGACTGCTTCAGGAGACTGAAAATCAACACTTGCRATTTGGTGCCATGCATGGCCTCTTAGCCCGTGCACCTCTTGCACTCACCCATAAGGTTCATTTGGGCCGTGTTTGAAGAGACAGGCTGAGAACTCTGCTCCCTCCACTACCCCTGTCTGTGGCATTTAGGCACCACTGAATTTAACTTCTGTGACAAATGGAATTTGGCAGAGCAGTGTTCCACTTGGCTCTGACAACTGCAGCCAAGTTTCCAGGCTCCCAGGCCTCTTGAGAGCCTCTCCTGAAGAGGGCAGAAGAATCTGAGAAGAACTAAGGGCTGATTCACAGAAGAGGAGTGAATTGCCTACGTTCCCAGCAGCCAAGGTCCTTGCTGGCGCCGTGGTCTGGTGCGGAAGACGCCAGTCCCTGCTCTCCAGCCCTTCAGTTGCTGACGGGCCTTGGACTGCAAGGGACCCCAGAGCCAGCRGCTCCTGCTGTCGCAGCAGGCCGAGCTCGCAGAGCCTGCCACGCGCTGCCCCGGCTGCTCGCTGTGCCCGGCCGCTCCTCGCGCCCGCGGCAGCCCATGCAGGTGCCGCAGGGAGCGGGACGGAGCTCGGCACCGAGCTGCAGGCTCGTGTGTGCTGCTGTCCGGAGC
>NW_020455027.1:77363-88598 GCF_003342845.1 Nothoprocta perdicaria
GAGCTGCAGGCTCGTGTGTGCTGCTGTCCGGAGCCGTGGTGCGAGTGGCATCTGCTGTGGGTGCCTTGGCTACACGTGCGTGCCCCTCAGGGGGAGAGCAGGGCATCCACGTTAGGGACTGAGAGCCTGCAGAGGGATTTTGGCCAAGCGGATGAACTGGGAAGAGCTCAGCAGCCAGAACGTGGAGAAACACCTGAAGGGTTTACGTTAACCTGGACGGGAATTTTGAGAGAGATGGAGGCTCYGTTGGAAGCCTGAGTGGCCATTGTGGTACTGACAGCAGCATCTCACAAGATGCTGTGGGAGCAGGAGGGAAGGCTGGAAACCCTATTTTTAGTCGTGCTACATYTGAATGGACAGGAGAATAAACATCCTTAGGGAGATGCCCAGGATGAAGCATGAAGGGTAGAAGAGAAAGAGAGGTCTTGTGTGTTCGTGAGCTCTCGGCAGCGGRTGCTGTCCTTGCGCTTGCAGGTGAAGTTATGTAATTAGGAAACGGAGACCAGAGCAGTAAGTGGTGCAACAAAACCTGGAAGATTCCCTAAGCATATACTGTAAAAAGATTTAAAAAAAAAAATTAAGCCAAAGAGGGGAATTAGAAAAGTAACATSATGACATGTGCTGAATAAGATTGAGAAATCAAGGAAAACAAGGATGGAGTGCTAAACCTGAGCTCCAGGCTAAGTGGTCACTAGCATCCTGAATAACTGTTACCAATTTTGGAAGTAGGAAAGCTCTGAAAAACTTGGGACACCCCYGTTAGGAAGTGGGGCAGCAACCAGAGGGATGGCGAGCGGCAATGGTGCTGGTGCCTGCCCCTGGCCCGGGAACAAGTGGGGGGACTGAGGGCAACTGGGAACAACTGGGAGCGAGCACCAGGGCGGGGGACGGGGCTGCCACATGTGAGGAGCGCTCAGGAGGTGGCAGAAACCCTTAGCAAGGGAGGAGGAGCGAAGCTGGAAGATGGAAACCCCAGAGCAGAAACCGGGATGGGGATGATGGCAGCCAGGGAGCAGCAGGAGCAGCGATGCAGCCATAGGCCGCGGTAACGCGGGTTGCAAGTCTGAAAAACAAGGTCTCCTTTTTCCCCTTTGCTGTCTGACCCCAGGGGAGTTGGGAGCTGCAGTGTTTGTTCAGCATTTACAACAAGAGAAACAGGACGTGCCTCGTTTGTGCAAGTTRCATCTTCTCGCTTACTCTTTGTCTTCAGAAGGTGCCAGCAGTGCCAGGGGTCTGTTTGTATGGGGTTGTTAGATTGCAGGATCTCCTTGAGCTTCTGCTTGAAAAAGCCCTCAAGAAGGTCTGCGTGTTTGCTAGTCTCTTGCTAGGTTAGCTTTCACCCACGCCAACATTTCAAGCAGCATCCACCATCTTGGGAGCTGTTAGTGCAGTTAGGAGAAACGTCTTGCCAGTAAGAACCAAGCTTTAGAGGCAAGGCACAGCTCGAGATTTGGAATGTGCTTAGCAGTGAYGTGGGCCTCTGAGCTGAGTCTTCCCTCTCAAACTAAGATATCTCATGTACTTGTTGCTTTCAAGTTTCCTGGTTTCTTTGAGCTCTTCTAGTTGAATTCATCTTAACCAGTGTCAGCCTGGAGATGAGCTTGAGTTACAATTTGTGTTTTGTCCCTGTGATGTGACTGGACAGCTGCCACCAGCTGAGTCTGAGCTGAGCTTTCATGGCCAGGGGCTTGCAAACTAAGTGAAGCAACAAAGTAGGCTTGCTTGAAGCTTCTGCAGCAAACCTGTTCCTGATGTGGCTGGCAGGTAACGTTCCTGGATTTCCTTAGATAGTATCTGACAGGACCTGCTGGGTTTCTGGAGCGGCTGTTTAGCCACCTGTGCAAGCTGGCACCCTGATGGTCTTTCCCGTTTGCCGGCATTCTTTATGGGGCTACCTCAAAAGCCCTCTCCTGCCCCTTGGAAAGCACTCTTCAAACGCTTGCATTTAGAGTTGTGGTAATCCAGAGACACTCTTCTCCAGGGCCTTATCACCTCTTTCCTTCCAGGGCTCAATCTTTCCATTATATTTATTCTGAAAAATGAACTAGAGAGTAATCACACTGACTGTCCCATTCCTGACGGGTGCAGAAAACATGAACAGCGTGAGATCCTTCCAGGCAGGACGTTTAAGAAGGTGTGAAGGAGAAGTCACTTGTTCTAAGTCTTTCCTTTCCCCTTMTTACCTCTTTTAGAAATTGCTGTCATGGGGCTTATTTGTGCTCTGTGTAGGTTTACCTTGTTTGTGGCTTTATTTACTTTGAAATAAGATACAGAGGAAGGGTAGTGCTTCTACCCAAAGATAGTGGGCAGCTCGAAAAAGGATTCGCAGCGAGTCTGCTAAACGGCTGGGAAAAGATGCATTTTGTCTGCAGTCTATATCCAACCGTTGCTGGCATCTCTGTGGCCTCCTRATCCCCCTCGATACCAGCTGTTGTATTCCTGGAATTAGGAGGGAGTCAGTAATATTCCTGTTCAAATATGGCATGTGTGTTAGAAGTTCGAAGACAAAATTCAGGAAGTGTGCCTGTCATTTTGAAAACCTAACTCAGGTCATTTAAAAGACTTAAGTCTCTGATTAGGGTGTTTCTATCCAGATGTTTTGCCTCTAAATGTAAGCAAAACTATATTGGTATATGAGTAAATGTAATGGCTTTAAGGGAAATGCTTCTCATGTTGCCGTGACCCTAGGAGAGCAGTTGGTTGTAAATATTGTAAGCCAATATTAGGGAGAGCATCTGCCAAAATACCAGTTAACCTCCAGCAGGAGAGTAAGTATAAGATGTGACTAATGGGCTTCTTGGCTTGTTTCTCATGTAGCTTCCTGAGACTCCATTTAAAGCAAATGAGAAGTTAGCAGATTGCACCAAGTGCATCCACTCTCTTTGCAAGAGTTGAACACTTGGCTGAATTGCAGTGGTGACTGGAACACACAGAGGTGTGGGACTGTTGTTCAAAACGCACAGTGTTTATGCAGTAAAACTTAGCTAATACCACATGTAGGCAGTATTCACATCAAAGCAGTTCACACTGTAATGAAATCGGTGACAATTTGTAGAAAACTAATAATCTTTCTTTCTGCCCAATAACTGAATATTTTAAAGAAACAAATACTAAAACAGTAGCTACCGCACCTATTATTAGTTTTTACTGCTTTAAAATAATATAAAATTCTCCTTCTGGTTTTGGGGGGAGAAAGGAAAGAGGTTGAAAAAGCTTTCTTGGGGTTACTGCCTTGAACTCTTATTTATTTTATCTTGAATTTCAGGACACCAGGGCAGTGCTTCAAAACTCCCTCCCAACTTCAGTGCAGGAAGAGGTTTATAGGAGGTGGCTGTTAATGCTTTTCTCCAAGCACTGTATAACGTGTGTTTCCTTTGTGTGTTTAAGCTTCAGATAGCGAGGAGGATGACGATATCAAACTTACAGTCCAAAAGAGCTTAGAAGAAACAAAGAAACAGGAAGGTGAGTGTTAAGTTAACACAGAATAGTATAATACAGAAGTAATACAGAAGGTAAAGAAATTAAGCTTAGATAATTCTCGTGGCAAGAGACCATGAAACCTTAGGCATACTCTAGAATATTCCARGTATTTCCCTGGGCACCTGTAAGTGGCTGAGAATACTGTGATGAGTTAAAAAGAAAAAAAAAATAAAAATAAATTGCTAGCCTGAAAGGTATGCCAGCAGACTCAAAACCTATTTTTATTGCTACACCACGTAATATTGTGAGATTAAGGCCTCGACTGAGCTCACTTCATACCAGCTTAATGTGGCTCTGGCTCCAGCAGAACTTCTCCGGTTGARCTCATGTGTAATAGTTGAGATTTGTGTATTATCTCACCAGGGGGACTCTGGTCTCTGCCAAGATTGAGACTGGAGATTGATGCTCAGTTTTCAATCTCTTGACAGGGAGAGTGACAGAGCCCTGGAACAGGCTGCCCAGGGAGGCTGTGGAGTCTTCTCTGGAGATCTTCCAAACCCGCTTCAATGCCRCTCTGTGCTCTGGGTGTCCCTGCTGKAGCAGGGGGGCTGGACTAGATGGTCTCTAGAGGTGCCTTCCAACCTCAACCATTCTGTGATTCTGTGCTTTAACAGTGCAGCTTGCTGTTCACATGCTGACATCATAGTGTACCTTATTTGAAATTGTCGTCATCCTTTTGCTCTCGTGCTTCTAGTGGYGGTGTTCAGACCGTGTAGTGAGTTATTTCTGGAGACAGACTGTGATGGCCTTTTAAAAATAACGTTTTGCTTAAAGGCTTGGCTATCACCTCCCACCTGACGGAAATAAAAAGACCTAAAACATAGAATCATAGAATGCTTATGGTTGGAAGGGACCTCCAGAGATCATCTAGTCCAACCCCCCTACACATGCAGGGACACTCAGAGCACGAGGCACAGGGTGGCATCCAGGTGTGTTTGGAAGATCTCCAGAGAAGGAGACTCCACARYCTMYCTGGGCAGCCTGTTCCAGGGCTCTGTCACCCTCGCTGCCAAGAAATTTTCCTTAGGTTCTCGTGGAACTTCTGGTGCCTCGGTTTGTGGCCGTTTCCTCTAGTCCTGTCAGTGGCTACCACTGAAAAGAGGCCGCCCCCTCCTCCTCACTGCCTCCCTTGAGGTATTTATACACGCTGATCAGGTYCCCCCTCAGCCTCCTCTTCTCCAGGCTGAACAGGCCCAGCTCYCTCAGCCTTTGCTCACAGGGCAGATGTTCCAGGCCCCTGATCATCCTSGTAGCCCTGCGCTGGACTCTCTCCAGCAGCTAAAACATCGTTAGACACTGGGTAGCAGTGATGCTACCAAGCATCAAATAACCCCGAGGTAGCAAATAACCAAGTAGCAAATAACCCCCAAGATAACCCAGGAGGAAGGGCCCTGGCACGTGTGCRGAGAGGAGGAAGCCCAAGGGGGCGAGGAGCCAGGAGCAGGCAGCATTTCCCCCCTAGAACCTCTCTTTCAAGCGTTTGCTTTTGCTCCCTCAGATGCCGAGGATGCCGAGCTGGAGGAAGCCATCCAGAGGAGCCTGCAGGAAATGTAGAGGGGGCTCCTGTGTGCACGAGCAGCAGGACGTCGGGGCAGCCGGCGTAACGGGAGCTCCCCATTGCCAGGGCTCGGAAATACCGCTTCGGAAAACGCCCGCGTCCTCCACTGCTAGAGTTACAGTCTGAAGACCTTCCTCATGCTGATGAGCGGCTGGAGCTTATGGGTGTATGCTGCAATACACTGTATATGATAAAAATAAATTTTTAAGTCTTTGCAAATGCTGTTTCTAACAAGCAACGACTGGGTCTCTCCAGTCTAGCTGCGTAAGTTGTTGCCTGAGAGGTAGGCTGGTCTTACAATGTATTTTTTTATTGGTTCTTGTATTTAATTCTTCTGTCACAAAACGTTTTTCTCCTTTTTCTTAAACATTTTTGTGTGGCCTTTGATAGATAAAAACCAGTAAACTTGGATGACTGGCAGACTGACCTGCCTATCTAATCTTGTTCTAAAGAGAAGCTTAGGTCCCAGTTTCACAAATTTAATACATGGTCTGAATCTTGTCCCTGCTGGGATCTCACCTCAGAAGACCCCAGGTTTGTCTACAGCCTGTTTGTTACAGATGGCAGAATCAGGTCCTCAGACTSCATAGTTAGTTTCTGTTAGCTTTATTTTTATAAATGTGTATATTTTTTTAATAGGAGTGTGGTACTGTTRTACTAGATGACTTAAAGTTTGGCAGGTTCAATCTCTCCCTAATCCAGGGCTGGAACAACCTTATCAGTAAACTGAAGGCAAAGAAACTTCCAATTTCCCCTTTGAAACAGATGTGAAAGAATTCAAGCTGCATCATTCCTCTCTGTTGGCTTTTTTCCTGCCCCTCTTCTTGGGGAATGGCCTTGAATACCTGGCTGTAGTTGTGTTTATYTTTGTACTCTCCTTCTTTTCAGGTGAATTTCAGTGTTGTTTTTTTTTCCTTGTGTGTGTGTTTCAACTTGTCACCTTGGTCACCTTTCTTAGCTCCTCCTTTAAAAATAACTATGCAAGCTGTCCAGCTTTACCAGCTTATTTAACTTGGATTGACAATTGTTAATCAGGAAGAAATTTCAATGTAATAAAATGTTATTTGATTTTTTTTAGTCATTAGCGTGTGATTTTGCTTGTGGCTGTTGTAAATATAAATATATATTATGCAAAAGAAAAAAGTTAATTCTGCAGGAATAAGACAAAAAGAAAGCTAAGTTTTAGTGACTCTCAGGCCCAAAGCATCTGAATAAGCACAGGTGTGTTTTACTATGGGAAAACTGACACTGATTTATTTCTGAGTGTGATTGCCCTACAATTGCCAAACAAAGCAATCTAGTGAGTTGGCTTGGAGCTCCTTGGCAGTCACAGAACTGGSAAGAAGAAACTGCAAACACAGAAAGTGGTTTGAACATTTTCAGTGCRTTTTAAAAATAAAAGGCAGCTCTGAAGCCAAGTGTCCCAGAAGAAAGAGGACTTCACGCTGCTCTTTCTCTGCTGTCTCTTCAGCTTGCTGTGCTGAGTGCTGCTCCGGGGAGCCTGGGCAGGGCTGCAGGCTGCTGAGGCAGCACCGTTTCAGGAGAGCTTGASTCACCTTGAGCTGGTGATGCTTGAGCTGAATCAATGCCTCGCTGACTAAATGCTTCCCCCTAATGAAGGGTGAGATAGGACGGAGGAGAATTTTCATCCCCCCCCCCCCAAACAGTTCAAGTTGTAGCTTCTGGGCCAGTTGGTTGTTGTTCTGTTGTTTTCCTCCACCCAAGCACTAAAGGTTCATATTCCTTTCATATGACAGCCTTGTGCTTGATGAATCATCACTTMATTGGCTGCATTAGGAAACCAAACCAAACAGCATGGAAATGGATCTTGTGCTGTCCTCTTCATCAGCTTCCCGAAGGGAGTGGTAAATCCCGGCACTGCCTCTATGGCTTTTATAAAGCAGATAAAGMGAGGTCCAGTCTGCATTGCTTTTGTGGTTAAAAGTATTCTCCAAGTTTATCAGTGTCTTGAAACTTCTGATCTTTTTGCTTTCTGTAAGGTCCTCGCTGTCTGGAATGTTTCTTTGCAAAGCTCCTTGTGGTACTTCTGTTTCCAGAAGAACAACAGAAAATGCATAGCATTGTATGGAGAGGCACATGACATGTTTTGCACTGTCACGTCATGGCATGGCACCTGAGTGCTCACCTGTAAAAGGTGCCTCGCACMCGCCGTGTTTCTGAAGTCAGTGTTTCAAGCTGGAGGGGTCTTGCTTAACTGGCCCAAGGTTTTGAGGTTTGCCCTGTGCCTTCTGAAAGGTGTTTGCGCTTATCGACAACTCGCTTGTTAAAGGAGGCTTGTCCAACATCATTTGCACCGTAAGTCATTTGTCCTGCCCTTTTTTTAAGATTAATTGCTTCTAAGGTCGTGTTTGAATTCACCCTTAGTTACTCCAGATTCGTTACTTGGTGCTTTGTCATATTCATCTCTAAAGAAAAATGCTCTGTATCTCTACCTGACTACCAGCAACCTACTCTTTCTTTCATGTTAATGTTCCAGTTTTCTGTACAGTGCACCCAAGTTCTGTAAAACTTGAGAGGTGAGTGAAGAGTGGTTCAGGGTTCCCATCCTTGCTGCTTCATCATGATGATGTTCAAGGAGACGATGAGAAGCCAAATAAATCTGTGTAAAGGAGAAGTCACTTGGCACTAGAACTTCATCTCTGCTCGGTTGCTTTTGTAGTGCTTAAGAAGAGTTTGTTTAGATTTGGTTTTATGTGGAATTTTGAGAGGATGAGATTAGTTTATTGTAAACTACTTGCCTTGTATAACAGTGATGGGTATTTGAATGATGGATTAATTTCCTTAGCGCTCAGGATGCACAGAAGTGACCGCTCGGGTACCTGTCGTGGTCACATCACTTGAGGCCTGAGACACCTCGATGGGAGCTCGGCCTGGCAAACATTACGTAACACACGAAACATTACCCAACCTTTACCAAATAAGGTGAAGTTTACAGAGGTATGAAATAACGCCGGATTTTTTCCTTAAAGGGAAGGGTTCTGTCATATGCTCGTGTTGTCCCAGCAATGTTTATAGTGACTGCTGTAAGTTGGGAGGAGGTGAGAAGGGCGGGTGACAAATTGTTTTATAATTCATTGGGAAAACTTGGCGGCCGTTAACACACAGAGCCTTTCTGGCGACTCCTTGCAGCTGAGCAGCAAGGTGTAAGGGCAGGCTGTGAAACTCTGCGTACTTCTCTGATAGTTCCGAACTGCCCGAAAATTATCTGCAGATTTTTCATTTCGGGAGTTGCAGCTCAGTTGTAACTTTCTGGGCCAAGTAATATGGTCCAGCACAATATAAAAGCAAGTGAAAACAAATGAGAAAATGTATGGTAAGTGGCAGGTGTGTGCAAAGCTTGTGCTTAAAGCGCTGTGCGTGTAGAAGGGTCCAGGTAAGGTGYCCCTTGTAAATCTGTGGACGCTTCGTTTCGCTGGCTCCGCTATCCCAGTTCCTGGGAGGCCTCCGGTGGTTTTTGCCGAGAGCTTTACCCAAAACGGGCCCAGCACGTGCAGCTGTAGAGAATTTACTGCCTCGTTTGCTAAGCAGCTTTCCTCTCGGTGAGGATCAGCTGCCCCGTGCCCTGAACTGCTCACGCTGCCTCTCTGATTCTCTTTGAGATGGAAACCGAACCTCACGCGGGCCCATCTTCAGCGCTGCGGCTGTGCCCGCGCCGACGCCGCATCCGCATGGYGTGTGCGGGATGTGCTGCCTTTCCCAGCGGGATGTGTGTGTTGGAGGCTGGAATAAGGTGAAACTGGAGCTAAGGGGGTATTCAGCAGCGTGCCCACTAGTGCTGTCACCGAAAACCAGGAATAAACCTCTCAACACCAATGCAGTATTAAGAAGCAGGCATATTCACTTTATTGCAGCGCTGGATGCACGGGGGATAGTTCCACCCATCATGCGTGCCCTAGGGGGTGCTTGCTAAAACTTTCTATTTCTCTATTATCTACATATGCATTAAATTCTAGGAAATGATCATACATACTCATTCCATTTCCTGGAACTAATGACAACATACCCCACCCTCACACGCATGCGCCCTCTGTCCCTTTGGTRGTCYCTGGGGGTCTTTTTGAGACCCCCTGGTGGTCATCTTCCCAGAAGTCACTTCCATATATGGCTTCATTTTGACTCAATAGGCCCTGTTTTGGTTCTCCTGTCCTGCTTCAGCCAGTTCCACGAAGACACGGTGGTCCTTATCTTCGTCTTCTACTGGTGTTTGCTCCTTTTGTCTGTATTCTCTCATGATGTTCCAGCAACACCTGCCCTTTTGTCCATCCTCTCTCATAATATACCAGCAACAACAATGAAAATATGTCCTTGGGTGCATTTTCTTCTAGGGTTTTCTCCTAACAGTCCAGCTCGTGCTGCGCATCCTCTCGCTTGCCCGTGTGCTTGTGTCCGAGGCCGGGAGGGCTCCTCTCTTTGCTGCCCTGCAGCAGTAGATCCCTTGCRTGCGAGTGGGGATCTCTGCGGGTCGCCCTGTGCTGCAGGGTGCATCCTTCCTGATGCTGCTCCTAAAGACCAGGAGGGAGGAATGGGCGGCAGCTGCTCCAGAACATCCCCTTCCTTTGCCACAGGATGAGGATGGGATCTGTGCCCCGTTTCAGATGGGCTGCCCTTCCTTCCCCTGGCTCCTGGCAGCCCTGGAGCACCTAATTCCTGCCTCGGCACCCCCTGCTCCTTTTCCCAGTGCAACTGTGCATCTCTTCCCTATCTCCAGGGACCTGACTGCCCCCTTCCCAGCATGTTATTATCTAATATCCTAGCACATATTATTTTGGCACAGTGGTGACAACTGCTCCTTTATCTATCTCAGCAAGCAACAGAGCGCCTGATGGAAAACAGTCGTGCACAGCTGCACCCGCAGAGATCCCAGCCCTCGTGCAGGGGCCAACATCCTCATTCAGCTACTAGCTGTKCTCGTTTTTGCTTCCCAAACACAAACCAATTAATACTTAGTAAATCAGCAGCGAAGGAATAGAAGGATCCTAGGGGAAGTGTTTGCAAATTGTGTCACGTTATTGCCGGGTTTCTGTTTGTGTGTGCTTGAGGGTAGAAGTGGGTTTTTAATCACTTTCTGCGTAGGGTGCAGTGAGATGGACAGGACAATTGTCGAACAACTAAATTATTTCTCTGAGCAGACCACAGCCCTTCCTTATCCAGCCATATAAAAATACTAAAAACTAAAAAAAACTCAGGCAATTAGCTTAGCAAGAGGGCTGGGAACATGATATCATTCTGAACGGACAAGCCTGAGAAAAGGGCTATTTGCAGAGCAAGCACCGAAACGCCRTTCCTGGGCAATAAGAGCCCTGTGAACTGGATGCCAAGGATTGGTCTGTCAGAGAACTGCAGTATTTGTCCAAACCTGAAACTGGGGCTAAGCAAATTCCTCCTGACATAGTCACAGAAAGGGCAAGTCAATTTTACATAKGCCTTGAATTGCTGGTACCAACAGGAACCTGCGTATGGAAGATTTCACTGATTTAAGTTTCCGAAGTTTGMTCCACTCTAGGGAGATAGGAGTTATCTAGTTTACAGAGAGAAGATAAATAAGATTTTAAAAAGTCATTACTAGATATAGAGCCACTGATTTTGCTACGATAAAATTGTGGGAGGTTTTATTTGTTTGGCATAGCAAGGAAGTGTTAAAGCAATTTTCTTCTCAGTAAATTTTTCTTGTCCTTTTGTGGACAAGATACTTTGCAAAACTGCTTCTGTGTCTAACTCAGTGACTCTTGCACTTAGTATCACAAGGATATGCTCTATCGGTACATGTAACGTACCTATATTCTGTACCTCTTAATGTAAAACATTAACTGTTTTTCAACTCCCATTCCCGTGCTGCTTATAGCAAGTGCTGTCTCGGGTTTACTCTTAGTTTTTTTTCTCGCCTCAAACAGGCTTCTGGATTTTTAAGGCACTTCCAAGTTTTCCTCTTCTGCTTTGTCCCTTGTGCGTTTGGGGGTGTTTGATCTTTGCGTCCCCAGCTCGCTGTTGTGACAGGGGTGCGTGCACAGATGTGTGTAGGGGGTTGTGTATCGCATATACACAGTCACACACACACGGCGGGGGGCGGGTGCCGGGGCGGCGGGAGGAGAAGCCCCTCGTCCGCCGGCAGCTCCCGCGAGCCCGGGCCGGGACGCGGCCCCGCTGCGGGCTCCCCGCGGGACCCGCCGCCCGCTCCG
>NW_020455027.1:88683-89321 GCF_003342845.1 Nothoprocta perdicaria
GCGCCGTGCCCGCACTCGGCCGCCGCCTGCGGCACGCGGGGAGGCAGCGGCGGCGGCGCCACGAGCGGCAGCGCCACGAGCCGCAGCGCGGAGCCGCCGGCCATGGCCCAGGCCAAGATCAGCGCCAAGGCCAGCGAGGGCGCTCAGCAGCAGCAGCAGCCGCAGCAGCAGCAGCAGGCGGGCGGGCAGCTCCGCGGCCGCTTCTACCGCTCCACCTCCATGGCGGACCGCTCGAGCCGCCTGCTCGAGAACCTCGACCAGCTGGAGCTCAGGTAGGGAGCGGCCCCGGGAGCCGCTCGCGCCCCTGGGAGCGTTGGCCCTTCGGGAGCCGTTGACCAACCCCTGCCCCCCCCGGGAGCCGTTGCCCTTCGGGAGCCGTTGGCCCCTCGCGAGCCGTTGAGCAGCCCCCCGCCCCGGGAGCCGTTGGCGTCGCCGGGAGCCCTTGACCAGCCTCCCGCTCGGGGAGCCGTTGGCGTCCACGGGAACCGTTGGCCCCTCGAGAGCCACTGACCAGCGCCCCTACCCCCCCGTCCCGGGAGCCGTTGGCAGAGCCACTGACCAGCGCCCCTACCCCCCCGTCCCGGGAGCCGTTGGCCCCTCACAAACCGTTGACCAGCGCGCACCCCCCCCTTTCCCCC
>NW_020455027.1:89353-103457 GCF_003342845.1 Nothoprocta perdicaria
CCCCCGGGAGCCGTTGACTAGCCCCCATCGTCCCGGGAGCCGTTGGCGCCCCCGGGAGCCGTTGACTAGCCCCCATCGTCCCGGGAGCCGTTGGCCCCTCGAGAGCCGTTGAGCAGCCCCCCGCCCCGGTGGCCGTTGGCGCCCCCGGGGGCCGTTGGCGCCCTCGGGAGCCGCTAGTCCCGGCGCGGGCCGTGAGGGAGCCGCCCGGGGGAGCTGCTGGGAGCGGGGCACGGACCCCTCTTGCTGGTGGCCGGGGGCGGCGCGGCCGGAGCGGCCCGGGCGGGAGCGGCCCCGTGGTCRCGTTGCCCGCCGGGCCCGCAGCTCTGCGGCGCTGCGGCCGCGGGCCCTCGCTGGGCGGGTGGGCGCCTGGCAGCCGCTGAAATGCGCCCAGCGCCGGGCTCCGAGGGGAACCGGCATCCTGCAACTTAGTCACATTCTCAGACTTATTTAGTTATATTTTCCTCGTTAATTTCGAGTATGACCAGTGTTTCATTGCTGTGTCCGGACACGTCTCACCAYCTCTTGTTATTTGGCATTCCCCAAACAACCCATTTTTTCTCCCCAGTTTGGTTGTTTAAAGAGACAATTCCCTGCCTTTAATCAGGCTCCCTGTCGTCTCAGCTCTCCCTAATTACAGTGTCCCCTTTGAGGTGGGGAGATGCGCCGGGCTTACGTGGGAGTACCACTGATTCACCTAAACCATTAAACATTTCGACACACCCTTTCTTCATTAGGGCCGCATATTGATCAGAGGCTTTCGCAGAACCACCCTTGATGTTTCCAGCTCTTTCCTGAGCTGCTGTAATTACAGGAGCTCTGTGAGATACAGCGCTTGTGTCTTTCCCTTTCCGCATGCATTGCTTTGCATTAATCAAGGGTGAGCTTTGTGGGTTGTTGTATTATTCTTTCGCTTTGGTTGATTAAATCTCTTTGAAGTTCTGCACAGACTTCTCTGAATTTGACTAGCCAGAGTCACTGTCTGTGGGYTGCAGTCTTCCTGCTGACACGGAGATCCAATGTGGGAATTTATACCTACGAAACATAGCGCTAGATAAGCRGTAAAACGGCACAAAAATGTTTTTTTACATCCGCTGGGCAACTTAGTTGAACAAAGCAGACACTTTGGTTAACCAAAAGTTAAACCTCAGGTTGAGATTTTCAGTTTCTTTTGGGTCTCGTGAACAGGCGTATTAGTAACTGCAAAGTTCTCGTAGAAAGAGTAAAGCTGTTTGGTTGAAGTCAGCTGAGTTTGTCTCARTGTTTGATTTATATGTAAGTAATCAACATGCCTAATTTGACAATTATTTGAATGACAAGAGGAAGAGCTTCCATGCTTCTTTTTCCATTTCATTTCAGTTTGAGATGTTATTTGTAAAAATAACRGGTGAAAATTGGTCAAAGTGAACTGTAGGAACGTACTTAGAAGAAACTGAGTGGGCACACTGAACCAGCCATACAAGAAGGTTAATAGAGCACATAGCTCGTCTAACAGCACATCTAGAAAAGGCATGTTTAACAAAGCACATAGCTCTGTCTTTAAGGTGGCCTTGAGGAGAGCAAAACAAGAAGTCTGTCGAGGAAGCGAGCCAAGCAGAGAGGGATGCAAGGGGGGAGCACCGAGATGTGAACTGACCAAMCGACAACCAAGCAGGAACGCGTGCTGTCCTTGGAAGCAGAGAATTGTCCTATCAAGGAGTGTGCGCCCGCGTTTAGGGAGAGAATARTTGTATGTAAGGGCTAGTTATCGGCGATAAGAGGGGGCTTCTTCCTGTGATTCATATTGAACCGGCTGAAGTCCATTTTGTCCCGCAGTGAACTGTAGTCTTTGATTAACCCCTTTCACAACGCTCCCTTGTCAAGCTGCTTTAGCTTGGCCCAGCGCCTCAGCAGCCCTTGTTGCCTTGATTTTCTGCTCTTGAACAGCTTGGGTCTCTCTCCCCATCTTCCAAGGGATTATTTTTTTCTGCGGCAGTAACGAGGTACTTCTGCCCAAGGTACTTCACTCGGGACAGCTGCTGAGTATTTTTTATTGAAATCCCGCAGGCAAGGGGGATGAGTTGAAGCAGGAGGCCCTCTCCYGAGGAGCAGGAGGCAGTGCCAGAGCGGTGCGAAGGTGGCGGTGCCACTGGGGAGCGTGTTTGGCAGCTTGGGCCTGGCAGGGCAGCTGCCCCTTGGGCTGCTCCCCTGAGATCAGGTGCTCGCTTTGAGCTGCTCAGGACACCAAAGTGAGAAGCACTGCTGGTCTCTCTGTTAGAAAGCTGCACACCCTACAAATATTTCCTTATTTTCCTTTGAAAATTCATCCCCAACTTCATCATGCAGCCTTCCCTAATGAATTATTTAAATAAACCGATAGTTTAAGGTAAAGAGTTATTGCAGCTGTCATAAGAAGAGAAGGTATCAAGTTTCTCATGTGGAAACAAAAGCGGAGCCTGGTCCACCTGTTCCCCACGGGAATGTTGCACTCATGTGAATGGCATGTGGGAAAGAAAGGCGCTGCTCAGCCTGGCCTTCCACACCAAGGCAAACCAGAAAGAGCGAACGCTTTTTTAATACTAGATGATCAGTGATTTATTAGTTGATATTCAAAACAGTAAGTAGCTGCAAATACCTCGTCAAATTTTAACTATGGGAAAACCACCATACTGCTCCATCAAGATATTTGATAATGCAGCATAAATCTGAACGCCTTGTGGTTTTGTTTGTCTTCTTTTTTTTTTGTTTTATTTTTATTGAAACTTGTATTCTATTTTCACTTTTTCCACTGAAGTCACTTGAACTAGAAATTTACTTCAGAAATGTGGTTGCCCTGAAAAGAATGTGAAGTTTTACATAAATCTGTGAACTAAGGCGCTTCTTGGGAAAGAAATCAAGAGCTGACGGCGAGGTGTGAACTTGGCGGCCTTGCTGTAAGCAGAGAGAAAGGTGTAAGAAGTGAGGGGAAGGGTAGAGTAGGGCTGCGGGAAGACTTTGTGGTTTTCTCCTTTTGTTTGGTGTCTTTGTGTGAACTTTTCCATGGCCCCTTTTAATATGGTTAAAACACATATCAGTTGAGGTTATATTGAAATCCTTTTATTTATTTATTTGCATTTTGGAAGGAAAGTGCTCAGCAAAGTAATCACGAGTGGGAATTCAGGGTCTCACCTCCATGCAACCTGTCCAGCGTCTTCTCTGTATGAAACACTAATGTATTTTCCTGACTGCCTTGGCTGCTGTGGGTCTGCTTGTTCAGTTGTTGTCTGGAGTGCTGTTCTGAAATCATCCCGCTGTTTTGTGTGTTGTTTGGACGTCGAGGTCCCCCATAACTACAGCTGCTCGTTTCCTGCGGTCTCTTGTCTAACTCTTTGGGTTCACGCTGCTTCTGTTTGGGAATGTACCTCARACTCGCTTGCCGCGTGCTCAGATGSTGTCTCCGCTGCCGTGCTGCAGAATCAGCCCTCCGGGTTTGGGAATGAATTTTCCCAGGTTTTGGGGACCCGCCCTTTCGGGAAGGCTGGATGCTGATTTCATCAGAAATAGGAAATATTTGTGAATAGGAAACCAAAGGAGAGTGGAAGCTGCAGAGGGCCTCAAAGGTGAGGACAATATCGAAGAAGCCCCGAGGGGCTCCCCACCTGCCCTGGGCACAGCAGTCACACAGAGTTCATCCCAGCAGTGCAATAGCCACGGGGCACCGGGCCCCCTCAGAGGGTTAATACAAGGAATTCCCGGAGGATTTTGTGTTTTGTCAATCAAAGCAGTAACTGCTGAGTTGGTGCTTTTATGCAGGAGATGCTCACTAATTTTGCTGATTTGGCTCTCAGGTCCCACCTCTCCTGAGCACTCTCTGTTGGAAGCAGGATATTTTGGGCTCTTGCTTTTGAGTGGCAGCAGTAGGAGATGTGTCTCTGTTGGCGTTTCTCACGTTCTTTACAGGGCTCGAAAATCCCTTCGGAAATCACCAGTGATCCACTTGCTGGAGACAGAGCCTTAGGTTTTAAATCACTACAGTGATACACCTAGGTTGGCATAAATGTGTTATTAAATCAGAATTGGACACTTTCGAATTTTAATGTTAAGCTATCTAGTGACCAAAATAATTCCTTTTCAATAGTAAAAGTATTAGGTTTTTAAAAACGCCTGATGAGGCGTTATGGAAATATTGTTAGACTTCTTAAATTATATAGTGTACACCTCAGAAGTCTGAAATGACTCTACCTGCCTAGTTACTCTTATAAACCGGTCCAAAATAATAATTAAGTGTATTTGCTCGTGGCAAGAATTTGCATTGCAGAAACTTCACTTTTCCCACTCCTCCTCAGAATGGGCATTAAAGGAAAGGCCCGAAGCTTGTGCTCCTGCTGACGCTGTTGGAACTGGGAGCCGTAGCAGCAGCGCYGTGTGTGCGCCCCGGCACTGCTGCTCTGCTGCTGTTCCTTCTGTTCTTCTGCCTTTTTCCACTCTCTTTGCTCTTGCTACTCTTTCCCCAAGACTTATATTCACCCCTTGAATATAAGGGAATGCATAATACTGTGGGTTGTTCTCCTTTTTTGGCCAGGTTTAATAAACACTGCAGATAGATGGACTCCTCTGCTGGTAACAGAGCCTATGTCTTCAGCCCGCACTGAAGGCATCTAGACCTGTCAGCCAGGGTCGTGGGGCACCCACGTGGCTGCTGGGGGCCTGGGCAGCGCGGGTCTGTCGGATYGGGCCCTACTCTTGTTGTAGTTAGAGCCTCAGAATGGCTGAGGGTGGAAGGGACCTCTAGAAGGTCCTAGGTGGAAGGGACYCCCTGCTCCTGCAGGGACACCCAGAGCACGGGGCACAGGGCGGCATCCAGGCAGGTTTGGAAGGTCTCCAGTGAAGCAGACAGCACAACCTCCCTGGGCAGCCTGTTCCAGGGCTCTGTCACCCTCACAGTGAAGAAGTTCTTCCTCACAYGGAKATGGAACTGACTKTGTTTTAATTTATATCCATTACTCCTTGTCCTGTCACTGGCCACCACTGGGAAGAGTTTGGCCCCTTCCTCCCTACATTCTCCTCTTGGGTATTTACACATATTGATCAGACCTCCTCTCAGCCTTCTCTTCTCCAGGCCCARCAGCCCAGCTCGCTCAGTCTTTCCTCGTAAGGTATGCTCCAGGCCCTTAATCATCCCCGTTGCTCTGCGCTGCACCCAAGCTTGGCGAGTCCTGGGATGCAAGGCCCAGGCAGGGGAACAGGCTCCAGCCTCGGCAGTTTTCTTGGGCGCTTTTCCAGCTGCCAAGGTCCCTGCCCGGAACCAGGCTGGGAGCAGCACCTCATGGAGGAGTTGGGCTTGTGTTTCTGCTGGTGGCCATGTCAGCCTCTTCATGGTACAGCTGGTGGYGGGGAGAGCCCTGGAGTGTGACCGTAGTTAACGGGAGGCTGCGGTTTCTGATGGGCTCTCCCCTTCCCTTTGCAGTGGCCCAGGTTTGTGTCGGCCCCACYGAGGGGACGAGGCTGAGCCGGGATTCCGCCGGGAGCGACTTTCACGCGTGCTGCTCGTGTGGCTCTGCCCGTGTCGTGGGAGCCCTGGGTGCCTCCGCCGCTGCCTTTGGCTCCASGGCTCAGGAGGGGCTGGGCTGGGCCTGCGGCTAGTGGGTGTGCGTGGGGCGCTGGCCCTGCCGCCGGCCTGTACCCCCAGCGCTGTGTGCCCCGGGCTGTGGGTCTGGGGCACGGCCGAGCCACACTGTCAGGAAGAGCAAGGAGAGGGAACCCAAGGCGTGCAAGGAGGGCATGGAGTCAGGAAGCCTGGCRCGTGATTTATTTGCTCATGGATAATTAAGAGGTGACTTTGCCTTAAGCTTTAGAAAAACCCTCTTGGAAGCTGCACAGGTGAAGAATAGCTTTATTTAAAGATTTTGTTTGTTTCGCCCATGTGCAGGGTCGAGGCTTTCCGTGATGCAGCATCTGCTATGGAGCAGGAGAAGGAAATCCTGCTGGAGATGATCCACAACATCCAGAACAGCCAGGACATGCGGCACATCAGCGAAGGTGGGAGCTGCTTTCCCGCCYGCCTCGCGGGAGCCCCTGCCCTGGCACTCCCTTCACCACCGAATTTGGGGAGCCCGTGCCGAGTGCCCTGTTGSATTTGTATTTTTTATGCTAGTGCATCTCTGATGAGAGAGAGACAAGTGGATTGGGTTGGTTTATTTGGTTGATTTTCAGCTAAGAGTAACAATAATTTTAATGGCTTAGTGCCTGGACAGGCACGACTGTTATGAGATGTGCAGCGTCTGCAGGAACCAGTTCGTTAATGTAGTTCCCGTGATTGTGTAACACTGGTCTAAATATATTCACCAAACCCAAATCTTTTGTAGGAGATGCCTTAAATTGCCAGTTTATTGGTTCTTTCAGAGCCTTTGAAACACAGCAAGCTGGTGTTTTAGAGGGGAAAAAAAAATGTCTTCACAAAATAGAAACACATTTTTTTAATGTCCCCTCATCAAAAGTCTGGTAGTCAGAAATCACTTCTTTTATGGCCTGTTGGGGTACCATAARGCTCCTCTGCACATACAGAGGTCCTCGACATGCTTGTCTGGTTAGAGTATGATGTTTGCAGGCACTACTGCCTGCTTCACACGCGCATTGGATGAGCAGTAAAAAGTAGGATTTTTAGATCCTCCTTTTGGTAGGATGCAAAGAGCCCCATTTCTGGCCTCTGGAAATTTTAGTCATTGTCACTAGCCTCTTGTACCTTTTTTTTTTAACTCTTGTAGTAGTGCAGTTATCTTCATGTGACCAGCACTGCAGTGTGATGGTTGGTAACCTAGATTGTTTTCTTCTTTCTCAAATTAGGTGAAAGAGAAGAGCTGAACCTGACCGCTAATCGTCTGATGGGCCGAACGCTCACGGTGGAGGTGTCGGTGGAAACAATCCGGAACGCGCAGCAGCAGGAATCCCTGTTGCACGCCACCAGGATGATCGATGAGATCGTCAACAAGCTCCTCGACGACCTGGAAGACGCCAAAATGCGCCTGCTCTCGCTGTACGGCGCCTGCACGTCCGACGTGCCCGCGGGGCCCATCGACCAGAAGTTCCAGTCAGTTGTAATCGGATGTGCCATAGAGGATCAGAAGAAAATCAAGAGGAGGCTAGAGACTCTGCTGAGAAACTTGGAAAATTCCGAGAAGTCCATCACGTTGTTAGAGCACCAGAAATCAGCCGCCCGACAGTCTTGCAACAGCAAACAGGATTAAGCACCTGCTCCTGGGGGATTCCTTTGGGAGAGGAGTCACCGCGCTTGGGGAATAGTGGCACTTTCTTTTGGCATTAAGGARCTGGCTATGGAGGTGTTGCCTCTAGAGGCGATACTGCTGCTGCAGCTTGGAATGTGCTTCTGCTGCCTGTCAGGAACTGCCAGCCTTTCTGTTAGGGTGTTTTTTTCAGCAAGTTTGGTCCTATATTAAGACTTCAACTACCACAACTTTCCTGCACTGTGTACATGGTGTGTGCAACTTGTTTGGGGCAAAAGGACAAATCACTGCAATAAACCAATTAATAAATTGTGCATTGTATTTTCCTAAAGGAGATACTGTCCTGCTTCTTACTGACCATAACTTTAGTGGATTGGCACAATTGGTAGAGTCCAGTATTTTCTAGGAAGAGTTGCCTTCCCCAGGCTAAATTGAAGAGAGGAAGCTCCTGCCTGGGGCACTGACCCAAGTGAGAGGCTACATTTTACTCTTGAAACTGCCCCGGTTTTCAACTCAGACTTTGCCAAACGTTCCTAAGAATTGAGCGAGATGGATTTTAGAATTGCAGTGGTAGAAATACCTAAAAAGAAGACAGAACTTCTCATGCTGTGTTTTAGATAGGAGGAGAGGAATCTGCCGGCTGTATAGGAGAGCACTGGAGTCCAGGACCCTGCCTGTTTTTCTTCAGCTGCTTCTCTGGGGCTGCAGCTCGGGGGAGCGGAGCAGCCCTGCTCCTACTGTGCCTTCAGGGAGCCGAACTCTGTGCTGCTCCTCCCACCACTCACTGGTATAACCAGCCCTGATCTTGTTCGCAAGGACAGAAGGGAAACGGTGACAATCTCAGGAGATGAGTTAATAGCCCAGAGYAGCCTTCTTTCTTTTGGCCTAAATTACCTAGTGGTTTTTTTTTTTAAGTTCTTTCTGTTTGCCTTAAGTTCTATAAATTCTCTATCTATCTGACCTGCAAGTTTTCTGTTAGTGCCTTCTCCCGAGCTTTTCTAAGATACGAGACTGACTTTCCACATCCATTAACACCCACATGGGCTTGAGCAGCCTGGAGTTTTACAGTGTGTACAGCTCCYTTGAACAGGCAGTTCCACTCTCAGGGCTTCCCCTGCGCTTTCAGAGCTGCTTTCAGCGGCTGTTGCTGTAACACAAACCAGGGTTGGCATCATGCAAGTAACAGGGGTCAAAAGAAACACATGGACGGTTTTTAAATACATCTCTGTATAAAAACACTGTCTGCTGTGGGAAAAAGTGGAAATAGAGTCAGTCAGACCAAGCATGTGTAAGGCACAACCGAGCAAGTCGCATAGAAAAAAGAGCTACGTTTACATGGCCCAGGCTGGCTCCTAGTTGCTSCAGAGCAAAGCAGCACGGTTACTTTCCACTTTCCAGCCTAATCCGGGCTCGGGCAGCAGTGATCCTCAAGCTTGGGAAGGTCTCGCAAACGCGACCACGTGGCGGGTGTTGCAGGAGTGACGTGGGAGCACTGGAGTGGAGCCCTCCTGGGCAAGCAGGACGCAGACCCAAATGCTGCGAGTTCTGCCCTCCTCAAGCCCCTGGACCTGTGGACAATTTTCAGAAAAATTCACCAAGCATCTTGGATGTACCAGCAACATTTTAACGCCGTTCTCAAAGCCTACAGCCGCACGCGGGGCTGCTGATCTCCGTCAGGGCACCGGGAGCTGGCCTAGCCGCGGCAGAAGAGCAGAGCGGAGGCGCCGCCTCTGCCCTGGAGCTGCTGCATTGGGAGCCGGAGGCAAGAGCCAGGGAAGGGCACTCGGGGCGCCCACGCTGACACCCGCCACCAGCTCCCGGGGCCAGGACGGGGCACGCGCCGCCCCSAGCGCCCTCACCCGGCCCCGCTGCCTGCCTTGGGTGCGACTGCAGCAGCAGCAGCGGCATGGGGCCGCCCCACGGGAATCCCACCAAAACCCTCCCAGTCTGCTGTGAACCAACCCCTGGCGCTCACACAGGACAAGCAGCATTAGCACCTGTGGGTTCTAAAATCAACAGAATCAACAGAATAGKTGATTTTAAATGTTTATTTTTCCACTTAAGGATTAACTGTGAGTTACATCAACGTGTTTTTCTAAAAATATATGTTACATTAACTTGAGTGYGTGACACTGATAAAAATACTAATATACATGATCTGTTTCAACCATTCAGGTTCACATGAACTTGAAAATAGAGTAAGCAATTTATAACCTTTTATCTTAGCAAAGAGAACAACATTTCTCCTGGTCTGGATAATTTTTTAAAACCTTCTCTGACCAACTTGAGTTGGTTCTGCTGAACATTGATCTCTGTAAGAGACAACGGGAATACTCACTCCCCTGACCACGCACTACCCTAACAGYACCCTGAGAAGGAGGCTAATTTAGTGCTGCGTTAACAGGACTCAGTTGAGGCGACTGTCTCAGCTCCTGTACAGAACCCCCTTTAYTACTTAGAACTGTCTGAAAACTCTCCAGGCACCGATGAGCCCTGAGGGGGCTCGGGCCAACGGTCATCATAGGAACTACTCGCAAGGGACGACCCGAGTGCCCCAGTTCAGGCTTGTGCACCCGAAAGGCAGAAGCTGCTGATGAGGGGCGCGAACGCCTGAGCCGCCCGCAATACGCACGTGACTTCAGCTGGCTCACACCACATGCTAAAGCCAGGAGGAATAAAGGTAATTTATACAATTTTTAGGTATTTAGGTAATTTATAAATTTTAGGTCATGTACCTGCAGAGAAGTCTCCCCACAAAGGCTTGAGACAGGGCTAGAAGTGACTTGCACCCAGTGCTGCAAACACCTTCTTAGGTTAAAGCCAGCAAGTACTAATGACAACATCTCCTAAGCCGTAGCTCGTCTCTGGAGTCGCCATCTATGAACACTTGTGTTGAGTTTCTGGTTCTTAAAGCAGTGGTTTATATCGAGAGCCTGCAAATGGCTGCTATACGAACAGTACAATGTCTAAAGCACAACACGTAGCTGTGTAAGTGTTCCTTATAAGCTCAAGTGACTCGTTTGTAGGACCTTGTACAAAGTTAAATTAAACAAACAACAACAACAACAACAAAAAGCTGTTTCAGACGCTTGGTGGTTCTGTTTGCTTAAAAACAGACAGAAAACTGGCAAGCAGCCAGTGGAATGTGAGCTTCCACATTGCAAACATCTGTAACGATGACCTAGGCAGTGGGATGATCCCGTCAGGTACCGCTGCAAGTCTCTTGGTTACCACATCCTCAGCATTTTGCTTCCCAAATTGCTACAGCAAGTGGGACTCGCACATAGACACAGCAACTAAATGCACTGTAAAGGAAAGGGCCTTTTCCAAGGGAAACACGTGCTGAAGAGCGCCCGGCTGTGCCGTGACAGCAAAGGGGGCCGCGCGGGGCCTGCTGCGTGTCCAGCCCCCGGAGCGCTCGGCGGAARGTGCCGGGTGGGAACGGGGAACAGAGAGCCCGGGACRCGGGGCAGCCCTGSGGCCGGCCRGCGGCCACGAGCTCGGCTCAGTCGCCACACTGCGGCTGCCGCCCAGCACGCCCAGCGACTGCCGCTCCTCCATCGCAAACACAGCTTAACAAATACTTAAAATCCCCCCTTTTTTTTTTCCCTCCTCAGAGTATTTTGCATTCATTCCTGCCAGGTCAGTTATACAAATCCTAGAAAGTTAAAGTTGTTCGTGAAACATGTAAACAAAACAGGTATTTTAAAACCGATGCATGCTTGGAGGTGGATTAAAAAGTGTTTATTCTTGGTAAATAACARACATCTTGATCTACATTTTTTAAGCACCTTAAGTGATTTAGGAGCCCAAACCCAAATAAACTAAATTTAGATTTGGACTCCTAAAAGTCTAACATCACTTCTGTAAATTAAGCACTTGGAAAGATTTTTGCCATGGCCCTGATCATGCAGATGCTGATTAGCTGGACCCACAACTAGCTCTGAATTCCTGACAACAGTAAAGGAAGTCTCCTCAGCGTCTTTCAGTCACCAGCTGCAGGTTCTTACACCCCCCAAAGCCCAGGTTCTGATACCTAAGAGAAACTTCTCCAAAGAACTTAAGGGCTTTGCGACAGCACTTTGCACCTYCTTCTCTTCACAGGTGAAACAGCATCCGGCCAGCACGTTTTGGACAGGAGTATGACTGGTTTTATAGGCTCCGTGTGAGTAACGGTTAGTATCAGAGACCAGCTTATTTGTTCAACCTGCTAAGACTGAGAGAAACAAACATACAGGAACATCTGTAGCGCAGCATTAGGTAAGAAGTAGAATGTTTTTGGCACCRTACATGTTTAAATCTAAGCTGTTAGGCCCAAGGTGTAGCAAGTGACACAGTACCAACCCGGAACGTCTCATCTGCAAGGCAAAACTTTTAACAGAAAAGCTGTTTGAAAAGCCATTGGCTGCTCCGCACAGGAAGTCAAATGAAGTATATGCTTGAACTTAGCCTAAATGTCCAACCCAAATGTTTACACACACACCTTAACACTCATATAACACAAGTATATTGCACTAAGAGAACTGCCAGGATCTGTATGGACACGGTCCGGCCTGAAGTGTGATGTCTTCACCATGTTCCTCCTGCAATGTTTCCGTGTCCCGGCTAAGCAATTCTGACATGGGTTTTATTTTTCCCCCCCTTTTTATTATTATTTTTAATTTGGTTGGAAGTGGTTACTCCACCTCGGGCCGCGTCGTTTTGCTCTGTACCTCTACCTGGAAGCGTTATCCTTGTGTTAAATGTGCTCCACAGCTCCRCAAAGCCGAGCTGCCAGCTCCGTGAACGATTCCTGCATCCCGGAGAATCTCGCGGGCTCTGTCCTCGGGGAGCGTCCGGCGCAGCCACCGWCCCCGTTTCTGCCGCCAGGCGTCTCCCTCCGCTACCAAAGCCCCGGCGTCAGCAATTCCAGTGAAATCCGCTCCAGGGAGCCCCCCGGCACAGGAGACCGGGGAAGCTCTGCCCCGAGACCCCGCGGGAGCGAGCGCCGCCGCCCTCTGTCCCCCCSGCCGCGCTGCTCGTCCCTACGGGAGGCTGCAGCTGCTGAACGGGCTGCGGCTCTTCTTGGTCCTCTGCTTGTTGGGCCGCAGGTTGACGACGTCGCCGCCGTTGAGGGTGCTGCAATTCTGGCTGCACTGGCTCCCGCCGGCCGGGTTAAAAACGCCTGCAGAGTTTGAAGAAAACATTTGTGTCTTGTCGTGCAGGCCTGGGCCAAGGCCCACGGGCCTGCAGGTCAGAGACCCGACCAAGGTGACGTGAAGGGAGCGGGCTGCACGAGCAGCACTGCGCCGAGCAGCCGCCTGCAGCGCGCGCTGCAGGAGAGCTGCAGCAGAGCAGCACCAAGGCCCCTTCTCACGAGGCAGGGCCTGCACCCACCCGCCTGCAACCGCCTGCCTTCCCAGGGCAGCCTGCACCTCGGTGAGCAACGCCAATACAGACCCATTAAAAAAACCCGCAGCGAGCAGCCCAGCTCGAGCATTTAAGCAACATCTGGTTAAAAGAATTTAAAAACTGCCACATGGATACACTGAGTTTTCTAGTCAGTGTTTTGCAAGTGCCAATCTTGTAACTTCAAAGTCACAAAGTTAGGAAACAGGAAAGTATTACATGGAGGCTGCCTTCATTTCTGTTAAGTCCAGCAGGCTGCAGAAGAGGCCCTGTGCTCCCCTGGCAGCTAACAGGGTCGTCGTGTCGGCCACCAATACGGTCCACTTACCAATCTTGTTACTGCCCGTGTGCACGTCTGGATCTTCAGCTGTTTGCTGCTTGAGCCTCTGCAGATACTTATCAGCCAAATACTTAAAAACTGAAAAGTTAAAAAAAAAAGTTATGTCATAGTATGCTTAAAAAACGAAACAAAAAAAAGTCTTCATACAATAAAAATATCTTTCTGCCCAAAACATGCTTGCTGACAGACCCTTATATATATAAGCGTATACATAACCTAAGATTCTTAATAGTCTTCAAGTATATGAGAATTTGCAGAATCTTTAGAGGCCAATTATTTACAATTGTAAATACTAACTCATTTAGAACTGATACACAGAAAAAAAAAATTCTTATGTAGAAAATCTGTAGAAGTTCTGCTTTCCAATTTGAAAGATATTAATGGTGGAGAAACAGGAAGTTTATTTCTAAGTTTCTCTGATGAAAGAAACAAGCAAACAAAATCAGTCAGAGAGAGAACTTGCTGCTTATTCAAACCTGCCCCACAAGTGATAGGGGCTGAAGCACAATCCTGTTATGAAAGGAAATACAGACATTAACAGGTGACACAGCACCTGATACCACCCACAGAAAAAAGGCTGCAGCAGATGCCATTTCCAATACAGTTTAAGTATTAATGAAGCTATTAAGCAGTTACGTTAATTATTCATTAACTATGAGCCACTTAGCAGTGCAGCAAAGGCTGGGAACCAGCGGCAGCAGGAAGGAGGGCGCCGAGCCTCGCTCACCTTCGCTCACGTTCAGATCCTCCTTCACAGACGCCCGGTAGAATCTTAATTTGAGCTTTTTGGCCAGCGCTTCTGCCTCTTCGCTGCACCACAGRAAGAGATGCCGTAAATATTAATATTAATCACTCGCGAGCATTTACTAGTATGTATAGACAAAATGCTTGGTGGTTGGTCAAAAAATGGCAAGGTGGGTTAAGCAGCTCTGAATGTACTGGCATGCCTGGTCCTTAACTGCTTTATAGGATCTGCACTGCAACGAGGTGTTCTGCAGGCAATTTCCTTACGGCCAAAAGGATCTGCATTTCACCATTTGTTGATTTTAACAACTAAAATTACCTAGAGCACGTGGCACAGGGCTGCGTCCAAGGGGGTTTGGAAGATCTCCAGAGAAGGAGACTCCACAATCTACCTGGGCAGCTTGTTCCAAGGCTCTGTCACCCTCACAGGAAAGAA
>NW_020455027.1:104131-112325 GCF_003342845.1 Nothoprocta perdicaria
TCGGCAAACTTGCTGAGGGAGCACTCCAGCCCTTCATCCAGGTCGTTAATGAGTAAGTTGAACAGGACTGGACTGAGAACTGACCCCTGGGGGACACCACTAAGTACAGGCCTCCAGCTGGACTCCGSRCCAYTGACWACCACTCTCTGCACMCTGYCRYYGAGCCAATTCCTAATCCACCTCCCCGTCCACTCATCYATCCCACACCTTYRGAGCTTGCCCAGGAGGATGCTGTGAGGGACGGWGTTGAAAGCCTTGCTCRAATCCAGATGGACCACATCTACCGCTCTGCCCWMWTCTATCCAGCTAGATATTCCTTCGTAGAAGGTGATCAGGTTAGTCAAGCAGGATTTCCCCTTGGTGAATCCATGCTGGCTACTCCTGAGCACCTTTTCCTCCTCCACATGTCTGGAGCCAGGATGAGGTGTTCCATCACTTTTCCAGGGATGGAGGTGAGGCACACTGGCCTGTAATTGCCTGGATCCTCCTTCTTGCTCTTTCTGAAGACTGGTGTGATGTTGGCTTTCTTCCAGTCCTCTGACACATTTCGAAGAYGATGGTGAGCGGCTTWGCGATGACATCCACCAGCTCATGCAACACTCTGGSGTGCATCCCATCAAGGCCCATGGATTTGTGGGTGTCAAGTTGCCCAAAGTGCTCTCTGATCCACTCTTCCTCTACCCACGGCAAGCCTTCCTTTCTCCAGCTCTCTTCTGTTGCCCTTAGGGCCTGGGATTCCAGAGGGCTGCCCTTGGTAAACACTGCAGCAAAGGTGGCATTCAGCAGCTCTGCTTTCATCGTGTTTTGYTTGTAASCAGGGCACCCACCCCATCCACCAGCAGACCCACGTTCTCCATTATCTTCCTTTTGCCATTGACCATTGATGTATTTGAAGAAGCTCTCCTTATTTTTAACATCTCTTGCCAGATTTTGTTCCAAGCATGCCTTAGCTTTCCTTGTGGCATCCCTGCARTCCCTGATGATGTTCCCACATTTCTCCCAAGGGACCTGTCCTTTCTTCCACATTCTGTATACTGCTTTCTTCCGCTTGAGTTCTGCCAGGAGCTCCCTGCTCATCCACGCAGGTCTCCTGCCCTCTCTGCCTGACTTCTTACTCATAGGGATGCACTGTTGCTGGGCATGGAGGAAATGCTGCTTCAAAACTAGCTTCCTTCTAGGGCCACAGCCCATGGGATTCTTCCAAGGAGGTACCTGAGGAGGCCAAAGTCAGCCCTCCTGAAGTCCACGGTTACAAGGCCACTTACAGCCCTGCTTCCTCCTCTTTGGATTCTGACCTCCACCAATTCAAGACTGCTGCAGCCAAGGCTACTCCCCCCACCTTCACATCTCCAACAAGGCCCTCTCTGTTTGTTAGTACGAGGTCCAGCAGCCCACCYCTCCTCGTCGGCTCCTCCACAACCTGCGTCAAAAAGTTGTCATTGACGCATTGCAGAAACCTCCAGGACCGTTTGTGCCTCGCTGTGCTGTCTCTCCAGCTGATGTCAGGGAAGTTAAAGTCCCCCATGAGAACCAGGGCCTGCGACCGTGAGGCAACCTCCAGCTGCCTGTAGAAGGCCTCATCAGCCGCCTCCTCCTGGTCAGGTGGCCTGTAGCAGACACCCACCACAGTGTCTCCCACGTTGGCCTGCCCTTTAACCCTTACCCACAAGCTCTCCACCCTCTCATCATCCGCTCCCAGGTTGAGCTCCATGCATTCCAGTTGCTCTCTCTCATACAGAGCAACTCCACCACCTCGCCTTCCCAGCCTGTCCTTCCTAAAGAGCACACAGCCTTCCATGACAGCGCTCCAGTCGTTTGAACTACCCCATGATATCCCAGAAATCAAGAATTACTTTTTTTTTTTTTTTTTTTTTTGTGAAGGGAAAAAATAAATCCAACTTATGCTAAATTTCAAGGAAAGCTTGAGGGAATTTGTGAGAATATCACCACGGGAAATGATGTCATCAGAAAGATGAAGTTGTTGAAGCAGACAAAGTATTTTGAGGACAAAACCCAAGTGACATACCATAAACAAAGCAGGAGCTCAAATGCAAGTTTGCTTTTCCTTTGGAAAATCCTCAGTATTCTGTGCAGAGGGAGCAGAAGCTGATTTATGCCATCAATGAGGGCAAACAGAGAACAGGGAGAGCCAGCRGAGAAAACAGCAAAAGGAAGAAATAATTTAAATCTCTCAGGAAGATGGTAGAAATAAAGAGGTGGAGAATGGTCAGCCTTATCATGCAGTATTTTCCACAGAATATGCTGTTAAGCTGGTTTTGTAGCAGAAATGAATGAGGCACAGATATAAGTAAGGCAGAATGGACTGACAGTAAAATCTATGAAGAGAAACACAATGCAGAAGGATCAGCACAGTGCAGCTAGAGAGTATCAACAAACCCAGGTTTCTATAGCAGATTTATGTTTTGATAAAAACGGGCCAAAGAAAAAATTCAAGAAAGGCAAAGACTATTATACTTTAAAACAAACAAACAAAAAAAAACTACTTACTTTTTCTTAATCAATTTAACAAGTGCTAACTATCCAAACTGGATTTCATAAATCCACTGGCACACAGCARAGTCTAACAGCAACTAGAATTTTTATGATGAAACTCACAATTTTAGAACTTCCTATTTAAGAGGACAGAGAATATTACCATGGCATTACCAAACTCCTTGTGTCATTCCTCTGATTCTTAAGACAAACATGAAACTAAGTTCCTATCTCAGCAAGCCCATCTGCCCAGGGAGCTACACTCACACAGGACCATCACCACCAGTGCTTGGTTTGATAACCTCAGATATCATCAGCTTTCACATGGAAATCTCTTTTTAAGTATGTGTATATATGTGTGTGTGTGTRTRTATATATATGTGTATATGAATATAAGTTGTACTTTAAAAACAGCATCATAAAACTCCTACTTCTTTATACAAGAGTCATCAAGAAGATCAATCTTATTCTGTACGAGGACTGTGGGAACGTCTCCAACTTCAGTCACCACCTTCTCCTTCCAGGTGGGGATTGCTTTGAAGGACTCTCGGTCAGTTGTGGAAAACACAAGAACACAAGCCTGGGCACCTGAAAAYATACAACCCAATTACCAAGAGAAATATATACAAATCAGCCAATAAACAAGCAAAAAAGAATCATATAAAATAAAGTGCATTTGAAAAGCAAGTTTTTTTCCCCAATTACTTACATAAAAATYAGCTTTTATTACCAGCTTGTATCAGATTAAGAAGGCTCTCAAAATGTAAAGTAATAAAGTGCTATGTTATTTTCATCACTGTTTTCATTCTTCACAATGGTTATCCATTAGCTTAAGCTATTCCAGCAAGGTATATGGTGTATACACAAGGTGTATGTAAAGAAAAGGAATACAAAGAAGAGTGGAAAGGACCAGAAAAGGGTGTTGTTTCATCCTTCCTGTTTCAGACTGCTAAATGGAAGCCAAATAGTAAATATTTTTTCACATTACTTGTAAAACTCCCTATATGTTATTTTTCATGCTACAACAATTTGGATTTAAAAAAAAAAAAAACTAAAAAAAAAAAATCTCAGGGAAAGTTGTAGTTATGCCATTTAATAGCTCCTTTTGTCTTTGCRCTTTTTGACGCAAACTGCTTGATTACTTTTATTAGATATCCTCTTATTTGGCAGTTCAAAGCCAAGTTTGGTTTAATTTTACCAAAGTTTCCCTGTGCTCCTTGACATTCTTCCACCCAACTTCCTAGTTTCACTAGACAGTTTTATACAGAATAGTAAGAACCACCCTCAGAATTTCACCTTAAGTTCTACCAATAAAACTGCAGCAACGTGAGGACTTCCATAATTTCCTCTTTTTTTCCCCGCTCTGAGAAGCGTCCAACACTGCCTCGAAAGACAGTAATGTGGCCAGAACACATGGCTAGTGAGAGCCACCTGTAAGGGTAGTTAGCKTGGGAATAAAGTACCTAACCAGCTAGGAAATGCAGGATTGGCCTAGGATGGAAGAGGATAAATGGTAAAACAGGTTTATACAACAAAAGAGGGGGTTATACAAACAGAAAGTATAYACAAAGCTTTGCCCGGATCTGGAACTGGGCGCTGCAGGACAGTTTGACTCCCTGTGCTTGACACTGGTTATGCAGCTACACGGGCTACTTCACACGTCCACCTGCCTAAAGAAAATCCACACAACAGCAGCCCTGCCGGCYCCCATTCTGTCCCCGGGGGAGGCCGAACACACGCGGGGCCACGACAAGACAAGGCTCAAGGAGCAGTGTGTGGAGCAGCAGGTCCCACGCAGTGGTGGGCACAGGCAGACAGCAACAACGGAGGCAACAATCGTCATCCACCCGCGGGATCCGAGTGACTCCCAAAGAAATCCTTGCTTTTCCCAAGCGCTCTCGCCTTGCTCCTTCCGTGCCCCTCTGTGTGCAGACCTGCTGCTGAACTAAAACTCATCTTAGAAYGTCCCTCATCCTTCAGGAGACAAAACTCACTGTAAAACGGATCAAAGAGCCTGAACTGCTAGATAGCCTTAATGCTGTCTACAATGTGCATCTGCAGGCAGGTGTATGTTTTATTTCACTGCAGTCTCCTCAGAATAAAGAACTTCAAGGTAGAGCTCAAACTGCACCACACYGGCTGTGAGCCGTAAGCAAGATTCCAGGATTCCCAAGCAGATGTTTTTCAACCACTGGTTTTACTTTGGGAAGTGAGGCCAGTAAGCAGGAAAGAAGAAAAGGGCACTGGCCTGGAACAACTGAAGACAAACTCAATTTGGCGTCTCAGAAACCCTTCAAATACAGCACACACCTGAGTGAGGGTTACGGGAGGRAAAGGGACACTCAAAGATATTCAGGCACTAATTTCTAATCATTTAAAATTCACAAGCTCAACTTGTAAGCTGTACACTGACAGAACGGGCTGCTTCACATATAAGGATAAAAAGAAATGGGAAAAGCAGAAGCATCTTTTGTTGAAAAAATGGCAATCATTAATTACAAGTGCTGGCCAGAAACATTGGTAAAATATATYGGTTGTTAAAACTCTATCTTATCATACTGAAAGGTCAAAAGACCATACAAATATGAAACAATAAGACATAACTATTACTTCYGTCTCCAAATAAGATAATTTCCCTAAGATATTAGATTTCCTGATAGCAGGAAGAAGCATATTTTGCATGGCATTCATAGATGCAAAGAAGTCTAAGCAGGGAATTCCTGAMAGAAGATAAACTGCCTTTATACAACTGGATAATGTAGTTTCTACCTATGAAGTAAATATACTTTGCATATTGCCCAGCTGCATTAATGTGCTGAAGAGAGTCTGCACCAGCAGCTGAAGCACAGAGCTTAGTGAAGTGTTTTCTCAGGGTGACTGGTGGATTTTTTCACCCTCGGATTAATTTTTAAGTGCTAGAACCATTGTTTTTGGAACGTTTACAAGTATATTTCTTACAGAAGTAAGTAAATGCCTTCAAAGGAAAAACATAAGGACAGAAAAGCCAGAAACTGCAAATCAAAATTAGGGCACAGAAATTCCTGAGTTCTGATCTCATTTCTCATTCCATTTCCTCACTCCTATTAGTGACAATAAATACTCAATATCAGGATGAGAAGTTGCATCTGTAACTAAAAACAAACAAAATAATTATCTTAAAATATTTTGCAGAGGATACTGGATCCAAAATACAAGACAATAATTAACATATAAAAGAAGATAAAGTTAAATTTTGCATTAAGTTGTTTGAATAACTGTAGGCAGTTTCCATTCAGATATTAGTCTTGTTTTGTTCAATGTTTTTTAAAGAGAAGCACTAAGTATCCTGCATTGTGTGGCATTTAAGTCAGTATCTTGCATGAAAAGGAAAACATTCAGAATTGAAAAGAAAAAAGTGTGAACAAAACATTCTTTCCACATAGATGAAATAACTAGAATTCTCATTAAAGGGATAGGAAAATATTTTAAAAGATGTGCAGACTGAAAAACAAGGAACAAATAACAAACAGTATTTTCACCTCGGTAGTAGGCCTTGGTTATTGCATCAAATTCTTCTTGACCAGCAGTGTCCCACAACATTAGCCTGACATCCTCATCATTAACTCTGAAATAAAGGACAGAAGTTTGTCATTGCCATGAGAGCAATTCAGTCCAATTGTCATAAAAATATTTCCATCTTCACAATATGCTTGGATAAGGGTAATTTAATTCAAGTTTAACTTGATTTAACATAATTAACTTAAAATGATAATGTTTCACCTCCATACCAYGCTATGACAACAGACTCTTAATTTCATTACGTGCTATTTCCAGGCAATTCATATTACATTTTTCTCTTCTTTTCTACCTCCTCCTCCTCTTCCATATACAGAAAAAAATAAAGATAGGAAAAYACAAGCTTATGTGCCTGAATAATGATCTTTTTGTCTTTTTAATCAGCTTACATGACTTATATTCTTCTTACAATACTTTATCAAATACAATCATCTCTTACCTGTTGTATTATGTATGTAAGGAGTTTAGATCTATACTGAACTTACTTTTCCCCACATTTATCTATTTTGGAGAATCATTTTATCATGAGCTCTTCCATCTCAGACAACAAATGACAAAAAACATCACCAGCAAAAAAACCCACCCACACACAGACACAAACAGGTGGGAGAAGATGCATGAAACCTGACTTAAAAAGTGAACATGACAGAGCTTCCACTCTTCATTTGTTTTTGAATTATAAATCTAAGTCTTAGGTGGAAAATAAAATGGTATTTTAGCCCACTGTGCAAAAGAAGAAACAACTCCCTTTACTTAAGCGTCCGAGACAACAGACTTTGTGTTTCAAGTCTTCATAAACCTTAAGGTTGGAAAAGAACAGGAAATAGGGGCAAGAGAGAAATAAATACTAAGCCATCTGTTCAATACATACTGAATTTGTCTTTCCAGGAAATCTACCCCAATAGTTTTCTTGTAGTCTTTCGTAAAAATCCCCTTGCAGTATCTCTGAATCATACTGGATTTTCCGACAGCTCCATTCCCTACCACCACCACTTTGATGGCCACCTCCATATCTTCTTCCAACATCTTTGCAGCTCAGGCAACCGTCCGGCTAACTCGGGGATATCTCCGTTCTGCAAATAAAGTAAATATATCCATACTCGTACATGTTCATATACATACTAAAATAGAAAGCAAGAGGAAAATGGATTAGGATATGTAAAAACCTTATAATTTAYTTCCAATTCTGCCACAGGCCACTTGAATGACCCTGGGCAAGTGATTTATTGAGTCTACTTTTATTTACTATTTACTACTAATAATATCAATTTTCAAATGGATAGTTAAGAGAGGGATGGTAGTTCTTTGTTAAAAACATGCCAATGGGTCCCTCCTGGAATCCTATGCCTGTTTTGACATATAGCTAATAACACACCATAAATAGTGTGCTGTAGTTGTCACAGCAAGTGTTTTTGAGCCCATGGTACTTTACTGAAAGGCCGWATGTTGGAACAGCAATAACTTTCCACATCAACTGAAAAAATGAAGTTACTACTTCACTACGTGATGAGCATCAGTATTAATCAATAATGTTAATGGATAGAGTTCAGAACAGCGATCCAGCTGTCACGGTCACGCAGTGATGTGTGCCGCGGCCCCTGCGGATCGGGGCCGTTTGGGATGTTYCCGTGACACGCGCGGCGCCGCTCCGGGTGTCCCCTCCGCAACGGGACACGCACACCTGCAACGCCGGGCGCCTCTAAACACCAGGGCACTTCTAACGCGTTTGGGGATAAAAAATCCACAGCAAAACCCTCCTTGGGCCCGTGGGCCCGTTCAGATGATTCCCGGTTGGATCCCGTGGTCGCACCCCGCATTCCTCGGGGATTGCTCCAAGTTTGCCCCCTGAGGAGCYGGGAACGTCGGGACCAGCCACATCCGCGCACGGTGTGAAGCGCTCTATTAATTTTTGTTGTAAAAAAAATAATAAAAATTTGGTATCAAAACACTTCAGCGTCCTAACTATTAGGCGGTAACGCCAGCGTGGATAATAAATAAATAAACAGATAAATACGCGAGGAGGTGATGCCGAATAACGCGGCTCCCCGCGTGGGGCTGGGGCTCCCGACCGGGCCGCCCCGCGGGCCCGGCACAGGCCGCCCGGCCGCGCTGCCCCGAGGCGCCGGATCCGCCCTGCGTCCCGCTT
>NW_020455027.1:112574-233196 GCF_003342845.1 Nothoprocta perdicaria
GTCAGCGGCGGCGCCCGCGGCCGCGGAGGGGCCGCCCCGCGCGGCCCGGGATCGGGTCTGGGCTCGGGGCCAGTGTTAAAACCGCCCGCCGCCATCGCCCCCGGGCCAACGGCCGCCGCCATCGCCCCCGAGCCAACGGCCGCCTCGGGGCGCAGCGGCTGCCGCCCTCTGCCCCCAAGTCAACGGCCGCTGCCATCTCTCCGCAGCCGCATGGCCACCACCATCTACCCCCAGGCCAGCGGCACCCGCCATCTACCCCAGCGCAACGGCTGCCATCTCCCCCTGACCCAGCAGCTGCCTCGGGGTCAATGGCTGCTCCCACCTCCCAGACCAACAGTCACTGCCGTCTCCCCCCCCAGCCCCATAGCCGCCATCTCCCTGACCCAACAGCAGCCATCTCCCCCGTGTCTAACGGCCGCCTTGGGGCACAACGGCTGCCGCCGTCTCCCCAACCCCAAGGCCATCTGCGCCAGCCCCATGGCYGCCTCGGGGCGCAGCGGCCGCCCGAGCGGGAAGGGCAGGGAACAGGGGCCAACGCGTGTGGCAGGTTCCCCTGGATCTGGGGGAAGCTGCCCCAAGGCAGGTCCGTCTGGCACCAGCCAGCCTAACATACAACACACATATATTTGGATTTTATCAGCTTTTTAGTTAGTAGAAACAACTATATTTAGAAATTCTACTTTGTCATTACATGACACATTGCCCGTACCTGGTAATTCAATAGCAGCTCTGAGAGCACAAGYGACTTACCCTGTTATATTTATACCGTATTGACAGCCAAGTATCTAAGCACAGAAACTATTGCCTGGGCAGCAGCCTAGTGCCCTGCTCAGCCAGCCCTCCTCTTCGGCACGGGGTGCAAGGAGAGCAAAACTGAGCGGGAATGGCACGGGCTTTCCTCAGGCGTTTATTTAGTTCATTTTAACACATCTGCCGCAAAGGCAGCATGTGGGCACCTTGTGGCCAGGGTGTTACTTAGTTTTTTGACTAAGCTAGTTGAAAACTGCCACGCACCGCCGAGGTTGGATGGTTCTGGTGGCTGCGGTCCCACCGTGGCGTTTTGGTGTGCCAAGGGCCTTGCATTAGTGGACACCCACATTAAACCCTCCTTGCCCATCTCCCCACTGGCCTGGTGGGGGCTTGGGTGACTGGTTGTGTTCATCCCACCCAAGATGTGTCCTAGGTGTGTGGTGGGACAAATCCATGGTTGGGTTCATCCTGCCCACACTGTATACGGGGTGTGTGGTGGGATGGATCCATGGTTGGGATCATCCCACCCACAACGAGTCCTGGGTGTGTGGTGGGACAAATCCATGGTTGGGTTCATCCTGCCCACACTGTATACGGGGTGTGTGGTGGGATGGATCCATGGTTGGGATCATCCCACCCACAACGTGTCCTGGGTGTGTGGTGGGACAAATCCATGGTTGGGTTCATCCCACTCAAGATGTGTCTTGGGTGTGTGGTGGATGAATCCATAGTTGGGATTATCTCACCCATGATGTGTCCTGGGTGTGTGGTGGGATGGATCCATGGCTGGGTTCATCCCACCCACGCTGTATATGGGGTGTGTGGTGGGATGGATCCATGGTTGGGATCATCCCACCCACGCTGTGACCGTTCCTGCAGTGTGGTGCATCACCCAGCAGGTGGGCGGCCCTTCCCTTGCGGTGCCTCTGCTGGGGCAAGGCTGTGGTGACCTCAGCAGTGGGACCGCCCTTGGCCAAGGGATGCTGTTCTCCACATCTGGAGACACATCTGCACACCCAGAGGGCAGCAGGTACTGCACCCCTGGGCTTTGTGGAGGTTGCAGTTGGGTACTAACAAAACAGGCAGAAGTTCTTAGAAGCCGTAACCTAAGCTAGGAACCACCTTCATTGGTGCTGGCTCTTCATGGTCATTCTTTTTCATTGATATGTTCCATTCATTTCTAATTTTCCTATATTTCACAACCATATAAAAACACTGAATATATTCTTRTGTTCCTGATACGAATCACCAGATACAGTCGGACTCTCTAGTTCTCTAGCCTTGGGGTCTGGGCTATATCATCAAGATAGAAGAATGCAAGGATCATGTGGCATCAGTGCATTTTTATGGCTGCTTTTGAAACTCAACATTTTTCTGACTACAGTTGTTAAGGAATCAATTTGTAAATCTTAAATATGGCTAACAACAACCAAAAAGATATGATTTATGAGTAAAATCTATTTAGTTTTGAATTGTCAACAGTTCCAAAAATATTTCTCATGCTGAAGGCAATAGTTTCTGTGCTTAGATACTTGGCTGTCAATAAGGTATAAATATAACAGGGTAAGTCGCTGGTGCTTTCAGAGGTGCCATTGAATTACCAGGTGCAGGCAATGTGTCATGTAATGACAAAGTAGAATTTCTAAATAAAGTTGTTTCTACTAACTAAAAAGCTGATAAAATCCAAATATATGTGCTGTGTGTGTTGTATGTTTTCTGAGGGATAAAATTTTAAAGAAAGAAATGGAAATACATGAAGAAAATGTCAGTACTGAAACACAGCATATCAGCGAATTCAGTTATGTGTATTGAAGAATCCTGTGCAGYTTTTGTGTTTGCTATGGATTTCTCTAGGAAAAAAAAATTGCATTTCTGTGAAGAAAACACTGAAAATGTTTAAATCTGGGTAGTTGCTAATAAATTTGTAATAACAGAGATGTTTGTGGTGATGCAGTTGCTGCTCTTCTTGTGTTCGTGCCCATTTCAGGATGTATCCAGTGAATGAAAGGGAGTGATTGCTTGAGAAAGAGTGATTGCTTGAGAAGAACATTCAGCCACTGACCTCAGCTGGGCAAGAGCTTGAAAACATTTCCCCGTAACACAGGGTTTCTTTAAGACCTGACAAACAACAAAGATAAAAGTCTGATAAAAGATGGAGGAACTGAGTCAAAACTAGTAACAATGACCTGGAAATTAATATTTCCCTTAGCACYATATCCCATGGAAAAATAAACATTCATATGATGAGTCTCCAAAATTGTAGYGACCAGCAGAAAAATGGGGAGCATTTTATTCCGTAATAAACCAGAAATTATTTAGGAATAATAACAATTAAAAAAAGACAAATACACTTCCGATTGAAATGTACTGCTGAAGATACTGTTTTAATAATGATGGGAAGGCCTGAGTAGTCCCTTTTAATTATTAATTGCTTTCTTTAAACTTATCAGGATGTATAGAGCTTTCTAAAGCATTTCCAGCACATACAATGTTCACTATAGTCAAGCAAAATGTCAGCTTTATTTATAGCTTGTTTTCAGGGAATGTGGCTGATGGGAGCATTTTGCTTGATATTCCAAAATACGGAGTGGCAGAAATAACTTACAAGTTCACGGTGTTAAATTTAGGCACTTAAGATTATCTAAAAAGGTGTTGGCAGAGGCTGTGTGCGTGCTGGAGCTGCTGAGCACTTGCAGCTGGCCTGGAGATCAGAGAGGCTGAAGATTCTGAGCAAACCAGAAAGCTCTGTTACCTGTATATACATATACATACATYGGTATATACCTACCTCGTGGTCATTTCGCCTCCATATGCAAATGATGACCAAAATGCATTGGGAAAATACATTTTTCTGCTTCCGTACGTGCTGTGAGCAAACATGTTGCCAGCATTTCTAGAAAGAAGCGGATGAAATAGAAATGAGATACAAAGAAGGTTACTGATCCCGTGGAATTAAAAAGTTTCAAATTAACTATACATATATTCTAAAAGTGTGAAATGTCTAATAGGGAATCGTGTGAAATGCTGCCAGTAGTCAGTGGTGTTGTGGGAGAATGAGCCTGAAAATCATCAGGAAAAAAGTCAAAAGGTCTCAGCAGGACCGAGAAGAGTCAGACACTTCCATTCCTGTAGTCTTGAGAGACTGTTTAAAATAAATACAATTAATCAAAACAAAGGACCTACCCAGGTACCTGAGCTCTGAAGAGTTATTCGTGCTACCTCCTGTCATCTATAAGTGCTTTGCAGGCTTTCTGTGGAGCTAAGTCTTAAGCCTCATGAGAAATTATAGAAAAATGTTCCTATCGAGCAAAAGCTCCCTAAGGAAGAGCTGGTGCCTTTCAGGAATTGCAGCCTCCGGGATGCAGCAAGTGATGGATGAGTGAGGCAGCTCTCATCTGCAAACAGGACTTTTACACGGATCGACGTTYGCTGCTTTTCGTCATAACGACTTCGTCATTCATCAGTATTTAATTTTCCCCACATTTTTAGTATTTCTGTAAGTCTCGACGGCTTTATAGAAAACACACGACTGGAGAAATCTTTCGTGTGACCTTTTCTCTGGTTTGTGGGCTGATCTTGGCAGTCAGCACGTGTGCTCAGCAATAGCACTCGAAATCTGAAATGGCAGGAATTAGAGAAAATATGTGCATGTGTGAAGCCTGCAACTGGTCATGTAGTGTCTTTGCTCTTCAGAGTTTTACTCTGGAGATATTTCCCAAGGAGAGGAACTATTTGTAATTGTCACACTAGTAGAAGCAGAAAAGTTCATCTTCAAGTGCAATGAATCCTGTGTATGTAAACTGTTTTTGAAGTAAGTTAACATCCTGTGTGCTGCTGATGTAACTTTTAAATSCTCTGTTATAGGAGCCATTAATTTACCGGGCTGAGTACAGTGTCCTTAGTTTTGGAAGCTTTAGTTCTCCACATTACAACTGGCTTGGAAGTAACTGTATTTATCCATGTATATATCCATGGCTCTGGAAGGAGCTGTTGCTATGTGGACTGCCACATTGCTACTCCAACTCAACCTGTGAAATCTAGCACATTTCAGACCAAAAATACTGTGAAAAAGCAAGTGTGAGATCAGCARCAAACAGTTTTCTCTGGTGATTCACCTTTTTCAATTCAAGACACTGACTGTCACCATGTGAATAACCCTTTGAAATGTTGCACTACCAATGTGCAAAACAGCACAGGGGCTTAGGGAAAATGTTGCCGTGATTTACCACAGTAAAAKTCTCCTTGTATTTAGCACATGCTACAGATGTGTTTACATGATATCTCATCTGGTCTCGGATGTGAAATGYCGCCTGTCCTGTCCTCAGAAGCTAAGGAAAAGTAACTGCTTGATGAGCTGTGTGCTCTGAGGAAATCAGAGTGGCTTTGCAGGTAATTTATATTATTAACATACATTAGAAATAGTATAGATTCTACAGCTATCCTTTAACAGAAAATGGAAGTATAAATTTAAGATACTTCCCTTTTGGTATTCATAAAGGAGAACAGAAACCCACGCTTGATGCTGGACCAACCGTGGTTGAATCCGCAGCAGACTGTGTGGGATCGAGTTTTCCACCATGCGTGATGGCCCCAGCTTCCTGATGCTCGGAAATTAAGATGTCCTATTAGCACACATTCTTAGAGGAGAGCGTGTTCAGTTCTGATAGAGGCTCAGCTCAAGTGAGGAAGGAGGGAGCTACGAGCTCCTGTTTCTCCAGCTCGTGTGCCTAGGGGAGCAAGGGCAGCGCGGCAGGGAGAAACCAGGAGGGTTTCTGGTGCACTGGTTTCTCACATCCTTGGTGTGCAGCCCGTGACCACGAGGGCCTGGCGCCCTGCCCGGCGCTGCCTCGTGGCCTCCYGTTTGTATCCCCCGCGGCCAGGCCACGACGGCAGCCCGGGCCGGTCGCCCTTTTCTTCTGGGCTGTCGTCAGGCATCTAAAGTAGGTTTTAGATTGCACTAGGACTGAGGATCTAGCTGATTTCAGGAAAATAATTGAATACGGAACTTCATACTGTAGAGATAGAAGATTTGTGGTCTATCWGTAGGTATGCTAGTGCTTTTGGGAATATCTATTTAAGGAACACAGCGGAAGGAAAAACAGCTTGGAAAAAGTACATTGCAGACCCATGAAGGTGTAAGTTACTCCTGAACAGCAACTCAAAGGCATACTTTTCCTGTTTTCTATTTCACACACTCATACATTGCTTATTTGCAGTGTATAACCAGCTGTAGCCGACGAAGTTACAGGTCTTACCTCAGTATTCACTCCCATAAGAAAAGCTGGTGAGTTTTTTTCCCCCGATGCCTGTTGCAGTTGGTTCTACAGATTACCTTCCAGTGGAAAACACACACTGATAAAATTCCTGTCAACTCCAGTATCACTGAAAAGAGGAGGGAGTTATTGCCTAAGTTTTTGCTGGGAGCTGTGGTAACCTGGCAGGGTGCTGCAGCCTGCCTGGAGAAGCAGGTTGCCTGCAGCGCCTGTCAACACCAGCACTGATTTCCCCTGCACGCGGCGTCACGGCAGTGAACGCAGCTCACGCTTAAATTCATCATGCCAGGGAGCCACCGAACAGGAGCAGACCGTGTCTGCAGAGGAAGCTGTGATAAAAAAGCTCGTTTGTGAAAATCCACAAGTTGCTGACACATGGAGGTGACTGGGGCCCTCCACGATTTCCTCTGCTAGTATCGGTAGAGTTAGAACAAGACTGGAACAAGACTGTATTTAGCCAAGCACAAATATGAGGATTTTTCCAGCATGTCAATGAGATTTCACTGAAAATGCGAGTTCTTGTACACTTTGGTAACACCAGCTCCAAATTCTGAATCTACCTTAGTATTATTATTTCTTTGGGGATAGATTACACTTTTCAGCTTCTCCTAGGAACACAAGTGACAAGCACCCAGATTGTATTGTTTGTCTCTAGCAGTGAGACATTCACCTCTGTTCACCTTTTGTTGTCACAAATTGAAAGAACAAGTTCTTGGAAGCCAGCCTATGGTGGGCCCAGTATTTTTGAGGCACCAGTGTTATACTAAACCCCATGTTTGTCACAGAACATCCTTTATAAGGCACCTGCCCCACAGGGGTCCAGTGAAGTCCTGCCTAGTATTTATTTCCCCTCTGTCAGTGTGGGTTTTGAGCTCCATAAATAAAACCCTTGAAAACAAACAGCAGAATGTTCTTGAGGAAAAGACTTTTAAATGGGTAACCCCCAAAATACTGTGCTTATAGTTTCTGGCCACCCTGAAGGGAGAATAAAAAGGAGATTTGTTAGCCAAATGGCAAGGATAAAGAGCACAATATATCTCCTTCTGATTATGAGCCCTTTTTTTATTTTTTTWAAAAATGACTGRAAGATTAGGAGGGTATTTTTATTGCAGAGGGGCAAGAGGAAATGAAAGAAAAAAAGCTCTGTTTAATGTTCTCCTTAGCTTAGTTGAGAGGTATAATGAAGCATTTAGTCTGGCTGTCTTTTACAGCCAATAACAGTGGGAATTCTCTTTTAAAAGAGAATGAAAGAAAATAAAGGAAATACTGCATCTACATGCTGTCCTGAGAGAAGCTGTGACCTAAAGAGTATTGGTAAACTAGAAATTTCATTGCATTTTCGCTGGAAACTTTATACTTTGTATTGTGGTATTTATATAGCAAAGTAGCAGTTTCCAGTGGCCTTATCCAGTTTCTTGGATAAAGGTGTATGGAAGGCCCATGGAAACTATGAAGAACTATGTGGAAAACTTGGAAGGCTGCTCTGCTTCCATTCTTATTTTTTAAGATAAATTACATGGTAATGTGATATTTTATGCGGCAAACCAATCTTTGTGCTGCTTATTTCCATGCCTCTGTTACTGATATTGATAACTTCAAGCAAATATCAAACTCCCGTGTTAACTTTCTTGTGTCCCCAGAGTGCCAGCCACAACGGGGCCCTGTTCATCACGTAGGCACCACCCAGGAAATACCCTTGGCAACAATATTGACCATCTCTTCACAATGATAAGTAAAGGAGAATCTCGGACAACAAAAATGACACCTCTTAGAAGAATGTAAAATAGAGTAGCAGTAGTTCCGGGATGTTAGGGCAGGCCGCGGCACGTCTGTAAGTAAAGATATGAAGTTGCTTTTATATGATAGATTAAAAGGAAGGTGTTATTGTTCAGGGGGTGAAATCTGGGAGACMAAGTAGGTAAATTTCCCTTGGGGAGAATGGTTCAAATCACTTTGGAAAGTTATTTTTCATGGTAATGAGATAGAAGGGAATACATGGGATGAGAGTTGATGTATTTAGGTAAGGTGAATTCAGATCAAGTGTAATTGTCAACTGGAAAAAGACAATTTTTTWAAAAAAATTGCCAGAATTACATTCTGCATTACAGAAATGCAGAACAATATGGCTCACATGCTATTAGAGGTATTTAATTGGGCAGCCCCTTCATGTTATGTTCATCGGTGTCACGAACACCAGGGATGCTATAGGATGTGCTGGAAGTCAGTGTGGTCACAGCTGTGTGACTCAGAGGGCAATATTTTTAAAGCTTTCCTATAAAATTGGGGGCATTTCTCAAACGACATCACTCTTGTTTGCATTACTTTAAAGTGAGACACCAATTACACTGTATGCCACTGTCTCTCACRTGCTTTATATTTTCCAAAGAGCTTCCAGCTTATATATCCAAATATTACAGAGAAGGCACCAACACCTCCAGTCATTTACTTTGGGATGTTCTTTAGGTGCCTGCTCTTGAGAAATGCAGACCATCCCTTGGGCAACCCAACAGGCCATGCTAGGCAGCAGCCCAAGTCCTCTCAGGGGAAGTAAAAGCAGCCTCAGTTCAGTGGTGGAGTCACTAAGTCCCACAGAAGTGGGGGGAACCAAGCAGACCCCACGTGGTGCCTCAGTGCCAGGACCCACCCCCAGGGGCCCCTGGACACGGACACCGGAGCYGGGAATTCCCTGCAGTCATCTGAGACAGGCACAGACAGGGAAAGCTCCCCCAGGAACACTTGGAATTCTTCTGTGGGACTGCTCGCCTCTCCTTGCTGATCGGAGAGGAAGGATATTCCTGTCTGAAAGGCCTTTCCCAAGGCAGGCCGCCTACGGCTAAGTCACTCTTGACAGAAATTGGTCTCTTTTTTTTATTTTTAAAGGCTCCAGTCATGAAAATTTGGCAAGTCCCTCCAGGCACTTCCTAATTATGAGGAGGCTTTTCCTCATGTCTGCCTGGATAACTTCCTTGCTGTGGTTTAAGATCATTATTAATTTTCCTCTGTGACTGTTCTTGAAAATGGTCATGTTCCCCACTCTTTGATAATGGTCTTCTCTTCATTAGGCTGAACAACCCAATTTATTGCAACTTTGTGATTTTAGGTCATTAATTATATTCTCATTGCTGAACTGTCCAGTTTTGCATGTCCTCTTGAAATACGACAACCAGCTGCAAAACTGTCCTCAAGTTGTGACCCTACCCAATCCAGATCGAAGATGTTACTTGAGTGTATGCAGAAGGTAACCCCTGTTGTTGATTGCTTAGATATTGATCAGTTAAATCAATAATCAATATTTTTTTTCTGGCTGAAATTACTTCTTAAAAGCAAGCAAGGGTGGGATTCACATTTTTTTTTATATTTGGCAATCTTAAATTGACACATCCAAGTCTAAGTTTGCTGTCTATGGTGAGTGGACAGAGGCAGGCTCTTCATGAGGGGGATTCATCCCATCCGCATGGAAGTGTCTAAGATACATGAGATTAAACCAAAGGAAGTGAATTGCCTCCCTTTCCCCAAGAATGACCTTAAGGAAGCCTAAAAGATTAGGCTAGACTGCATATCTACCTTTCAGATAGTTAAAGGGAAATTGCTTTACCTTAACAATACAATATAATTCATCACTCTCAACAGAAGGAATAAATCCTAAGGAAATATATATATATATATTTATAAGCATATATTTTCATTTCTTACTGAAATGCTATAAACTGTAGTACTTTGACTCTTGTTTTCCATTGTYAGTTAACAGATAGTTATTTTAAGATCTAAATATTTAGAGAGAAATTTGTCCTTAGATGGAGAGATTAGAATTGTATGAAAATTATTTCTAAAATTATTCAGAAAAAAAAAAGAACAAGATGTACTAGGGTTAGTCTATATAGCCAATCCACTGGCTAGATATTTTTCTTATGGTTCTCTATTTTTTAGTGTTCCCCAAAATGTTGGCATAACAGCACACACTAAAATGTAACTTTTATGTCCGTATGTCATCTATTTTAAGAGCAATGTTAGAGGTTTTACTGCTCTGGGCAAACTTCCTACTTCTGTGAGGTTAGATGATAAAGCTTGGCAGAACTATATTTATGGTACAGGTACCAATTATTTCAATTTGTCAAAATATTAAAATAAAAATTGATTTTTGCAGTTGATATCCTATTGCCCCAAATTAAATTAGCTTGGCAGTTTAACTCATTYGTAAGCTGATTTTGATTACTCCCAAACCAGAAAGTATATGGTCATTATTTACAAATGCAGTGAAAATTATTTAGAGATAGAATGAACATATTACAGACAAAAGTAGCATATGATAGTACGGATGGAAGGACAGTAACAAATAATGTTAGAAGCTACCCGTTTTTATACATTTTTACTGTACTAAACTGGTAGCTTTAACGAATGACTCATTCATTAAAACGGCTTGAAATGATTCCCATTTCATGCTAAATCCCTGCACTTTCTGGGTCGAGATCCTTTGTTCTGCCCCTTATGGAGCCWGACCTCTCCCATGGCCGGTTTTCACGTGGGAAGAGCGAAGGAGGAAGCGCCTGAGGTGCAGGAGGCACCTTGGGCACCTTGCTCTTCCCTCCATCCTGGCTGACTGTTAGACCTCTACAGGGCAGGATCTGGCCTGGAAAACATTCCATGCACCGACCCCCTGCTCCGTGGGCTGGCCCCTTCCCTTTCCCTTAGACACATGGGATGGTTTGGATCCCTGYGATCGCACGTCAGCCTGTCAAGGTTTTGCAGCGTAGCTGATTTCTCTTTCACTCCATCTGTTGTTTAAACTCGGAATTGGAATAATGGGGTTAAAATGCCGACATGTTTATAAAGCAGCTCTCTGTGCAGACACAAAGGGAAATTTTGAAGTTACCCGTGGAAAGGGACGATTTTGGGTGTAGCCTTTGGGAGCACCGAGCTACACAGGGCTATAGGGCAGCCAGGGGGGCCTCTCTGGGAAGCTCTAGCAACAGGAGAAGCCAGAGATTCTGGAGCTGCTTAAGGTAAAGGACTTAAGGTAAAGGACTTAAGGTAAAGGTAAGAAAAAAGGAAAAAAAAGAAAGGAAAAATAATAGAACTGGGAGCATGTGTGACACACAGCAAGTAGAGGTGGCACAGATAAGGATATTGGAAGCGTGATTTTGATTTTGCTCCCTGAAAGAAACAAAACTTCATGTTGTTTCTACAAAACTTCCATTATGTGAGGTGACTACATGAAAGAAATGGAAAAAAAAAAGAGAAATATTATTTCTTTATATTATTTCTTTTTAGCTAATCTAACTGCTAAAGCTTCCCACACCATGTAGGAGACTGACGATCTGTGAAGGATTTTTTTTTTTTTTGCACTTGGTAGCATCTGGTTGCAGGAGATTTAGCAATAAATCAGTGGCAGAAAGAGGGAKGTTTCTCTTCTGTGCATTCCTTGTGAGATGATCTAGGCTGGTGAAGGCTGGGCTGGAGCACCTGAAAGGCCTGAGGGAGCTTCTCAGCTGACAAGGTGTGTGGGAGAAGAGGGGAGCAGAACATAAGAGTGGCTGAAGGAGATAGTTAATTGAGGGAGTGGGAGATCAGAACAAAACTGTAATGGGTTCACATATGGCCGTATGCTACATTTTATTGTAATTCAGGGCCACGTGCTGCATTTCTCATCTTGGATAGATAAGGAAGAGGTAAAAGGTTGTCTGTCTTCACATTTTTTCCCCCAACTTTCTCTAGATGCCATTAAAATTGTTCCTCAAGATAGTTCTCTTCTAGGCATGCTGCTGGTCAACATCCCCCATTGTAAAGAATCTATTCATTTTATATAAGTTTTCTCCCAAAGTCCTTACTTCACAGAGAAACAGAGGAGGGAGCAAGGTTAATTTCTGAGTGTTTACAGGAGCACATCCCATTTTCTAGAAGAAGGAACAGCAACAACAGCAGGAACCTCTGTTTGCCTGAAGTCCCAGCCTTTGGCTAGAGGCCTCTCCTTGCCTTCTCCCGCAGGTTTATTCTGTCTATCCCAGGGTTTATTCCATCTGCTTGACTTTCTGGTTGCCTGGTGTGTGGTGTCTCTGCACGTGGCCTCCTTAGCTGTTTAGCTCCACGTGGTGCTTCGTTCTCTATGAAGCTCAGTCCCTGCCTGGCCTCGCTTGCAGACTTGTGCTCTGGGGTTTATGGTAAGTCCCCTATAGAAATCTCCTGCCACAAAAAAAGCAGAAATTCCTTCTGAACTACGTTGGTCTGAGCCCCAGCAACAAAAACATTTACAGTACTCATGCAATTCGGTGAGGTTTCATCCAGCTTTCATCGTAACGATGCACGAGACAGAGCCCTTGGGGGTTGTCCAGTTTTGGRTGGAATCTTAGGCTTATACTCCTATAACTCTAAATAAAATATATGAGCTAACTGTGATTTCAAGCTGTGTTTTTACAGAATGCTGGCCCAGAATTTCATAGATACAGTRTATAAAATCGGGGGTGGGCATGCAGCTTAAGCTTGTTATTTTGACTACCTCTGTACTCAGCAGAAGGCAGGCAGGCTCCTGCAGGGCCATTCRTCCTGCTGCAAAGTAAATATCAAGAACACAGAGCAGATCTTTTGCTCTCTCAAATGTCTCTCTCTGAAGTAACCAATGAGGCAGCCAGAACAACTAGCTTAAATTAGACACTTAACCCTTTGCTGGCTAAAGGTAAGTGAGTGAAAGTAATCAGCAACAGTTTTCTGCTGCAGGAACTCCCATTTTTACCGCTGCAAAAGGCCTCCAGGAGAATTATCCATCATCTGGCTGCTTCGCCCAGTGTCACTGAACAAAAATGCTTGTAAAACCAAACGAGGTGCAGCTGTGCTGAGCTCTCTGCTTAGCACCACGTGTGTATCTGCTGCAACCTGTGCTGAGTCTCCTAAAACTGCCAAGAGCTGAATCACGCAGTGTGAGCAAATCTAGGGGCAGGGATTTGCTGCTTTTGCAAGGCTTAAAAAGTAATATTATAAAACGTGATGTTGAAAAAGWTTTACTTCATTCAGAGAGCTACAGTCACAACTCAAAAACGTGCAGTTTCTCTCGGTTTATACAACCACCAGGGTTTTCTACAACATACAACCTATGGAACTGATTGTTCAGTACATTTTTGAGGTTATGAGGCTAGGAGATTTCAGAAATAAGTACCTATCAGTTATTTTGATCCCTGATTTAGATTGGCTTGTTTGGGCATCTGTAGCCAAGCATCATGAGATTCTCCAAACGGGTATGCAGGGCTCACAAAATACTACGTTAACATTTACTGACTAATGCACCAAAGYGGTGCACTAATGCACCAAAGATAGYTAAGGTTTAATGAGCTCTCAGGCTAAGGATTAATACACTTATCACACCAGATACAACACAACTTGACCCAGGAATTCCTGACCAGTCTGTGWCTGGTGCCCTCGCTTTTTTGACGTAGGGTTGCACCATCTTCCGTTCTCACACAGGGGTTTTCTCCCTTAACCCCTACAAATATTTAACACGGTTTTCTGAACAATTCCACCACTGTCTGCAGTGTTTATTTTTCTTGTCTCTCCTGTCTCTCTCAGCTCTTCCTCAGCAGTGTGRGTGAGGGATAACCAGCTTGGGTGCCCACCGCTGGCCTTGGACCCCTGCTAAAGCCCTGGCCATGGGGAGCCTCCAGCAGCCCTTCAGAGAGAGAAGGAGCATTGCTCACATCATTAAGAAGACAGAAGGAAWTTGTGTAAGTTGCCATTTCTCAGGGAAGGCACCACATGGCATGGTCCTAAGCATGGATCATGCTTACCTATGGCTCTTACCTATGGAGCCTGTGAAGTTTCTTTTGCAGCATCTGGTACCACTGTTAGACACTCAGTGCATTAAGAAGGTGCTYGGGCTGCTCCTGTAATTGCAACCTTTGCATTTTTTAGAGATGTTTATGTATCTATACATACACACACACATACACACACCTACAAATACTCCGTGTTTTATATTCCCTGGAAATTAGTGGGGAAAAAAAAAAAAGGATTAGTTTTATTTGATGATAATTTGGCAGGCAAAGCAATAGTGTTAGTATACATGGTATATACAGGGTGGTAAATTTGGTGTGGAATATGTTGGGCAGTTGTAGGAAGTGACTGTAAAARGTGTTTCAATGGTTACTGATGTTTTTCACGCAGTAGTTCAACATTTCATTTGTCAGTGTTATGGCTAGAAAACAACCCGTTTCCATTCCCGTTTTAGAAGGCCACCTCTCTGTGCACATTTCTGCATTACATTTTTATATAACAGCTGTCCTTGGTGATGGTTGCTATGAAGAAATATTGGCACTTTAGTCCAATGTTCCACTTACAGGGCTAGTGCCTCGYGACCCTGTTCCATTAGGTTTATATTTTCTACTTTGGAAGCTCTGTCTTTCTTTGAGTTCCAAGGCTCTCTGCCTAATGCCTGATTATCAGTCATGTTGGGACTGGTAGGAGTTAATTTTTATCTTGCCTGTTCATTAYGTTGACTTGCCCTTTTGAGCTTGTCTCTCTTACATTTGAGTAAAATTCAGAGCAGATTTCTCTGATGAAACATCATGWAGCTCAAGCTTTTATGTAGAAAGATATCAGGAGGACATCAGGCTTTTGTCACTGGGAAGGAGGGTTTTAATCTTTAACTGTTTCCCTTCGCATGTGCATTTATAACCATTAAAGCTACTGCTACCTTCAGAGTGCAGCACGTGTGGTGATCAAAAATTATGTTCATGAGAAGACCTTGGACTGGCTACGTTCACCCTCCCTGGCTCTTATCCAGGGACCTCTCTCTGCTTCTCCAGAGGCCGGTCCTCTGTGCCCACCTTGGTGCCCTTGGAGAGTGTAAGGACTCTCCTGACCATCGCCCTGTGTTGCTCTCACTGCTTTCTTTGCAGATTCTTGACCCTGTGTTACCACCACATTCCTGATCCTGCTCCTTTGGCACCTAGTCCTCTTGCTCCCACTTCTCCCCCCAAGTAACTCTGGAAACCATTGACAAGTTTTAACCAAATAATGCAGCGAAACATCTCCAAGATGGTTAACATTTGACATGTTCTCTGAAAACTGGCAGCTAAGCAGAGGAGGAGACCTAGGGGAACGTGTGTGCTTGGCAGAGGCAGGGCAGCAGACACCATGGAGTCTCCTCCATGGTTGGGGAGTCTCCTTCTCTGGAGATCTTTAAAACCCTCTTGGATGCAGCCCTGTGCCCCGTGCTCTAGGTGACCCTGCGTGAGCAGGGGGGTTGGACTCGATGACCTCTGAGGTCCCTTCCAACCTTGGGCATTCTATGATTCCATGGGTCATGTCTGACAGCTCCTACATGGCTAACCAGCGTTCAGCCTGTACATAGCGCATGTGCTTTTGGGGGAAGAGCAGGAAGAAATGTGACCTAGGGGACACGAAAGGGGGTGAGGGTGACATTCTTGTGTGAAATGGAGCACTGGGCAGAGGGTTGTGGTGTCCCAGGGCAAAGAAGCGGCAGTGATCCCGAAGCAGCCGGGTTTGTGTTCTGCTAATCCCAACAGAAGTAACTTCCTCCTAATACCCCCAAGAGCTTAGCAACTGCTCCAAGTCCTAAATGCTTCCAAGAGGTCTCCTTTATTCCACAACCAGCTCCAAAAGCCTGTGTAGATCATTCTCTATCCCCAGCTGAAACAGTTACTCAAAATTCCGGTTGTCTGCTCCGCTGCAGGCGTTGCTGGCTTGATACCTGCACACAGACAGAGCTACTCAGGCTGCAACATCTGCGTGGTGCACTGGGGCTGCAGAAGAATGGCCAATGTGGTTTGCTCTCTTTTCCCTTCCATCTTCTGATTCTGCTTTATTGGACATTATAATGAGTTATTTACATACTCACGTGAGTCTAAAATTTTAGCAATAGTGTTAATAATTAATGCTTGAAGCAAGCACAASACACACGATCCTGTCAAATTTGCTCGACTTTAGCTCTGCACTTTTACAGTTACAAATTCCATGACTAAGCCAAAAACTGAGAGGAGAAAGTGAGTGTCATACCTTAATGAGCTGAAAGTGCTTTGCGTGCTGTGTCACTGGCAGAGCTTGAATATCTGGTGTCTTGCCTCAAAATGTTCTCCAATCCCAGCCGGCTGTGAGGCTTTTTCCTGTATTTAATGAGATCCCCAGTGTTTGATCTATTTTTTTCATGAATTTCCATCCTGACATTTTTTGGCTTATGTTGTCCTGCTCTTGTGATTCGAGTCTCAATGTATGTAGTCCAAAATGGTCTTGGCTTTTCTGCACTGTTTCTCTTGCTTTAAATGTTTGTTTGCTTGAATCTTATATAAAAAACATCCCATAGTAATAATTTTTWAAAAATCAAAAATTATTAAAAGGTAAAAACACAAAAAAGAAAGTCATGGATAATTTTTTCACTCTTGACAATAAAATTACACAAGATATATTCACTGTATTACTTAAAGGTTCTCACTACACTCTGTGAGGAGTGTTTCATTTAGAAGTAAATGTTTCCATTATAATGTCAAAAAAAAAAAAAAGTTGGAGTTTGAGGAGCTTAGTTTTGGAAAATTTGCTTCAGATCTGACATCTAATTTGACAATATTCTCTGAAGACATATAATTGCATTTTTCTTTCGAATATTATTCCTAGGTTATCAGGATGTTGATGAGGTAAGCATCATAATTCAACTTGCAAATTAAAATAATACCACTTGGGAACTAATCCTGTGCTTCTTAAGCTCCTACGAGTGAAAATGAGTGGAATAAGAAATAACAAGCTGTTATTTTAAGGTATTTCTACATATTAGTCACAGAACTTACTACGTAACAAACTATTTATTGCTGTGTTGTTCGGATGATGTTGATGCCTGGACATCTTTTAGATATGTCCGTATGTATTTTGTGTGTGTATGTGTGTGTATAATTAATTGTTTGTGCATGGATTCTATACCCCACTGCAATATGAATAACAAGGAAGAAAGATAATTTGCTGCCTTTTACACAACCCAATGCTCTTAGTGAAAAACCCATGTAGCCCAATGCACAGCCCCTTGCTTTTTTAAGAGGTCAGCTATAGAGAACTGAACAATTTTGAGCAAGTCAGTTATCGTCAGCCCTGTGCAGCAAGCACAGCTGGACTCCAGACACTGACTCATGCTCCAATTACCATCTCCTCCTTCATTTCCAATGGGCTCCCTTCTGCCAATAAATCTTCCAGCTTCCCACAACGTCCTGGCAGGCTGAGGTCATGGCAGTGTGGACATAAAAACTAAATCTGTGTCTACGCCCAGAAGAGGAAAATAAGGCAAGGTACTTGGAGCCAACTAGCATTAAYAAAGCAGCTGGAAAACACACAGGCAATTTGAGGAGTTCTTTGTATGGAGCACAGAGGAAACCAGGTATTCTGCATCTGTGTTTACCAGGCAGCCCGCTCAGACACAGCAGCGTTTCCCTTGCAGGCAGGAGAGAGAAGCAATTCGCAGGTCAGAAAAGTTACCCTTAGCTAAAAGCAACAGGACAACAAAKCTTCGTGTTGTAGGATGCTTCAGTGAATCCACAGGGCAAAACATCAATTTTGCTGTGTGGTAAATGTAAGGAAATAGAATAGTGGTCTATACCAGCCTCAGTCTTGCTGTCATGTTAATAAATAAGCATTAAGCTAAAGGCCTGTTTACCAAGACCTGCCATGAACTTCAGACACGTGTTCCAAGTTCTTGCGACCAGAGTACGAGGGTTTCACTCAATTTAGCACCACCAGATCTCCATTTTACCCCAATTTCACTGAGGCAAATGTGCTTTGCAGTTTAACTGAGAGGTTGCAGAATCTGCTCTTTCCCAAAACAGACTCTTTAGCCCCACAGTGGGGGGCTAAAGCCCCATCTATACAGTGGATGAAATTCTATGGCATGTTTTGCCTAGGAAATTTAAATATATTTCCTTCTGTCTCTACACTCTATTAAAAAATAAAAGGCAGAAGAGAATATCATAGAGAATATTTTAATATTCCTAATTGTGYGGCCATCTCTTTCTGAGTATTACCAGCAAGTGTCCTAAAGTCAACCCGTTGTCATGAAAGCAGTTTGAAACAGAGAATTCCCACCGATGGAAAATGATTTGTCAGCCACAAAAACAATATGGAAATTGAACTTTCAGAGCTATCTCATTTTCTAATGAGTAGTTACAGAAAGCCAATGTTTCTAGCCACTAGAGCTGTTAGTCCTACTGAGCATAAGTAAGATAATATCTTGAAGTAAAACTGTGTTTGACAAAATGGCTAGCAGAGAATTTTAGCAGCAAAAACAAACTGATGTGAAAGAAAAAGAAGAGTTTAGCTTTAGAAAATCTCAGCCAGGCTACTCTATGGTCTCACTGAAGCTCAAAAATATCAGGGAAAATGAGTTTCCAGTGTGAGTTTCTTTGCCTGCTGCTGAAAACTTGTCTGTATTCAGGCTGTGACACTGGAACATTGAAGAGTCCTAGCAGCCTGTCCTAGCAGCCTGAAGAAATTAAAAAGCCAGGTATATACCAGGCTCTGGGGACAACGTTCAATAAAAATCATTGCACTAAAACATTATGAGGAGGAGCGGGTGAAATGGAAAGTGATATTAGCCTTCTGCCTCTGAAGCCAGTGCTTKGTAAGGTGAATGTGTCTGCAGTGATATAAAAGATCATCATTATTTAGATAAATTGTATTTATGTTAGAGAGAGAAAGGCAAAGAAATACCCTGCATTTGAAGTGAACGACAGAAAACTACCCCCGTGGAAAAAAAAAAACCAAACCCATATCTTCTTTGTAATAAGACGCTGTGTTCCCAAGGAACAGAATTATTGACCTTGATCTGGGAATTCAAATCATTCCTTTAGCTATGGGAGGTTTTTATGTCTTTAAAGAGTGAGAAAAAGAGTAGCTAATAGAGGAAACAAAGAAAAGACAGGTTTTTTTAAATTAGCAAGGTACCAAAAAGGTTTGCTGAAATACAACAGCTCCAACTGAAGCACAAAACAAACTACTTGGGGAGCTTTTTGTACTGTATGACTCCCTTTCAGTGGAATTTGACGGGAAAAGAAAGTCCGTGTGTCCTGCAGCGTGCTCTATATGGTAGTCATTTTAATGGTCATTTAAATGTAATGTAATTTTACATTTAATGTCATTTAATGTAATGTAAATTTAAATGTGGGATGTGTTTCAGCTTCTGCAGTTTGATGTGCAGTTTCCCAAACAACAACGTGGGTCCCGGGTTCCTCCATATGCGTGGAGGTGGTGGGCTGAGCAGACTGCCAAGATAGGGTTGCCAGCAGATGTTCTACAGCTTGAAAATAACTCACCAGCTTCATCAGCAAGCCCTGAATGTTGGGGAGAGTTACAGTAGGATGGATGTGAACGGTGCCAGGGGACAGGGCCGGAGCTGAAGGCTGCGGCGAGGGGCTGCGGCCAGGGAAATCCGTGCAGYTTGGGAGCAGAACTGCTGGGGAGAGGGATCCCTGCCTGTCCTGCCTTGTCCTGCCTTGGCCAGAGCTGCTTCGCTTGCGCGASTTCCCAAAAGCCTCAGCCAAAGAAAATCCAAGGTACATGGGAGAGATGAAGGAAAACAAATATTTAGTTTTTAGTAGAAAGGTAGCTAAAGGAATTTATCAGTTTTTTAACATTGTAGGCTTCTGAAGGGGAAGTTCAAGAACTTGATCTTGTATGTCTTGCTCTGGCAACCTTCAATTAACTTGGAATTTTGCCCACATAAGGAAGATGGGAGTTACCTCTAACTCCTTATGTTGGTATCTGCAACAGGGAACAGATCTAAAACTCTTTTAACGTTCAAAAACGCTCAGGTTTTCCTTCTGTGCATTACATGAATGTTAAAAGAAAAAGCCAAAGCCTAAACCAAACCTGAGATAAATGAATGGAAAGACTATATGCTTGCAGCCATCAAGCAGCATTGAATCCATCTGCTTAGGCACATGGATTCAAGCAGGCTAAAAGTCCTTTAGGAGGCCAGCAGGATACCCACCCCTTCCCAATAATGGCACAGGAAAATATTCCTTTCAAGGGAAGAGCTTAGAAGGTAAGTGCAGGTTAGGGGACGTGTTTATGCAGAATGGCCCCTCACCGTGGTGTCTGGGGGTGTTTGRCTGGCAGCAGTGGAGCTGCTCTGAGCAAGGCCAATCCTGAGGCTACGTAGGAGCAGGAAAGCACCTGGCCGCTCGGAGGYTGGAGTTCCATGGAGTTTTACACAGAGACTGGACTTTCATGGAGTTCTGAGACTGGAGTTTCATGGAGTTCTGTTTTACACAGAGACSGGGTAGCTGCGAGCTCAGTGTGTGTCAGCACTGACTGAGCGGGACATTTTTTCACAATCAAGTCATGGGCTTAAAACGGGAAATCTGCCTGGCCAAATCTGTATTATTCAATATCCTTAGATAAACATTGAAATGTCTGAAAAAAAATCCTTAAACTGCAGTTGGTTTCTTTTAATGGAGGCACAACTGTGTTTGGGAATTTTGGGGAAAAAAAAAGATTCTCCCTATAAAAATAGATCCTTATCCACTCCTGTGCATTTTTCTATACCCTGACAATTGACTCTTTATGAATCAAAAAAAAAAAAAAAAAAAAAAGGAAAAAAGCTAAAAATCCTAGACACATGGATATGATTAGCCTGTACTGGATATATATTTTATTTTGGATAAAGATAGCTCTTGGGTTAAAGAAGTCTTCTGGTTGCCTACAGATTACTTAATCAGAAAGGATCCTATTCTTTACTCACATTCAAGTAAAAATTTAACTAATCTCAAGAGACTGAAAGGACTGCAGAAAATACTGTTATATGCAAATAAATTTTCTTCTTGCAATTAATTTAAAGAGAATCTTTTCCAAAAAGAGAAAATATCAGTATCTTAAAGCATCTTCTTTACATATCTGTTGCTCCAAAGCTTCCTAGCACCGCAGTGACACTGACACTTAATATTTTCTAGGCTCTCTGACCATCGTTATCATATATTCATGCTGAGCATCATCTAGAGACTTCCAGTACAGACGTACAGGGCAAACTGCTTCAGAAACTCACAATTTAGCCTAGGAAAAGGGAGAAGGAAATCCACACGTAGCCGACYAAATGAAGCCTTTAAATTGATTCTTTCTTAGTCCTGATGCTCAAGAGCCCAAATATTCCCCCGTTGGGTTGTTCRGATGCTCTCAGGGAGAGGAGGAGCTGGATCCTGGAGCTCATATTTCTGCTGATGGGCTGGCCAGGATGTTTATGTTAACTGTGTGGTTGCTGCTGCTCCACATGGAAAAGAGGCCAAGTCCTGCTTTTCTTTCCATGGTGGAAATTTGAATCTCTCTCTMTATCTTTTATTTATTTATTTATTCATTTCAGGCTTTAATTTTTCCAGTTTGTAAGAACTGTCTTGTCACAAAACACAGGGGTGGCCTCCTCCTTTTGGAGAGGCCGCGGATAGGGACAGGGCAGATCTCTCCCGATACGTAGCCTGAAAGACGATGCTGCGGGATTGGAAATATAAGAGCACAAGGAGTTAGTGGAGATGTTCAGCACAGCAGCCTAAATACACTGAAAAGGATGCATGCAGTGAGAGGCCCGGGTAATCAGCCAGATGACGGATCTATCTGCCAGGATAAATCAAAGAAGATTTGGAAGAAGTACCTGGATTTCCTCCCCCTCTTCCAGAGTTTTGGACAGAGAACTTTGTGAGTAAATCCAGGGTTTGAAAACACTGCACAAATGGAGGCAGGGAGTTAGAAACCATCGCTACTCCCTGCTGAGACAAATCACGGCTGCGAGGCCAAGGAGGCATCCGACAAAAATAGCTGCCTCCGCTGCTCCGCGGCGCGTGATTCATCCTTCCCTCACTTTGGAGCCTGAAGCAGTTTAAAGGCCAACTCAAAACATTTACCTCGCTATTTAAGGTAAATACAGAGATACTCGTGCAGCACAGTCAGAAAAAAAAGCTCCGTATAAACCCAATGGAAAATATTTAATGAAGGAGTAGCAAGCACAGAGCAGAGGAGGCATTGCYGCAAACAAAAATACAAAGAGAAGGCGAGCGAGCAGTAGCAAAAGTAGACTGCAAAAAATGTGTAAACAGGCTTCTGGGAAAACCCAATTGGTCTGTAGGTTAAGGGATGGAAAAATGTGAAGACTAAATAAATAAGAGTTTTAAGGTACTTTCAAGAATAAATTACTTTGACGTCCAAAAAGCAAAAGCATCCAGAAAGTAAATTATAAAAACAATATGTGCAAAGCATAAATTATATGAAAATTCAGTTAAGCTGATGACATAAGAAGTAAAGAAGGTTGTGGGTAAACTAACAGTAAGAACCGAAAAGTAGACAAAACCAGGGAAGGGGCGTTTTGCCCAAGTGCTCATCCCTGCTCCTTCAGAGGGATCCAAAGGTTAGGGACGTGCGAGATGAACAGGGCAGCACCAAAGACAGCGGACACATCGGCGGGACACCGATATACAACATAGATCTGTGCAGTGCTGGGTTCCCCAGTACAAGAGGGATGTGGAGCTGCTGGAGAGAGTCCAGTGCAGGGCTACGAGGATGATCAGGGGCCTGGAACATCTGCCCTATGAGCAAAGGCTGAGAGAGCTGGGCCTGTTCAGCCTGGAGAAGAGGAGGCTGAGGGGGGACCTGATCAGYGTGTATAAATACCTCGAGGGAGGCAGTGAGGAGGAGGGGGCGGCCTCTTTTCAGTGGTGGGCAGCGACAGGACTAGAGGAAACGGCCACAAGCTGAGGCACCGAAAGTTCCACAGGAACTTAAGGAAACACTTCTTGACAGTGAGGGTGACAGAGCCCTGGAACAGGCTGCCCAGAGAGGCTGTGGAGTCTCCTTCTTTGGAGATCCTTAAAACCCRCTTGGACRCAGCCCTGYGCCACGTGCTCTAGGTGACCCTGCGTGWGCAGGGGGGTTGGACTAGATGACCTTTGAGGTCCCTTCCAACCTTAAGCATTCTATGATTCTACTTGCTACTTGAAGCTGAAGCTGTGAAAGCAGAAAAGGAGAGGGCTCCATTGCTGAGCACTTTGCTAGTTAGTGTAACAAAGATGGGAGTAGAATATGTGTAATGATATAGAGTTGACACAACATAAGGAATCTGGGTTATTTTTTGTTAATTAGGCAGCAGAATAGAAGGAGTTTGGGCTGTGCTGGATTGGACTGTGTGTTTGGATGAGCCAATGAGGACAGATTGGCAGCTGGCCATATGGATGTTGTCCTAAAACACTTGGGATGCACACTGCTGAAACGTCAATGATTTTGTTTAGAAATACTTCTGCAAACAGACCCTACTTGTAATGAGCATGTGGAAGTCATTCTAAGTTATTACAAGTGAATTACTTGTTGCAAGTAATTGGAACAAAGTAATGAAAATGTTAATGTGAGAAATATTGCCACTTAGAAATGACAATAACTAGGTCCATGAGAAAGTTTCGGTTATAAAATTGTTGATTTTTGGATTGGCAAGTTTCCTCCAATATGCTCCCTTTCACTTCTTCATCTGTTTCCCTAATAAAAAGAGTTGTGCGTGAAAGGTTGACAACCCCCTACCAAGGTTTTGCATTGTAAAATGTAAGTCTGGCATTAAGTGTTATTTTTCCTTCTTTATTTATGCTGAGGTAAATATATGCAGCAAGGTCAGTGTCAATGGGTAACTGAAATGAATGAAAAAAAATAGGATTGGGTTTTGCCTAATTTCAGTCAATCTGAGGATTAGTACTCAGCATTAGAGGAAAAAACAGAGCATTGAAACAAGGAGAAAAGAGTATGCCAGGTAGAGGTGTAGCTGCTGACCTGCTAAAGGATCAGCAGGACGTGGCTCAAAAGAAAAGAAAAGGTGATGGACAGCAAGCTGTAGCCTCGGATTTCCAAAACTGTGGTACCACTCAAGTGCTAGTAAAGTAAAACATTATTTAAATTAAGATTAAAGGCCCTGATGACTTTGTGTAAGCTGACTTTGCTCCTCGTCCTTGTCAAACTTCTCCCCCTTCTGTCCAGCCTGGGTGCAGGCTCAACATGCAGCAAACCAACTCTGTGGCATCTCGGAAAAGGGATGAGATCACCCAACCATGTAACTGTGCAGAGTTTGTGGGATTAGAGGGAGGTTCCTTGGTATATGAATATTATGCTAAAAGTTCACTTTCTGATCAGTTTAACAGTGTYGTAAAACTTGGTGATGTCATGATGCTCTTTTTGAAGGGGTACTGAAGTTACATAGGACTCAGATAATACTGTGATCACTAATGCAAAGGAGGATCAGTGGTGGTAGATGTTTGCTTGAAACCAGCAGCAGTATCAGTCTTGAAGGGGATTTTGGTAAACGACAAAAATCCAGTAATGAAGCCTTAGGGAAAACAGGGCAATTATATATGCCAGAGGAAATAAATTTACAGAATGGTTGAGGTTGGAAGGGACCTATATAGGTCATCTAGTCCAACCCTCGTGCTCAAGCAGGGAGACCTACAGTACGGGGCACAGGGCGGCATCCAGGCGGGTTTTGAAGACCTCCAGAGAAGGAGACTCCACAACCTCCCTGGGCAGCCTGTTCCAGGGCTCTGTCACCCTCACAGGAAAGAAGTTCCTCCTCACATGGCAATGGAATTTCCCATGCAATTCCACTGTAAAACCATCAGGCAAGTGCTACAGTTGTGCATTAGCAAGTGTGGAAAAATTCACCAAGTGTGCCACGTCCAGTTTTGTGGTAAAATGGGAGGCTGAGAGTCACAGTCCCTTCTCTGCATGCTCCCAAGCAGGAATGACGCAGAGGCCCCGGAGGGCAGAGCCTTCYGCTGTCAGCCATAGCGAGGTCCCTCGGACACATGGAATTAATGGTTCTGTGGCCTGTCCCATCTCTAGAGCYAGGAGATGGGCAATGGAAACCACTGCGGCAGCCCTCTGCCAAATMAACAGCCTCTTCAGGGAAAGCAGTCCCGTTCACGCCGGTGAAACCCAGCGTCAGTTAAATCCGTTGGGGAAGAGGGTGGGGAGCGCCGCCCTGACGGGAGCCCCGCCCCCTCCTCCGCCTTCCCGCCACGGGCACCATAGMGCTCCCCTGGGAGCTAGAGCGGCCGCCAGCACTAGCGTGGCGGAGCCGCCATATTAGCTACGGGCACGCGCCTCGCCCAATCAGCGCGCGGGACGGGGCCCGAGGGGGCGGGGTGCCGGGGGCGGGGCCGGCCGTGCGCGGGAAGTGGCGGCGCGCGGCGGTAGCGGGCAACGGTAACGGGCCTGTCGTGGGTGTTTCGCGCGTGGCCGTTAACGGGCGTAACCGCCGCCTCCCCGCGGGGCCGGGGTGGGAGGCAGGGGGATGGAGTTCAGCCGGCGGGCGCAGGCGGGGGAGCGGCGGGAGCTCTACCCGCACAGCCTGCAGTTCTACCTGGAGCCCCCCACGGAGAACATCTCGCTCGCCGAGTTCGAGAGCTTGGCCGTGGAGCGCCTGAGGCGTGAGTAGCGGCCCCTTCCCCGTCGCGAGTCCCGTTGCGAAGCAAAGCAAAGCAGCCGGGTTTCTTTTCAAGCTGCTGCCTCTTACGCGAGCGTTTTCCCTCCCCCTCGCAGTGCTTAAGGTAGTTGAGAATCTCGGGGTGAGCCATGTGAGAAATGGTGATGCGTACAAAACCAAGCTGGAACAGGAGCTCCGCAAGCTCAAGTTTCCCTACAAAGTAAGTAAAAAAGCTTTATTAAGAAGTAAAACATTTTTTTTTTCCATTTTACTCTCTCTGTCCTGTTAATAAAATACAACTAGGACTTTTTTTTTTAACATTAATCAGGTATGTAATTTGTATCTAAGATGCAAATTTTCTAATTTCCAACTCTCTTTCTAATGGTCTTGTGTTCTATAGTCATAGAAATTATTATTACTATTAGTATCATATATTCTATTCAGTCTTTTGCTGAAATCAGTAATACCTTGAGCCAGGAGGGGGTTGGACTAGATGATCTCTAGAGGTCTTTTTCATCTCCACCATCCTGTGATCTTCTGTAGGCTTTGGCTGAGGGCGATCATGACGCAAGAAGGAAAGACCATATTTCTCACTTCATACTACGTCTTGCTTACTGTCAGTCGTAAGTACTTTCTAAGTTATGCTRTAGTTCTCTTGGTAACTTTAAGCGTAGACATGTTATTGTAGACATGGTGAACATTATGAAGCCATGTGGTTGACAGAGAGGCAGGCTCAAGTAGAGGCCTTTCTGACCTTGAAACTTAGATTAATCTGTGGTAAAAAATAATACCCGGGGTCAAAATTAAGTCTTAATCGTATTAGATCAAAAGAATGAACTTTTCATAAACTATCAACCGATGAAAGCCGCTGAGGTAGGAGTCTCTGAAACGTGTGCTTCAATAGGYCTGACTGCAAACGAGCTTGAATTCAGTTCTGTTTTCAGAGCAGTCGTACATTAAATTTCTAGTAGGCCAGCAGCGCCACCCAGGGGTACAAGTTTGTATCGACTTTGACTMTCTGCATCAGTCCTTATTCATGGTTTGGTCCGTGGATTTTGTGTGCTCTTCAGCCGGGTTTCCCTTGCTACCTTTTCTTGTATTTTAATCCTAAGCTCATAAGGTCTCCTCTATCATTGGTTCCTTGGCAGAATTAGAGATAGAATTCTGTTTCATGCCCAGGCTTCTACAAGCTGGTAACTGAATTGTTATGTTTAATTTTGGAGTGGTTTGAGACCCTAAATTTAGGCGCATTTTAATATTGCAAAGTACTTTCATTCTGGTGCTCAACAACAAATACTTTCGGTTTTCATAGACTTTCTTGGGGGTATTTATGGGTAGGTTGTTGATTTATTTATTTATTTATTTTGAGTGCCATTCCCTAATGTGAAAGAGTCTGTTTACAATCATTTTCTGTTTGGAAAGCTACTAATCACATTTAAACTGTTGAGGGTTCTGCATATGTAACTTGAAGTGGTGGTGGGGGAAAAAGCTAGGAAGCATTTCTCATCTATTTGCTCTGTTGCCCTTAGCTTCCATGTCTGGACTACCTGCAGCTGTTTGGTCTTCAGCAGCAGCTTGGTTAGCTGTGGAGTAGCATTGGCAGCACTTCTGAGCTTTTGGTTTTAATCTAATATTGCTTATATATGAGGAAGGAGAATGTACTTCTTTGTTAGCAAGTATGAGAAATGAATCAGATCTGGGAAAGGTGTAAAAAATCCCATGACATGAATATGTTTCATATTCTAATGACGGTGTATGAATTGAGATATGTGCTGGGCAGGTACAGCTGTATTGCTCAGGTACACCAGCTCATTGGAACTGTGTGAAGAATCCATAGGCAGTTGTGGTTACAGAGCAGATATTGGGGATAAATTAACAAAACATGCAAGTATTAAACTTTAGTTGATGATGGGAATTGATGGGAATTATAGGGAATTGTTTTCCTCTTTTGGAGRACGGAATGACTAGGCTCACAGTAGCTACACATTCTTGACCTTCCCCTAGGGAAAGAAATACAGTGTAAAACTATTGCATTAGGACAAGAGTAAAATTGTCTCAGATTATTGCTGTTGTTTGTGCTTTGATTGTGGGATTCTGTTACTGTGCAAAATAATCACAGAGGAGCTAGAGAAGACAAGTTGTCAGTGCATTTACTTGCATTCTGACTTGTACACATCCTGGTCACTGAAACTGTCAACTATGTTTTAGGAAAGATCTAGAAAGAGCCTTTCCACCTGGAATGGGAATTTGAATATTAATTACTTTCTTTTCCAAACTGTATTTCAAGAGAGCTTTTGCAGTCCACTAACTCACTGTGCCCAGAGTCCTGTTGCGATGAATTGCCTCTGGGGAGGAGAGCTCAGTAGTATAAAGGAAAATAGTCCTGCACAACTTCTGCTCTGCAAGCTGCTGGGCTGTACCTCTCAGCAGAGCCTTTGGAGGACTGCTCAAAAGAATGCTCCCTTAGAGCAAGTTGCGGTGTCTACTATGTTCTGTGCTAGTTTGTGTGGTGTTAGTTTGGTGACTTGCATTTTGCTATCTATTTTTGGTAGCTTGGAGTAACGTACCGGTGATTCAGAATTTGGCACTCCAGCGTGCCCAAAGTTAGACAGTGGGTACCTGGAGATGGACTTCTCTGTTCCTGTTTCTTGTCTTGTTCTTGCCTCTTCAGTGCTGCCTCCTGACCCCTGTTCTCTGTGTACTTCCACTCGCCTGCAGCTGCTAAACCTGGTCTGCCAGGTCATGGCTGTGTTTTGCTTGTCTTGCTCAGCCGTGTTCATCCCCATAAAATTTCTGCTAGCCTCCTTGCGCGTTAATTCTTGCCTTGTCATAGTGTCTCTGTGTGTGTGTGTGTGTGCATGCTCCTTCACGCCTACGGATACTCCCTGAAAGTGTGACAGTAAAAAGCAGTAGTAGTCACAGTCAATCTGACAAAGAAAATACAATATGAAGTTGATTGCAGTAAGAAAAAATAGTGTCACATTGAAGATTTGCTCTAGCAGTGAGGGAGAGTATCTGCAGTTGGTTATTCTTAACTAACACAAGTAATAAATGATGGARAATACATGACAGAATAACAAGTCTTAAATTTTACAGAACATTTCCAGTATTTGGATTGAATACATCTGATCTTCCAAAATACCCAGTCATGCTTCCTTCTGTGCTACCTCTTCAAAAACTTCTTCTGATTCAGTCTTTATTCATTCCCCTGAGGGTTTTCTGCCTTCTCTTCCATGGTAATCAGTCCTCTGCCACAATCAGAAATATATTTAATTCTGTGTTCTCTTGGGTTGCTATCCAGTCTATGGTAGGAAGAATGCATAACCTATATATTTTTATTTCTATGTAGTGAGGAACTTAGACGCTGGTTTCTCCAGCAAGAAATGGACCTGTTTCGATACCGTTTCAATCAACTGAATGCTGATCTAAGGCAGAAATTCTTGGATCATGTGAACTTACATTTTGAAGCTGTAAGTATGTTACATCTTGTGTTCTGCTATGCAGTGCATGTCTGCTTGCTAGAATTCTCACGAAGTCAATTTTAAGTCAATTTTAATAATCTTATTTTAAAATTTAAAAGCCATAATGCTTCATACTCCAGCCCATTGCCTAGTTTAAAATGTGATGTATTTACAGTGGTGTTATCTGGTTGACAACTGTAGTGACAGTAGTGAGATATTACTGATGAGGATTTCTCTAGTTGATAGGGTTTTTGTTAAAATTCTGCCATCAAGAACCTCACTGTTAAGCTTAGAGCACTGGGCTTGCTGAGGGGAATACAGCATTTCATTGCCTTTCTGCACGCTTCAGTTTGGAGTGTTCAACATTGTTGAAGAGGATTAGGCAGTGTAATTGTCCCTCCATCTTCAGAGGACAAGAAATACTGATGTGTTCTCTGCTTTCAGAGCTTGCTTAGTTCTAATTTATACTTCTAAAGTGCTTTTTGCTGATACGTTGAATTCTTCTCACAATATTAGGAGAATCATGGATACAGGTAATTGGGTTTTAGTCTATTTAGCCTATGCTAACTGTATTTTTTTTTTGGCAGTGCTATCATAATCTAGAAAAAAATACTGAAATGTTTTACCCGTGGCTTTTAATCTTCAGCTCTCAAGGCGCATTTGGAAAAAAAAAATGACCTTGTTAAATCAGGCACATGGGGAGAACAGGAAGCCCTTAAGCAGCACTCAAGTGAAGTAAATGCTGACATTTAAGGTGACAGGGCCCCTGCCAACACAGGTGTGCAGTGGAGACTTAAATTAATTTAGGAGATTAAAGCACTAAAATCTTGCAAAAAATGAGTATTTACAGTTATGATATCTGGCAGATTCTGGCAATTAAAGCCCCTAATGCAGACTTTTAAAGATATTTAAAGGGAAATGCAGTGAATATTCATTTTAAGTAAAACATCTCCATCAATTGCTGTAGTGATCTCRAGGATGGTATATGAAAGAGCTATGTAACTTATGGCACTTGGGTTTTAGCTAAGAAGCTCTCTTTTTGTGGAGAGCTGSACTTCTGTTCTTCTCTACCACGTTACTATTACCGTCTTTCAGCCAAATTGTACTGGATAACCTATTTGAAGCTGTCGAGCAAGTTGGCCATAACATATCTATATGCTTTGTTATTACAGTAGTGCATTTGGACCCTCACGGTGTGAGCTAATTCATGTTGTATCAATTTGAAGTTATCGTAGCTTTTTTGACATAATCACAGTTATTAGAGCAACTAAGGCAGCCAGTTATTGGAAAGCTTTTAATGTATCTTAATTAAGGAAAAACATAAAATATCTGACCTTTGGTGGTTTTAGAAATGAACACATCCATAATACTATTTCATCTGAGTGCTATTGCTTTCATTTGTTACTGTGTCTTTCCAGGAACTTAATCCACTGGAATATGGYGTAGAGTGTAAAGTGCTATCCTAAATTTAGGTTTCAGTGACAGTGGTCATCACCTCAGTTGTTCTGCTGTCCTGAAACCCTTCTTTCRTCTTATCTTCAGACTGCTAGCTCCTTCAAAAAGACAGGAAACGTGACGATCACATTCTTGTCTGGTGTGCAAGCACCATGTATAATAGAATTTACATCCCCCCAAAGGTCTGTGCTGCATTAACTTTATAGCGTAACCAGAAGAAATAAATTTGGAAGTGTACAATATTTTTTCCTGTGCTGATGCTATGTCTCACCAGAGTACAAAAGCTTCTGTTTAAATTACTTCGCTCTAGAAGGCCTCTTCAAATTTCAAAAAAAAAAAAAAAGGGCAAAACTTTTTAATTTGCAGGCTAGATGCCTTCCTTTGACTGGCAGACAGTTGTTGCCAAATTCATTTTTAAGGGCGTTATGCAGCGTGTTATTTGAAGTATTTGTATCGTAGTAATGAGGAAGGAATAGCGGGTCAGTATTGTCAGTTGGTGGAGCTACTGCTCCACAGTGCGTCTGCCAAAGAGAGAGAACTGCAAAATAAGAGGAATCAGCAAAATACATTAGTGGAGTTCGTTGCTTCCACAGAACCTCGGCTTTGAAGTTGCAGTTAAAGTATGTTTTTTGAGATTTAAGCAGTAGAAATTAAACTTCTTTAATTTTCATTTTTATGATCAGAGCACTCCTATGAGAGACTTTCTGATATTGCTGTTACACTTTTTTCGAAAGCTTTTGTCTCAGAGGGGCAGTGGTAGAAGTATTTGTAGTTTAGCTGCTTGAACATTTTCATGTTTTATAGCTGACTTTTTAGAAGGTGCAGAAGATCCTAGAACTAGATTTGGATTAATGAGAATGTGACTAGTTTGTGTCCTTAGTAAGTAGGGATAAATGTGAAAGAAAAAATTCGATATTGCATCTGTCTAGCAAAAGGTCATGACTACAATTATCCATCTTGGTGGCAAGTGTATGAATCAAAATTTTTTTCTGAAAATGCTTTAGAGACATAAAGTAAGATTGCTTCCTTTCCCACACAGAATGGGAAGAATGCTTAGAACTAGGAACTATCTAGAGCTTTCATTTTTTTTTTTAATGAAAACTTAGAAACTGTTTGAGTTTGACATATGTCCAAGTAGGCTGCAGTTTATGTCTSGGAAGGAAAATAGTTATTTTAGCTTATTTTGTTGCTAGCTGAGATTTCAGTTTGGTCCTTTGCTTGAAAATCAGCTGTGCTTGTCTTGGTGATGACAGCCAAGGTCAGAATTGAGGCTTTTCTCTATGGGCAATAGTGCCTTACTGCCAGTGTCAGCTAAAAATACTTATTCTGCTGCTTAGATCTATACTTAATCATAAGAGAAACAAAACTATGTAAAAAGATGAGAGTAAGAATTATTTTAAAGTCTAGATTTTATTAAAGATGACAACGAAACGGCTGCGTGCTTTAAAAAGCCTGACATCCTCATTTCAAAGGAAGCAACGATTTTCCGTTTAAACTTTTGAGTTTCAGAAGATAGATTTAAGTGAAACCAAATAGCTACTCTGTCGAAGGAAAAATTGACTATTTCTTTTTTTAAATTTGGTTTTTGTCCCATAGAAAGGAAAAAGTGTAAGGGCTTACCTTACAGCTACCTCTTGCTGGATTGATTAGTGATGGATTAAGAGGAGAGCCAAGATTCAGAGCAGACCTCTCCCATCATAACAATTAACAGTGAAATATGAGCACAACTCTGTTATCAGTTATGGAGGCAACTAGCATTTTCCTGGAGACATTCCAGATGCAGGTGTTTGTACATACTGTGATGGTGACGCTTCATAGAAGTGAAGTTAAATATAATAAATGTGATTGAAAAAATGTAACTACTGGGACTGTCTCTTTCCACCTTCATAAACATAATGAACAGCAGTTTGTAGATTATGCAAAATGCTAATTAAAAGTTTTAATTTGGTAATCATCTCTGATTAGTAACAGCTGCTCATTATCTGCAGAAATCCTAAGTGGACCCTTTTAAGACCACTTTTACTGCTTAAAATCAACTTGTGAACCCAACTAGAGGAGAACTAAAACGCAAGCTGTACAGTATGTTACTTGTGTCCCAGTGCAAGAGAGTATTGTGATATATTTTTTTTTTTATTAAATAGCTTTGTGACGTTTCTCATTTGAGCATTAGGGGGTTCTAAAGGTCTTATTGGAGGTTGAAATCTTCTGTGCTGGTGTAATGCACACACGCTTTCTGCTTTGAGGTGCGTTTGTCCTGTTTTGAAGAAGTTACCTGCTTTGAAGTAAGGTAATTTTTGGGGTGAAGAGGATACAGTAAAAAATGAGATGTCAAAAACATTCTTCTACCTGATCTAGTAGAAAACTAGACAAGGTTCAGAATACATTTTGAATCCTGAGGGCAGATGTTCTGCTGCAACTATGGATGGCTGAAGTCTGAAACTGTGAGAGTGCAGCGACCTGGTGAAGAATAGGGATCTGTTGCATTAGATTTTCTTSAGCTTATGGTAAGAGGCAGGAAGGGAATCCACACCACATGGGTGCTGTAGCACTCGGTGTTGGTCTGGGTTATGTATGTTTCACTGCTGGTTGTCTCATGGTGAATGGTGAAGGCAATGGCAATAGATACAGAATAGATCTGATTCTTCTATTTYCTCAGGCCTAACTTGTCAGTTTTGGATTTTGCAGGAAACATAGTTTAGATAAATACCCTCTTTTTCTATAGGTAATTCAGTGATTCTTTTTGCATAATTTGTATCAAGCCAGTGGCTTTAGGTGAACACAGCTGATGTTCTCCATTGCCTTGGGCTGTGCTGCCTTGCAGGGTGCCTGTTAGTTAGGAAATGATCGTTTTGACTGCTTGATACTTAAATAGCCTGTAGCACAGTATTGCGGAACCGTATGTTTTTGAGAAAGGTATTATGCAGTTTAAATGCCATCTGCGTGGTGACAAAGTTATGTATAATAAATTGAATTTCTTAGGAACACCAGTGATATGTTGCTAACCAGAGAGGCAGAACATTGGAGGAGTAATAGTTTGAGCTTGGAGTTCTTGTTTATTACTGTGGGATTTAGGAACAGCAAAATKAAGTACGTAGGCATATATGGTATAATGTACAAATGCATTGTGATCACTTCATTAAAACAAAGGAGGGATATTAAATTTTGAAGTCTTTGGACTACCTCATTGCCAGTATTTGTTTAACCAATCTTTTARTTATTCATATTTCAATCTAAATTTGTTTCTTTATGGCTCCAGAATGATTCTTGGTTCAAAAGCAATGAATAAATTGCATATAGAAAGCGAGAAACGTAGACATTATGCAACTTGCCCCATATAAAACATTCGCAATCCTACCTCCCTTCTTTTATCCCTTCAATTTTTCCCCTCCCTCTCCAATCTTGTTTGTTTTTCCTCATGTTTCAGGAAGGCTTAGGGTGAAGTGTTAGGTTGTTCCAAGCTGTAACATGTGGCCCTTTGGCACTGAAAGGGGAAGATCCTTTTCCATGCCTTTATAGTCCACATTTTTYTTGTGCTCTGGTTTGGTGGGAATAAGCAGATTCACTTTAAGCTGGCAATAAGTAACCAAAGGAGAAAAAAACCCAAAACTTGTGAATTGTTTTCCTGGAGTGAACGATTTGAATCRGTTCAGGGCAAGTTGGATGAGCAGTAAAGGGGGTCAGGACTATGCAGCTGCAAGGAGCAGGGAAGCACTTGCTATCCTCTTGCTTTCTTGCTCCCTTCCTGAAACTCTGCTCATCTCCTTTATCTTTTGAGCAGGAGAGTATTTTTGTCTGACAGGCATTTTCAAGTTCTGTCAAAAGTTAAGCAGCCTGTTTATCTTTTAGGATTCTAATCAAGATTTCAAAGCTGTACTTAATTCTGTCTAATTAATGATTACAGGAATGTATTCATGCGGGTGCCACTTTAGATAKGAAATCATTAAATGTGCAAATTGTAGTGTTGTTTTAAAAAAAAAAAAAGCTTTTCTGGTTGAATGGGCTGGTTAAAAATGGGGCACATGTTTCAAGGTGCCCCATCTACCAAGGTACTTGCTATTCTGCAACTGGAAACTTGAGTCTGACTTTGGAATATTGATTGTCTTATCATGTAAGAAATCCTATGAACTTTCCCGCTGATCAAACCTGAGATTTATATTCAGTTCTGCCTTCAGTCAAGCTAAACTTTGACATCTTTCTATGTGAAAATGGAGAAATCTTTATTACTTATGTTTTTTTTCCTTTAATGTTCCTGTCTTTGGGAAAACAAGCTTTATTCTAYATATTCTGGAATCTTTATCAGCAATAGCTAAGGCAGTACTTGCCTCCTTTCCTTCTCTATCCGTTAGCTGAAAACACAAAATTCAGTGAACAGGCAGCAGGCAGAGTGTTTGGAGGACGATGGAAGGTAATGGGGCTCAGGGAGAGGGTTCATTTACTGATCTTGTATGGTACCCGAGGCTGTAGGAAATAAGTAACAAAGCTCTTAAGTTATTTTGCCCTTTTTGGATTTTCAGTAATCCTGCCCACAAACTTAACCACTGTCTTGGTCGTAGCCCACTAGCTACTTTCTCTGGAGGCTTCACCAGGATGACTGTTACCCAAGTGTTGAAACTTCCAACCTTAACCGTTCCGTGATTCTGTGATTCTTTGTAGCGAGTTGCAAGAAAATCAAAATGACTGTCGCTTTGCAACCACAAAAAAAAAAAAAAAAAAAAAAAAGAGAGAGAGAGATGGCCAAAGTACTAATATGGAAGGACCTGGACAGCTTGGGAAGCTTGGAATCTGATTATTTTTATGTTAAATTTCAAGGACAAGAATCTTTAAATGAACTGTAATACTGATTAAAGTAGTTTTATTGATGAAAACTAGTTAGCTTAAGCATCAAGCCTTGCCTTTTCCTGCAACCTGTACGCTACATCAGTCACTGACTGTATTTTTATTTTCAGCAAGAATAATGTTGGCTCAACTTTTAGCTCATGCGCTCCCCTCATCCCCCACTCCCACCCCTCTACTCAGGGAAATAGGCTCAAAAGCACAACCTCTTTCAATTCTAGATCAGTGAAGAGCTGAAAAACAAATGGGCAGATGATCTGTGTGCATCAACCCCTGGCCTCAGCATGATTAAAGTCAAAGAACAAATGTTCTATAAGGTAAGTAGAAGTGGGAAGTTGCAGATTTGTGATCATTTTCTTAAAACTATGAGTTACAGCTTTTTAGCTTCTTTATTAGCAGATGATCAGAAAATAGGAATTAAGTTTCCTGTTTTTCATGCCAATATGAGGGTGAAAGGAGGGGCTCATAARGACAAAGGGGACTTTAAGCTATCATTAAATTCTCTGCCTTCTTTTACAACCCATCCCTTGCTACCAAAAAAGTCCTAATTCTTAACACTTCCCAGAGAAATGACCTGGCTGACAGGCTGTTTAGGATGGAATCAAACATCAATTGCTGAAGCTAAGCTAGCTGTGACCGAGCTACTGCTCAGTTCTTGCTGCAAGAAAGCAAGGACAGAGGGAACAGTCATCTAACTTAATCCACCAGTTCTTCTCTGAGTAGAGCCAGTTGGGTTTTGGATCCATTTCCAAGAACTGTTGTATGTATTCTGTATGAATCGAATATTTCAAGCTACCTGATAACCAGCAGGGCCAGCAGAAGTCTGTTCTCAAAYACCAAACCATTAATACAATGTTACGTAATCAGGCTAACAGTCATGGGCACAAATTATCCACTATTCTTTTTTGCTAATGTGTGGCTTTCTGTAAGCACGAATATTTTTCCCACCAAAGTGATCATTGGCTCTTTCATCATTTGCTTTCAGAAGTTTTGGTTTGTTAAAACACACAAAGTGACTTGAAAGGCCTCTGCTTCAATTTTAGGATTGTAAACACTTAATGTGTGGTGTTTTTTTTTTTTTTTTTTCTAATCCGTAGTGGTACCTTTTTAAAGTTTGGGTCTCTCTCCCATTTCAGGTTGGACTTGCAGATGCTGTGGAGCTATTCAGAGCAAGAAGAGTGTTTATCAAGGATGGCTTTGCGTATGTGCCTCTTAAGGATATTGATGCAATTGTCTTGAATAACTATAGAGCAAAGTTATCTAAAGCTTTGGCGGTAAGTGGGGAGTCTCCTTACAGCTTTTGTTGCATAGTTTAATAACAATGTTGTGCATAACTTACCGACAAGCTTSTGCAGTAACTTCTTGGAGATGTAAATCTATGGGCTTCAACTTGCAAAGGAAGAAGTGGGAACTATCGGGGGAGAACTGTTCAGTATGAAACTAAGCAGAGCCACTTGGGAAGAATTTTCAGCTAGAGATTTTAAAATACATTGTATGRTGACTGAAATGATGACTAAACTCTGAAAACAAACAAAACCCACCCTTTCTGAAGTTCAACATAGGTTTTAATATTAGCTTTAGGTTTGTTTTATAACTTAGAACAAACTTATTATTTCAAATTACTTTTATATCTGGGCTCCCCAGYACAAGAGGGATGTGGAGCTGCTGGAGAGAGTCCAGCGCAGGGCTACGAGGATGATCAGGGGCCTGGAACATCTGCCCTATGAGCAAAGGCTGAGAGAGCTGGGCCTGTTCAGCCTGGAGAAGAGRAGGCTGAGGGGGGACCTGATCAGTGTGTATAAATACCTCAAGGGAGGCAGTGAGGAGGAGGGGGCGGCCTCTTTTCAGTGGTGGSCAGCGACAGGACTAGAGGAAACGGCCACAARCTGAGGCACCRAAAGTTCCACAGGAACTTRAGGAAACACTTCTTGACAGTGAGGGTGACAGAGCYCTGGAACAGGYTGCCCAGAGAGGCTGTGGAGTCTCCTTCTTTGGAGATCCTTAAAACCCACTTGGACRCAGCCCTGCGCCACGTGCTCTAGGTGACCCTGCGTGTGCAGGGAGGCTGGACTARATGACCTCTGAGGTCCCTTCCAACCTTAAACATTCTATTATTCTATGATTCTATGATATGTTACTCATGGAGGTTGGTGGAGTTAATATGCAAACGTCTGTATAAGATTGCTGAGTGGTAGTTTAGATATTTCAGTAACAGTAGCACAGAACTTAGGTTGCAAATATTCTTAGCAACTTTAGATCTCCCTTCCTGAGGACAGTTGCYTTAATTTTTTTTCTTGAAGTCAGAATATTTGAATTAAAATTGCAGATGCACAACTGCAGATTAGTATCAGAGCTGTTAAACTGCGTATTGCACAAAGGATTGTCTCAAGAAAAATGTCAAGTAGGACAAAAAGAGGAAGGGGCCACAAGAGGCTGTAGGATCACTTAATTGGGACTTACCTTTCAATAGCGATATCTTAAAGTAATTGAGAAATTGACTTAATAGTTAGCAGTTCTCTAACTTGTATGGACCAACTGTTTGCATCTAGAATCGCCACCTTCTGTGGTTAACTGAAATGGGTGTGGAGATGAGGTCTCCCACCTGCTGGAAATGTTCTAGTGTCCAAACATAAGCTTCTAGGGAATGTGACATTCCCAGAGGTACTGTTATCTCTGGACATAAGTGGAGGGTTTTTTGAATGACTCTTTCTTATAGTATTGCTTAGTACATAGTATAGGTATTCTTTGTGTAATTTAAATGTTTTATTTATTATTATTAGACCATAGTCTTTAACCTGTTTTGCTTGAGATTTCTGTGCTTGTAGRTATTCTAGGATTGAAAACTAAAGGAAAGGAGTTTGAGCATCAAGGTTTCCAGCAAGCAGGGTGGTGGTARCTTATTTGTATTGTACTCTCATCCTCGGAAATGATTTTTGATCAGTTCCGGAGATGGGCATGATTGCCTGGGATGCCCTCATTTATGTAGGGCATTTGTGTAAACAAGATGGAATCATTAATTGTTATTCTTATCCTAATGAATGTTGTGGCTTAGCAAAGTTTTATCATAAAACTGCAGTGCTCATTAAACAGAACACTTATAGGCCATAAGCTACTGCTTGAGGATGGATGTGTTCCTGTGCAACACGGGTGCTTTTATTGTGGGATTGAGGAGTTTGCTTCTCAAGGACTTGCTTGTCTTTGGTAGCCTGACCTAGCTTTAAGTTCAGAGTCTGGGAGGTTTTCAGTGGAGCTATTTACTTGCTTTTAAACTCCTAATTGTGAAGCTATCAATTAAGGTAGCAACTTGGCTCTGTGTGTGTGTGTGTGTGTGTGTGTGTGTGTGTATATATATATACACACATTTTTAAACATTCACCGGGTCTTTGTTTGGTGAATATTTTTTGTCAGAACTTAACCTTATATAGTATCATACTTTATGCAAAGAAATTAATTTTAATTAGCTGAAAATAACAGAGGAAATGTCTGGTACTGTAAGAAGTTCTAATTTTAGTTTGTATAATCTTGCTCACCCTTCTCATTCTTGATTTGGTAATAATAAATCTTGCAGTATGAACTGAGTAATTTGGACAAATATACAGAAGTTATGGGGTCTTGAGGGCTTGGCACAAAAGGAAGATTTCACTCCTATTTGCTARTTTTTATATCCTTTTGGTTTGTTCCTTCCTATGTTCAGGGTGCAATCTTCAAAAACTTTAGAAATATATATCAARTAGGATTGATTTTAGTTTTTACTAAAGTTTGTAATTTTATTAAAAATACATTAATAAATTATGCTATCTGCAAAACACTTTTATCCTTAAACCCCTACATTTCAATCAGTGAGGTGAAAGGCTTTATGCCGTGGTATTAATGGGGAGAAGGAGAGATGGAAGAGGGCCTTGTCACGTGAAATTCACATCAGGGTTAATATTTTTGTAATGTCATTCCTTTTCACTGGTGGGTGGGCTTTTTTTTTTTTTTTTTTTTTCTTTTACTAGTCCTCTGACTAATAAGACTTATCTCTTAAGATCAACAAGGCTCTCTCTTAGATCAGTTTTTTAGCTGATACCGATCCTATCCAAATGGCATAGTCTTTTCAATTCATAAAATGGGAAATGGATATTAACCAGCTACACATCTATCTTGGAAACATTGGGGTTTTCAGTAATTTGAGTTCTTAGATTGTTCCTTGGGAGCATCTTCTAAGGCTTTTCTATTTCTTCTGTAAGCTGTGATACTTTGGGATGCAAAGCCATCACTGCTGGGGTATCTATCATTCTCAGTGAGTGATGCCACATTCTGTCTCAGTTTTCCTCTTGACCTTGGCACTGCTGTATTCCTCACATCTCACCTAAAACTAGTTGGGATTCCAACCTGTTTTCTTCAAATGGTTGACAATTTCCTTTTGTGTACTTGGTTTTCCTACAAATATAGTCTATTGGGTGTCTGAAGGTAGAGTTCATTCAGTTGGATGTTGCATTTGTTCTGTAGGAGGAGCTCAGACTTTCGATGTTCTGGAGTCACCGTGATCCTGTTACCAGTCTCGGATTTTCCCCTCTGTCAGCACAACTATGAAGCTGCATGTCAGGCTTCCTGTATTCCTGAAGAGTGATAAAGAGGAATAAGCAGACAAAGCTGCTTCAGRCCTTAGCTGTTATCACAAGGTTATGTCCAAAACTTCTAAGGAGACTGTTGAACATTCATACTTCCAGTTCTGAGCCTTCTATTTTTATTATATTTTTTTCTCCTTGACCTGAACTCCATGGTCCCATATCTTGACTTGCAATGATGGGTTGGTAGTAGGATGGAGACTTAAGAGCAGAGTTTGCAAAAGCTCTGCAGCTTCAAATTCATCTGTTTGTGTRTGAATATGGTCACTGGTGGCCCTGATACCTGGAAATGGGCACACAAGAACTCTGCAGATCACTGCTGCAGCCAGTGTTTGATGTAGTGCCTCTGAATAAGCCATCTACTTCCCTGTGCGTTACCAACTTCTCTTGTGCCCCTAGGAAACCAGGATACTTCGGTAGTTTGAGGAGGAGGAATAGCAGGGTTTGCAATTGCCTTGCTAAGGCAGCTTACAAATTAAATACTAATATTGGAATCTTATTTCCTGGAGATTTCTGTCCTCCTTGAGTTCTGCTTGCTGTGAGGCCTTTCTGCCAGGCCTGGCACCGAATCTAGTTCTGCAGTGAGCAGAAGCAGCTATGCCAGCCATGTGGTTTCAAATAACCTGGTATCTGCAGATGCTTTGGGTGCTTGAAGAGGATTTGATTTCTTGTGTGCACTGCTGACCTGAAACTGAAGGCTTTTATCCAGAAGGGCAGTGCCAGGTAAACTTGCCTAACTGTATGTTAAAATTAATATTTTCTAGCTGCCCAGTGAAATGGAACGTCTTTGGTACGTGGAGCCCATCTAAGCCACTCCTAGGACTGCGGTGTGCAAGTTAGTGAAAAGATGTTTGATGCTTTAAAAGCTAATATAAAAAAGCTAATATAACATTTAATAATAATGTTTATATTAGAATGACATTTTCTTAAACGTTTCTAAATGTTTGCTTAAAAATTGTTGTTTTTTTCTGTCCCTTACAGAAATTTAAATGCTTTAAGTATTAAACCAAAGTGTGGTATAAATTRATACCTTCCGAGTTTGTACATAGAGGCATTGCAGTTTATTCTCTAACTTGATTTGAGCAAATGGTGATTCAGGATAAAGGAATAGACCTCCCAGTATAATCACGGAATAAACTATAAAGATACAGTTGAAGTGTCACTGCAGTAGTCAGGGTGTCATTGGAGGAGACTAATTTTGTGATTGAATGGTGAAGCTCAATATATGTTATTTGAGAAATCAAGGGAAGGCAAAACACAAAGGCTACCTCAAGCCAAGCCTCAAGTTCCTGTCTTTTTCTGACAGAAATTTAAATTTCTTTTAAGCATAATGACTAAAACTCCATTTTTCTTCAGTGTGTTCAAGCAGTATTGTGATTGTCTGTTAGGACTGAATATTTACAGAAGTTGGATCTTTATGAAAAGAGCATATGAAAACTTGTTTCTTATTTCTGAGCATTGCTAAACTACAACATTTAAACGGGCTCTTTGAGACAGCGTAATTAAAAGCGCTGAGATGCTTTGCTTAATCACTTCCTTYTTTGAAATGCAGCCTCTGAGTTTTGCCCAAGTGTGTTGAATGGAGAATACATTTCGTATTCTGAATGGGCAGTTCTCTTAGCACTGCACGTTCCTTAGCACTTCTCCTGGAAGATAAATTGAACAGCTCTGTCTTACTCTGTCCGTGGTTCTCCTTGTTCCTGACTGTTTCCAAATACACAAGCATGAAAGTGAAATAAGGATTTTCCTGAATTATGCTTGCAAGTAGAAGAATTCTTTAAGACCTCCTCATATGGGGTAATTTTTATTGCTGCATGGGTGAAACAGTTTCCTGTAACTGTAGGGATATTTTAAGAGGATTTGAAGGTGTATTTACCCAGAATTTTTATTTGCTGAGGCCAAAAAAAGAGGGAGCAGGAGATGAAAGGAAAGGGGAGCAAGTGACAGCTAACAAGGAAGTAGTTGCAGTGTGGAGATGAGGGATAACTCTGCTCTTTCATCTTCAGTGAAAAACAGGCTTGTATCAAACAAACCTTCTGCCCCTCTGGTTTAGCTGTGACAAGTGCTGTGGCCTTGGAACAGGCCCTTCCACCTGGTGGGTCCTTCCATCCATAGTGCAATTTACTTCCCTCCCTTTTCCTCCTCTTTGAAATCAACTTTTTGTAGTACTGGGTGTTGTGGAGGTGTCCCTTCCACCCTAGGCTATCATTGTTTCATTATTGTCTCTAATTTAAAACTTGGCATAAGCTGGCCTGTTTGGTCATGCATTTGGTTCTTCTCATCTAAAGCCCCCCTGAAGTTGTTATTTTTGGGTTACTATCATCTCCCGGCTTTGATTCACATGTTTTGTAAGGATATCAAGCTGTTAAGAGTTCCTCGCTATTTGCTTGCTTTTGTTCTGCTTGTACTTGAACCGCTACTTGACCGGGGCAGATGTTCTCCAGAGGTTTTGAGGCAAGCCTTCCCCTTAATTTTCCATGCTCTCCTTGTTTTCCCAGTGCATATTTGAATATTGCAGTGAGTAAGAGCTGAATATAGGTAATCAGGGTCTTGTTCTGAGGGATTCCTTTAGACAAGTCTCAAACCCTGGCAGCATACACCAATTTCTATTTGTCAGTGGTGAAATGTGCTAGGTGTAGCAAGTTTGAAATGAGAAGAGGTTATTGTGTTGTTCTGCGTGCCCTTCCGTTCTGATCTWTTGAGCTGACCTTAAGGAGCAGAGATAATCTTTTAGACAAATAATTTCCCATTAAGCCCTGCTTCCTAAACCAGGGCTGTGTGTGCCATGGGTGGTGACTGTGATTTGCTTTGGCATTTTACTACGTCTGTTTTCCATTTTCTCCTAATCTCACCAATTGCCTCCTGCACATGTTCGAAAGCAGCTTTGTCTCCTCAGCCTCAGTCACCTTCTTGTCCTTGTCCCCGAATAACTTTTTGTGAGGTCACAAATTGGTGTGAAAGAGCTGCATTTCACAGGCAAATGTGAGTGGAGATTTTTCACGTGACTCAACCAAYGAAGAAAACGTTTTGCTCATGGCTGATGTTTCTGAGTTTTCTTGTAAACCTCTCTCCCTTTTTCTCTCTGATTCACCTGCCTSGTGCTCTTCCACCTGCCCTGGTGCCGGAGCTGTGGGCAACTGAGGCGCTCAGGGCTTGGAGTGCCCGAGCTGCAGGGAAGCCCCTTGGATGCTGGCAGCAGGACAGCGACTTCCCCGGCACCCTTGGCACCTTCCAGCCTCGTGTCCTGTGTGCTCAAGTACTTTCTGCTCCTGGCAGTCCTGCTGCAGCCCTCATGCTGCAGTTCTGTGCGTGCTTCCCTTCACGGGCTAACCTTTCCATTAGTTACCTCACAGTAAGTCAGAGATACTGGAGAATAAGACCGACTTGCAGACTTTCTTTCAGACACCTGATAGTCTTACAATACACAGGCTAGTGAGAATCATGATCCTGCAGCTCACAGTGTGTTGCTGCTTCCTAGTGTTCTGGTTTTAAAACTTATTCTTGAAAAGTAATACCCACACCTCCTTTGACAGTGTAATGAGAAAGTCAGGAAGACAAATATAGAATAATAAACTATCATCTCAGCAGGAACCTAATTGCCTGTGRWTTTTTTTTTTATTTGATGCTTCAACGTTTGAACACCTGAACTCTGAAGCTTTTCTTATGTTTGAGCTATCGTAACACTTTGAGTCTCTGATGTTCTAGATTGACTAAGTCCTTATGTATTTCATGGCAGTYTCACATTTGAAAGAGATAAGAACCTGAAACAGTAGGTCAAAAGTTAATAATAATAATGTTACAAAAATGACTAAAATAGGCTTGCATTAGCCTCATTTTCTCTAGGAAAAAAATGCACAGTTTTCATGCTATTTACTTGCTTTTGGCCTTAATTTATTGGAGAATTGACTTCTGAGAGGCTGTATTAGTTACTGTCCTGAGAGAGAAAGGAACCTGAAGATCTGATGTGATGACATCAAATGTTTTCTGATTTTTCAGAAGATTAGCCCTAGGAAAGGGTTGCATTGCTTTCATATTCCAATTGAGAAGAAATGGACTGCCAGCTTCTGTATAAAATTTTCTTGAGGGAGACTGTTTTAGGTTAGTTTTCTGTACCTCTCTAGTCCCCCTTTTTCTGAAGAGTCTTTGGCTTTCAGGTTCAGGGTTAAATGTATATTTGAGTGTGTGTGAACAAGGAGGATTTCATGAGGACCCATGAAATAGTGAAGAACAAGGATGAACATGCACTTAACCCCTGGTTTTGCCTAAGTAGGGATTATGTAGAAAAGCAGTAGGAAGAGAGATTCCTTCTAATTGCATCTATAAATCAGGAGTAATATCTCAATATTGTTATGAGACGTCATAACCTTTTGAAGACCATGAAATCTGGTCTTCTCTGCAGTGCAAAAATCAAACTGGGTTTACAGGCAGGTATAGAAATATGACAGAAATGAGACATTAACAATTAAGTCCTGGATTTGTTTCAGCCTTTCATCTTGACTTTTATAAATTCATACTTTTAAAATACTTTCCTCAGCTAAATTGTAATGTTAGTTAAGATTTTGCTGCTTTAAATCTGGCGGAATGGATGGTCACAAGAGACTGAAACATCTGTTGATTATTTATAGGCCTATTACACAATTAATTGGTAGTCTTATTTCTTCTTCAGAAGACATAATTATGTTCTTATGTCCTCAGTATAAGCYAAGATGCCACAAAAAGCAGATACAGATTTTCCTTAATGGAGAGGGGATAAGAAGGAAAAAAAAGAGGAAAACTAACAGAAGATAAAAAGATACTAAAAATACATTTCTGTAATCATATGCACATATGTGGCACTCGTGAAACAAGTGAGAATYATTGGTTTGTAGAGTTTAGTCCATCTCTCTCCTATGCCACGTTGCTTCCATTAGGGTGGCTGTGTAATAGGATGTGAATACTTATTTGTTAGAATGCCCTGTGCTTTACATGTAATCACTGCAGTCCTGCTGCATGCAGGAGGAATTTCAGCAGGTCAGGCCCTTAACTCCAGAGAAAGACCCTTTTAACTAAGGAATCAGGAAGATGTTATTGCCCACAGCTGCTTTTCTCATGTTTCTCAAAGATCCTTAGCTCTCTGCTGAACTGGGTGGGGAAACAGTCTGCATGGGTGTCCTCCTACTCCAGGAGCTGCAGCTGAGGTTTCGTACCAGCGTGGACCCAGTTTGCCCAAGGGTTTCCCCTTATTTTTGTTCCTCTACCTCACTGGTGAACACTTAACTTGCTCTTAATTTCTCTTAATATGATCGCTAATGCTCACATAAATAATGTGATCTTTTTCTTTGACTTGGTTTTCAGCTTCATGAGCTTGAGGCTGGAGGGAAGGTTTCTTATGTTAGACTGTTTTTATTCAGAAGTAATATATGTAATACTGGCAAACTCAGTCCAATTTAAAAATTGGATATTGGTAGCATTCCTGGTGATTTTTTTTTTCTGGGTGTGTGTCCTTTTCTTTCTGGTGGAAAAGTGTTCTTTCTTGGGGAAAGAAAATACTTAAACACAGGAATGTACTTGTACTTTGTGGAAATGTTCATTGTCGTTGCTGACAGCTGAGAGTTGAGATTAAGTAAAATATTTGAAAAATGCTGATAAGTAGACTCCGAAGCAAGAAACATAAGGACCTGTCATGTGTTCAGTTATTCACTACAGATAAGAATATAATCACTGAYACTTGAGTTTAGGGCAAGCGAGGACTTAACGCTCTCCTGCAGGCTACAAGAGGAGCTCTGAAATATCTGATTTTGCTTCTGAAAAAAAAAAAAATTTTGTAAAACATGTCCATGTCAGCAAAAATATTCCATCATAGTAATATACGAATTGAGTTTTTTAAATTTACAAATTATAACAATAATAAATTCTCATACTAGGATAAACTAAATTTGAGAAATCTGGGACAGCTTTTGCATGAGATTGTCAACATCAGGTTGTGATAATCATGATTTGTATAATCAGGTGTTGAAATTTATGGAAAATTTGAGTGCAGTAATAAGGTGCTATGAGACCAAGTAGCTCTAATTCCCCAAAATAAAGTCCTATTAGTAAATGAAACATCTCTCTTTTTAACAACAACGAAATCCTGGTTTTGCTGCAGACTGTCAACGTGGCAGACCTGGATTTCCGCAGTGCCTTTTAAATAACATATGGTTTGGTTAATAAGGCTTATCAAGATTAATGATAAGTGCATAACACATTTCTTTTCTTATTTTAAGATTTTTATGATGGTCTACTTTGAAGAACAACAGATGAGGCTGTGYAGTAGGAAAGGACACTGAGAAAAAATGAGGTTTAATTGAACTAACTGGTGTCAGGACATGTAAATGCCAATGTGTTCTTTTTTAGCTGCATGTAGTGTCTGGTATTGAAGTTGTTTTTTTAAAATATTTTATTTAGCGTTCAGGTGTGTGGATTTTTTTTTTCTTTAGGGCAGTTTTGGTATAGTGGAATATTGCATTAGTGCTATGCTGTGAGGCATTTGTGATGGGAAAAACCTACAGTGGTTTCTGAGAGTGACTTCATGCAGATGCTTAGTGGTGCAATATTTAATCCTTCATACTTTTTAGTATGACGCTGGGCTCTGTAACTTCCTTCCCGTGAATGATGGGAATGGTGTGCGCGCGCAGGAAGTGGTGGGTGCAGCTTTCTTAAAATCTGGAGGAATTCACTGCATTCCTACTCCACGCTGTTGCTCCCTCTGCTTAAAGGGTGTGAAGTTGGAGCAAGTTAATTAAAAAGGAGAGAGAGAGAGAGAGAGAGAGAGAAAAAAAGGTAGAAGTTTTTCTCAACTACTCTTAGGGAAAAGAGAAACAAACTTGGCATACATAGTGGAGAGATGCAGAAGTATTTGCCTGTCTTAGAAGCTGGTAGTAAACAACAGTGAATGAACTTTCCATTTTTCTACTGCTCTACTGATTTAGTTTTAAAAATACCAAATATCTGGCTTAGTTGCCAAAATGACTGAGAACAAAACATTCAAGTTGAGAAAGTTATTGGTGAAGGGCAAGTCAGTCCTTTCACAGTTAAAGATTTTTGATGAGACCGTTTGACTTCAGTGAAGAACCTGCAGTGGAAAAGCAGTGTTATTTAACAGAAGGCTTAGAGTTTGCTGACAAAGTAGCTTTCTAAATGGCTACTTCAATCTACATATAATTAAACTCTAAAAGACATTATACAGTATTGTGAGAAAGATGGAATTAATAATCTATTGTGGAGGAAATCATCTAATGAGAATCCTGGTAGGTGTCAACTCCAGCTTGACAYTAGAATGCAGAAAGTGCAAGAGATGAGTAATTTACATTCCTTATCCCTCATATGCAAGGGAAATGGGTATAGCCACAAGTAATAACGGTGCTGGAAAAACAGTTCATTTACCAGTTTAAGCAGGGTTTAATTAGTGAAAATTTTCACTTTAAGGACTAAATATTAATCTTCAAATACTATTCATATGGTAATGTGAATATGAAAGTTAAAACCTCCCAAGTCCATTAATTTCAAAAGCAAATGCTGCAGGACGATATCAATTCTTCTGAAGGCCTTTGACAAAAACGGAGCTGACCTTAGAGCTCAGTTTCTTCAGAGTTCCTAAGTATTAGGTARGAGTCTAGGACATGGTAGCAGGGAAATTCTTAATAGTTGTTAATCTGTTTCTTCTGCTGTGGAAAGTCTGTCCCTTGACATATTAAGCTAAGTGATCAACTATATCTATGGATTTAAAATTGTTAAATATTATGTGTTTTAATATAAATAATATAAATATGTGCTTTAAGAAACATTGGTGGTAAGCGATCCCTCCCTGATGCTAACTTAGAGGCCAAAAAAGGAAATTGAGATGAAAGTGCTTTTTTGGGCATTAAATTACACAAATGAGATTTTTTTTTAAAAAGAAAAACTTTGGAGTAACGAGCATTTTACTTAAATGCTTAAAAAAAAAAAAAATCTTAGCTCCTTTCCTATGGAAAATGTGTGCTATGTGTGCTAACACATCACATAAAATAAAAGCAGGATCATTTGCTTAGATTTTTATTGGGCATATTTCCATGCGATTGCTGCCAAAATAACTTGTAATACCCAAAAAAGCCTTGGTGCAAATTGCTTACTAAAAGTGTATAGTGCTCGAGATTTGTAACATGTTGCCAAAGGTTAAAATGAAACTTTTTTTTTTTAAAGACAATTGATCAGTCCTAAAATGTCAGGTGCCTGGGCAGAGCCCTATTGCAGCATGTAAATGCTGTTCTCTGCTTTCAGCTTCCCTGGCTGCACAGCATTTGCATCGTGACATTTTGTTGCAACATTAGCAAGAAGGTTGGTGTTTGGGAATCGATCTCTCTTTCCGGCTAGGAGAYGCTGCAACGTAGTGGGGTCTGGCAGACTGTTAATGGCTTTTCTTCGAAATATAAATTTGTGTTTTTGACTAAGTACATTTCACAACTACTTAGCAGTTAAGCACTAAGTAATACCATATTAGCAGCGTGTATAAGGCCACCACATATGGTTATCATTCTAATGTTACCTAAAAAAGACAAAAGAAAACAATGTGAGCAATATGAGAACAATATTTCTGGGGGATATTCAAGAGCCATCTTGATAGGGTCATCAGCAAAACACTGTAGGTGACCCTGCCAAGGCAGGGAGGCTGGACCAGATGGTTTCAAAGCTCCCTTCCAGCTTCAACCACAACTGTGAATCTGCAGTTAGTTACCTGGAAGACTTCAGACAGGTGGAAAAATCACATGTACTACAAGGARAAGGCTCTCTAGAACGTCATAGACTGAAAATTTTTGACAACAGTGTTATTTAGAATTCATTTGCTTTCATTTGGAGATTTAAGGTGCTGTTAGAAGTGTGCAGCTACAACTTATGCACTCTCAAGGCTTTATAGCCTGTTGAACTTAAATCTAGTAACAGAAATTGGTTGGTCTTAACTACAAATTTGTTTCCATGACTTCTCTTGCACTTTGGTCACTCTTCCACTTCTTCTTTTCCTATGAGTTTTGCTTTTGGAGTGTTCTGTTCTCTTGCAGTTAGACTATAATGCAATAACATTCCTTCTACTTCAGGTTTTTCTGTGCATGGAGAATAGATCTTAAGCCTTTGATTGYTTTCTTAGCAAGACTTAAAAGCTGTTATGCTAATGAAATAAAACACTTGGGAATAATATCAAAGACCTCCTATTTTCTTGTACCTAGCAGCATTTAAAAAAGTTATGTTCTTTTGGTACTGCTTTGTTTAATTAGAGCTATTAAAAATAAACTGGAAAATGAATTAACCTCGATGTGATCTCTTCAAAATAAAAATTGAAACCCAGTAATGGAGTAGTGGAATGAAGAATAGCTGCATAAAAAGAAAATCTACAAAAAATGCAGTTTTAGGGAAATTAACTGAGGTATAATAGCATATATTGTAGTATAAAGTATTCTTGCATTTCATTTTGACACTTCGGGGCTGGAACCTAAGATGTGCTCTGGACTAGTGTTTTAAATCTAATAACTAAGATTGTAAAATTCATTAATAGCGTTTCAAATAGAGGTGGTTGTTATTCGTGCTGCTTTTGGAGGCAGCATCTTGTCTGCATTACTGGAGGGTCTTCAGGCCAAACATAATTCTGTCTAGGTGGGATTAAGCTGCTGTTTTAAAAAGATATTTAAAAGTCTTCACTTTACAGTAATTTTTGACCCTCTATATGTCTTAGCTTCTTGTCAAACACATGTAGTTTGTTTTCTTTTATTATTTTTTCCCCTTGGATTATAGTTTTGTCATTTTTTTTAAGCTTGGCTCTGCTGATAGTGAAGACTCTCAGCTGTCTGTGAGAGGAGGTGCCAGAATRTGGGACGAAGCCAGCAACTTTTATGGATTTTATACAGTCCAGGAGCAGCTGTTTTTAGTTTCCCGTAAGATAAGAATGAGTTAACATAGATAGAAAAATACTACGAAATCTGTGCATAAGTTGAAATTTTATGAATATCTTTCTGGTGTGAAATGAGTTTAGACATGTACTTAGTAGGGAAGTGAGAAACTCTTAAATTGAAACACACAGGAGAGCTGGTTTTATATCAAGCATTTTTGATGCACTCTGAATGCTTAAGCAATTGGTACAATTTCTTTTTTCCTTCTAGTTAAACTTTTTGTCCTGTTTGTTCCTATCACCCTTCAGGATCGCCCACCTACCATATGCAGCTGACACAGAGCATATATGTGGCTTGAGTGGCATGATGAAATGATCAAACTGAAATATGTGTTCAGGAAAAAAAAATATGTATGGCTGCTTTTTTTTCCCCCCCAAATCCCCTTAAATTTCTATCTGTTTGAGGAAGATAGCACATAACTACACTTGTCAATCCACAGATGCTTACATCTAAATTGCGTTTTGAGCCAGAATATCTTTGTACAAAAAAAGAGGCCAGGAATGTGTGAGTTTGTTGTCATGTCGGGAAGAACTAGTTGAGATTATGAAGAAATGGAGTGGTGAATCTTCTAACTCATTTTCAAAGGAAATCTAAAGCTTCCTGGAAAATGCAAGGCCCTGAAATTCGTGATTATGAAATAAAAATTGACTGTGTAATAAGGTGGCTTTACATTAATAATCTCCGAGATAAGCATGGATTTATAGAGACTAAGTTCCTAACATAATCATTTCCTGATGCTTATTAAAACACGTGAGGATTAACCAACAGTGGTAACTGCAGCAGAATTTATATTCCTATTTAGATACCTTTATAAAGACTTCCCTGCAACAGAGTTTTGCTTATAGTTTGGGCTGTTTGWAGCTTTAAAAAAAGGCAGTAAAAATATATCAGTTGACTTTGAAAATATTCAACTGTGGATGGTTAGGTTGGGACAGAATTTATACTTTAAAACAGTGAGAATAATGATGGGGGGGAAATTGTTTTGATGAATATGAGAACAAATTCATCGTCTAGCAGTAGCTCGGAGCAGTCTGTTAACCATTGTATAGGCCCAGTGCACAGAAATATTTTCTGACAGGCCTTCTCAAACTGACCTTTGTGAAAGCCTTTCTTTCTGTGCCTTTGTAAGCTTGGCATGGTGCTTTTGCTAAATATCGTTCAACGTGAAATATTAACACAAAATCTCACGTGGTTTGAGGGCGTATTAAAATCTTGCATAACACGACTAATTAGGACATCTCATCTAGAAAGTAAGYTCTTTGTAAGAATAAAATTTGCTTTATTTCCCCCCTGGAAAAACACTGGGAGGAAAAAATAGCTCTTCTACCGTAACCTGAAAATCAAGAAATTTACACACTCATAAAGAACTAAGACAAGTTAATTGAGCCACAATAATCTTCTTCATAATTGCTGTATATGAAAATGTCATTCCTTTCACGATAACATGTGGAGCTGCTGCTTAACATCAGGCTTGGTGGCAGGATTGCTCTTTTCTTTTTAGACTYGTAGTGAATCTTCAATAATGGGCTCTTGCAAGAGCTGGCCTCACTTCTGAATTCATAGAATCACAGAATGGCTGAYGTTGGAAGGGACCTCTAGAGATCATCTAGTCCAACCCCCTGCTCCAGCGGGGACACCCAGGGCACAGGGCGGCATCCAGGCGGGTTGGGAAGATCTCCAGAGAAGGAGACTCCACAGCCTCCCCGGGCAGCCTGTTCCAGGGCTCTGTCACCCTCGTGGTCAAGGAGTTTTTCCTTAAGTTCCTGTGGAACTTTTGGTGCCTCAGTTTGTGGCCGTTTCCTCTAGTCCTGTCGCTGGCCACCACTGAAAAGAGGCCGCCCCCCTCCTCCTCACTGCCTCCCTTGAGGTATTTATACACGCTGATCAGGTCCCCCCTCAGCCTCCTCTTCTCCAGGCTGARCAGGCCCAGCTCTCTCAGCCTTTGCTCACAGGGCAGATGTTCCAGGCCCCTGATCATCCTGGTAGCCCTGCGCTGGACTCTCTCCAGCWGCTCCACATCCCTCTTGTACTGGGGAGCCCAGCACTGCACACAGTGCTCCAGATTATTCCAGTACTGGGGAGGWGCAGAACAAATCTGGTGCCTTCTCCCCACTTCACCCTGCTTACTCTTTGAAATTCCTGTGCTAAATGTTAGATTATTTTGATATTAATATGATTGCCCAGTCTCTGCTGCCTTCATACATTATCAGGTTGCTGCCATCCCAGTGCCCTATGACCAAGTTGTTCTGTTGKTTTCCTAAGAGCCTGTAATGCAGCGCAGTGCTCGCTAGAAACACGAGTGTCACGTATGGCACAGGAGAAGAAAAACTTGTCATCTACGTGACTGCAGAGAGATGATTTCCCTGGGCCAAAATTACCAGGAGGTACCCGTGGCCCTGGGCCTCGTTCTAGCACGAAGTCAAGCACTTAAAACTGCTGTAGTTTCTGCTTTTACACAAAACAGTTTTTACAAAACCCTGTCTCAGCCTAGAGTTTTTTCATTGCTTTTCTTGCTGCTCTTGTTCAATATTCTCCCTGCTTTCCCATCTGAAATGCTGTGTGATGCTGATACACGGTGCCTGGTTTTGCTTAGCCAGCTACTTCACACCTCACAGCGTTTATTGCCTGGGCTGCAGGGCCTTGTTTGGTGCTCGCTGTGCCCGGCCTTGGCCTCCTCTAGGCCTCTGAACTGGAAATGTCTCAGCTCTGCAATGCTTAATATTCCCTGCAACTTCTGTTTCTTCTGTTCTGTACCTTGTATAGATGAAACAAAGGCCTCATCTACGCAATGGATCTTTTTCTTCTAGTACATAATTCTTTGTGCAAGACTTGCTTGCAACCATATAGCTACTATTCCAAGTGTCACACTTGGTGCTTTAAAGAATGGTAAAGAATTCTTTTCAAAACAGTAATATTTTAAATAGACATATGACACAGCTATAAAAAAAGGGCAGCACTTTGCTACAAGGAGGCTTGTCAATATCAAGAGTCAGATAGTGCCAAATATTATATAAATTTATCATATGCAAATATTATAAGGCTCAATGGAATACATTTTTATTATGCCATTGCTTTGAATATGCTTTGAATAAAGTAAACAAACAGCTTTCTAAGATGCTTTGCTCTTTAATTAATATACATTATTTAATAAATTCTTTTTTACTGTTAACATTTTAAATTTATATATATAGAAGGAAAATCTTACCMAATGCTGCATAAAGTAATAACAATATTGATTCATTTCTTATATCATTCCTGCTGTATGCTTGTAATTTTTTTGAAGAGAATATTTTATTAATTGAATTTGTGTTTTCTTCTAGCTAACAGCACGCGCACTGCCTTCCATTCAGTCTGACGAGAGACTGCAACCTCTGCTCARTCACCTCAGGTAGCATAAACAGAAAGCATAAATGTGTTCTTTCATACAGATAAAACAATTATCAGTTAAATATTTTAGGAACATTTTTTGAGATGCTTTATCTGTGGGATTGGCTTTGAGTAAAAAGTATTTTCTTTTTAAGCTTTCAGTTTAATAAAAATTTTAACTTAAATTACATGAAAAAAATAATATGGCTGCCATTGCTGCTTCTGAGAGATAATAGAAACATATTTGTAGCTTTGTAAAATACCTTTTTCATGTTAAGTACAAAGTTGGTAAGTTGCTTTATGAATGAAACTCATCATATTCCAAATTATAGCACTATGAGTACATACTGATCTCATTTCATATTTTTACCTGTTAATTTCTTTCTAGAAAACTGTCACTCCATCCCTGCTGAATGGAGCCCATTTACTTTTTAAATGGGGTATGGAGAGAGCTGAAAATACGAGCCAATAGAGTGCTTGATAACATGGTGAAAATGCCTGCCCCTTCTTAGGAGCAGAATAGAATATCTTTCAAGCTTTTTTTTTGGAATGAGTTTGGGAATGAAGAGTAAGAAAAAACTCTTTTCTAGTATCTTTTAGTTTAGACATAGATTTGATCTTGCTAATATAGGTGATTATGTTCTACTGTTTTACATAGTGATTGAGAGAGTTTGCCTCGTAAGGTAGGAAGGAAGAAGACCAAACAGCTAAAGAGAGGGACCCTGGTTGAGAACCACAGAATATTGTAGCTTGGAAGACTCCTCTGGAAGAGACTGTGTCTAACCCTGGCTCAGAGCAGGTCTGGGTAGATAGTGTTGAATCCAGGAGAATTTTTAATATCTTGCAGGTTAGAAATTTACTTAAACATTGACACTCAGTAAGGAAAGTACTTATTTACGCAACRTACACCTATATCCAGAAATGACTGAAATGAATGAGTGAGTTGGGAATGGAAGCAGCGAAGCTCTGTCAGGGCAGCAGGGCAGATGAATCCRGAGCTAGTTGGTGTGTTTGTCTCCTGTGGGGCTCTGCTGCGTGATGCAGCCCTGCCTCCAGTGCACTGTTCTTGTTCTGTTTCAAAAAAACCCAAATAATTACTTTGTCAGTAATTTTTTTTAATGCATAACAACAGTTTCAAGTCTTACTGCTTGTAATGTAAATCAAAATATGAAATAGTGTATCTGTTGGTCTGTTTATTGTTAAAAATAAGGATAGTGAATGAAAAATCATCTAAGGTAACTCTTAGGTAACTAGTTAGCGAATGCTTCTGCATGCAAATTGCCTTCCWTATTTTTACTACCATTCATCATATTGGCATTTTCAGAAATGCTCTTCAGTAGCATTCCTTTCACCGTATGAAGTAAGAGCAATTAGGTTAGTATTTTATAAATGATAAATGCTCTCTGTGAATAATTACTGAGAAATTTGAATTTTCTTCTGATAGATGCTATGCATCTGTATAAGCAGAACAGCCTCCAGGATCAGAGCAAACAGCCTTTTGTGTCTCATTTATTGTATGAGGACTGGAAAAGTTTCAAAAAAGCTATTTTTTTTTTTTTAACACAAGCTACTAAAGCTAACAGAGATGCTTTATCCTGAATTTATTATATCCTACTATTTTTGGCATTTTCTGATATTAAAGTGCATTCCTATGTTAATCATCCAGTGACTTGCATGCATTTTGCTTTTATCAATATGGAGGGGCTATTACAAGTGCATTGTAAGTAACTGGAAAMGAAAATATGTCAACAATTACATGTTGCTTTTTTTAAAGGAACTTGCAAAAAAGCAAAATACATTTGACCTTTTAGCTTTCAAAATGTCAAGGGACAGACAGATGACCAAATAGATATTTTCTGTTATTTCYGTACTTCGTCCTGCTCTTAAAGAAAAGTGGTTTTAGGCTTTCCTCTTTTTTGTGTGTGCTGTTTCTTTCAGCAGTATTTTATTTTTGGCATATGTCAACAGAGCACTGTGGGSGGAGTGGAAGCTTTGATAGCAAAGTGTGCAAAGAGCAGACGATGGAAGGTTGTGGGGCCTTGGTGGCTGTTAATGCACTGCGCCCTCGCTGGCAGCGGCGCGTGTCTGCCCGTGACTCTAAAATCAGCAAATCCTCAAGAAAGGTCATTTTGCCAAGAATTATGTCTGCACAGATATTTTAATCCCTGCCTGTTTCCTAAGGAGCATAGCGTGTATTTTATAATTGGGCTTTTCTAGGCCAAACAGTTATTTTGTCAGTGGCTTGGATGCTCTTTTGGTCCTGTTTTGTTTCATTGATGATTTTTAATACTAATTGTAATAGACTGAATGAAATAAATAACTCTTGGGTTAAAATTTATTTTATTCAATACGGAATTGTACCAACGGATTTCACTTGTTCCCAGTAGACTACAATAAGACTTAAAATGCTAAATCTTTTGTAATTATTATTTTAGCAACCAGTTATAGCTCATCAAGGAAGATGAGGATGCATCTGTAGAGTGTTAATATTCTAACATAACTTTATAGAAAAGGAAAATATGTCCAAACGAGAAGTACTCTTGCTTCAATATTCAAAGGTTTTATATTCCTGGTTTTATAGTGAAATTAGAATATCACAACACTCTATTTCAAGTCTTAAGCAGGAATTACTTCAAAGATGGATGCAAGTTGTCATATGTATTCCTATCAAAGTACTAGAAAGCTGTGCCTGTGCACTGAGCTTTTCTTATCTTGCAGCACGTTTTTACTCTGTTTCTGTTTTTTAATTTCCTTTTTTTAGGATGCCTGCTTATGCCTTGGTGTTTTGAATACATCGAGTTTTTAAAATTACATCTCAGCTCAACTTGTGCTCAAAAAAAACATGTGTGAGAGGGGGAAGCAAGGACAGACAGCAAAAAAAACGTGTAAGAATTGCTGGGATAGAGAAGCATATGGGGCTAAGACAAGCAAGAAAGATTAAGGATAACAAGAAGGGATTTTACAAGTAGAATGGTTGTATAAGGAACTTGTGGGATAGAATTCCCACTGATGGAAGCAGGAGTTAGGTCTTCTCCACATTATCCATCAAGAGGATTGTGGAGAGAATGGCAGAGCACCAGCACAAGGCTGCTAGAGAGAGGTGTTTTCAGCACCAGGTTTATGGGGAAAGGCTGAGGGAATTGGCTTTGTACCATCTGGTGAAGAGGAGGCTTAGGCTGATCAAGAAGCTGCCTACAACTGTTTGAAAGGCAGGCATCACAGCACGGGGCTTTCTGGTGTTGCCAGAAGATAGAGCAAGTGGCCGTGGTCCCATGTRGGTTCAGGTCAGACATGAGGAAAAACTTCTCTGCTAGGGAGCAGTGCAGCAGGCTGCCAAAACATGGAGTCCTTGGTCTTGGCAGCTTGAGGCCTCGACTAGAAATAGCCCTGACCAGTGTCCTTCCCGAGAGGGAACAGGACCAAATTGTCTGCTGGTGTCCTTTGCAGCCAGTGTTTGTATGGTTACATTAAGAGTGTCTTCGAATGTTAGTTAATGAAACTGATTAAGAAAAAAACCTATTTTGTAAGGTTTTTTTTTGTGTGTGCAGACTTGTTCATCCTTATTAATGCTCAGAAATATGAAAAGAAGGATGCACACCTTAATATCCTACTGTGTTACTCCCATTTTCAACATCTTCAAAGATCTAACTCTAGTAGATGTAATGCTGTAGTAAATRCATCCATGATGGTGCACTGTTTGTCAGAATGATCCAGTAGCTGTTTATTTGAAAGACTGAGATTCTGTTATTGGAAATGTGGATATGATAATTTGTTCATTGTACTRACACTGTGAGTGTATGTATGAACAATCCCTAGGGAAGTTCATACATCCAGCAACTGGAGCACTTTTGATAAAGAGCCCTTGTGCATCTAGGTGAGTAAGAACCTTAATCAGGAAGTAACCACAGAAACTCTGTGGAATAGAAGAAAGGGATGAATCAAAAACAAAAGCTAAATATTGGAAGGCAAAAAGAAGAGGGGGAAGAGGACAGCCACAAGCTCGTCTGAACTGTGTTGTGCTAGTGTGTTTTCAAACAGTAGCAGGCTGTTTGGTAACATTCACTGACATGAAAAGAGAGGGAGATTGCCTGTAGAATAAAGGGTATTCTTCTTACTCTTTGGCAGGATTCTCAAGATTGCTGTTATTTTCCTTTTTATTCCTACTAAAAATCTGTGGAGAGAGCAAACTGTGAGGTAATCGATGGACCTGGMAAATTTGTGCTGTAGAAGATCAAAGGACCTGACATGTATCACTGAATCCCAGGACTCCAGGCTGTTGTTCTCTTGGAAAAGGAGTTTATTTAGCTAGCAAAGGCCACCTGAGCAGTCCGCTTTATGCCCAGCTCCAATATTTGCCACGTATGCTGGATGGAGAGGCGCACTGAGTGCTGCCTTTGAACGCAGGTTGTGGAGTTGAGTGCCTTGGTGAAAAGTGTCAGGTATCACGCAGCTTTCACCTTGTGAAGGTCATGTGCTGCTTTTTAATGTAACAGGAAGGAAGCATGCATGAGGAATTCCCATTTGCTCATCATGCTGTGAGCATCTGAGTTGTTCAGAATCTAAAAACTTCTTCCTCCCTTTCTTTCGCTTTGCTTTGTTTTCTGTCCTTGCAGTAGGTGGTTTTACCAAGGCCGGGCCTGTGGGCAGGATTTGGAGAGCATGCCCTCTGTTCAGCACCGATGCCTGAAGTTGTATTTTGTTCCCCTATAGTATGGGCCACCTCTGTGTGTGCCCCCTTGCCTGGCCAATCCTTTCCACAGGTGCTAGGGAGAGACTGGTTGCTTTATTGCAGTCACACCAGTGCTGAAAAAGGCTAAGCCAAATAGCAAAGGCCAGGAAGCAAATGACCTGAGGGAACTCTGTTTGCTACCTGGGCTCATCTTGAGGTGTGATGATTGTCTTGAATGGTCAAGACTTGGGCAGCTTTCTGTGCTGTTGTGTTTAGTCTTTGGTACTGTGATTTCTATTTTTTTGTTCGTAGTGTGAGTGTGAAAAGTGATGCTGATCCATTTTGCATTTGAGTGCTGATTTAGTAGAATCGGTAGCAATAGAAATGTTCAACTTGTACTTTTATTCATTCTAACCATGTTTTCATCTATTCAGAGAGGCAGGCTTTCCAAAGSCCTCACAGCTTTTAGTGAGTTTACTGCTGTTTCAGTTTTAGGGAAGCGGCCCTCCCTGTCTCCATAAGATTTCCCGCTTCCCTGTCTTGCTGCCAGGAGGACACCCAACCTTTCTGCCCTGTGGGCAGAGTTCCTGCAAATTGGCACTTTTACTGTTAACTCTTTACTCACCCATCAGAGTTCGTTGGTTGTGGCTGCTGTTGGTTTCAGCAGGGCTTTTGGTGCTGTCCCCTACAGTGCCCTCAGTGTCCAAGCGATGGAGCAGGGGCTAGAAATGCAGCTGAACTGCTGGGCTCAAAGGGCTGTGCCGAGTGGCAGTCACTCCACCCAGAGGCCGCTCCATAGTGGAGTACCCCAGGCCTTGGTACTGTGACAGTCCTGGTAATGGAGATCCAGCCAGGAAGTTTGCAGCCCACATGGATTGTGGGAACAGGTTGGCTGTGCTGCCATCCTGAGGGACATTGAGAAGCTGCAGAAACGGGCAGAGGAACCTGCTGACCTTGGGCAAAGGGAAGCCCTGCCCYCAGGGAGTAACTGTGCACCTGGACAGGCTGGGAAACGGCTTGCTAGGGAGCAGATTTTTGGAGAAGAGTGTGGAGGACCTAGGTGGACACCCAGCTGGTCAAGAAGCAGGAATATTCCAAGGTGGGAGAAGGAGGCCAAGAGCCTCCTTGATGGTCTTAGAGTGCTGTGAGCAAGTTATAGGAGGTGCAAACATTCCATGGGAAGTGATTGAGGAGACTGAGCCAGGCTCTTCTTGGCAGAGCCCAGGAAAGGACTAGAGGGGCAACAGGCRCAAACTGAAGCGCAGCAATTTCCACCTAACTCTAAGATGAAAACTCTTCCTCTGAGGGTGGTTGAACACTGGGGCATGTTGTCCAAAGAGGAGGCAGAGTGACCCTGCTCTTGTTCAAATCCTGACTGATCTCAGSAGGCCTGAGCAGCCTGCTGCAGAASAGCCAGCTCTGGGCAGGAGCTTTGGACTAGCTGAGGAGCAGAGGTCCCCTCCAGCCCCAGCTGTTCTGCTCTCTTCTGTGATCCTAGTTGAGAATGACTCCTTATCTCTCACTTGGAAGTAAAGGAAGGAAGGGATCCATTATCCTCTTGTCTCTAATGCTGGTTTTATAGATCTGAATTATTTACATACCTGTCAAATACTGTTTTTTCATTTTGTTTTTGTTTTTTACCATCATGGAAAACATGTAACCCTTAAAATGGGTAAAAAATAATTTCTTCCTACATTTTTGAACTGTTGTAATTATTTTGGATGAAGTTATATGTTTTATGTTGTACTTTTTGCTTTGTTTTTCAGCCATTCTTACATTGGTCCAGATTACAGTGTGCAAAAAAATGCTGGAAAAATTTCTCTGGAACAAATTGATGCTGTAAGTTCTCTATTTGTATGATATTATATGGTGTGGTCTACCTCTTTAAAGTTAAATGCATAGATAAAGTTAATATCTCTATGCACAGATATCATAAAGCCTTGATTTCATTTTTTAAGATGAAATATTTTTGACTGTTAAGAATCAATTTTATATGTTTTCACAAATACCTAACATTATATAAAAACTAATGATTTTTTATTTAATTTTGTGATTTTTAGTGTTTAATTTCTGACAAATTAATAATTTTGATTTGTAATTTTTATTTGGGAGATTTTCTGGACTTTCTAGTTAATGGCTTTTTTTTGAGCAGGAAAGGAATAAAATTGATTGTAAATGTGCATCACCTATGTAGAGACAAAAAAAAATTGTGTTTTATCTGAAGCTTAGAAATGGTGTGTTTTGTTAGTGTGTCTTAACTCTGGCGATGTTCCTTTTGAACTCAGCTGTCAAGAAATAAAACCCACATACAAGTAGGTTTGAATGATGCTTTCTTCCTGAGATTTTATATTATGGCAAAAAAAGAAATATACAAAGCAATTGCAATGRGCTTTACTGATAGTTTCTCAGAGGTGTTAAATACCAGTTCCAATCCACCTGGCTGTTTCAGAAGCTAAAATAAAGAAGTAGCAGCTTTGTAATGGAACCGGGGCTAGATTTTATTTCTGACGGCAGTTAAAACTTTGGTACTTAGTAGCTGAAGACTAACATCTGCCAGTCGCTCACATGATTATTGGATGGTTATTGAATTTGAAGGCTTAAGAACACACTTGTTCACTTCAGCCCAGATGATCTCCCTGTGCATTTCTTTCTTTCCAGCTGTTAGTATTTTCAGACGGAGATAATCGCTAAGTCTACGTCCTACAAGCCCAATGGACAGGGTGTCTTAAATGCCTGTTTTTCCTCCTGGCAGCTGGCTGTGAAATCGTTCCCGCTTTGCATGCGCCAGCTGCACAAGGCGCTGCGGGAGAGCCACCACCTCCGCCACGGAGGCCGCATGCAGTACGGGCTCTTCCTAAAAGGCATYGGCTTGACTCTGGAGCAGGCCCTGGAATTTTGGAAGAAAGAGTTTATCCAAGGAAAAGTAGATGCAGACAAGGTAATTCGAGACATCAACATATACGAATACGAGGATGTATTTATGTGTATTTTATGCTGCCTCTGTGAAGAGATGCTTGTTAATCTTGTGCAAAAGGTGCTAGTGTTGTCTTCATAACCAAGTGAGAAAAAAAAATATTTTATTCATTTTCGCATTCTTCTGAAGTATCAAACTCAAGGCATAAAGCCAGAGGCTTTTTAGAGATGAGAACTAGAAAAATGCAATCCTTTAAGTCCTTTCTTAAAGCCTTTGTAAAGGCAGTAAMTGTAATTCTGCTGTTGGATACTAGTTAGTTAATACCTGAATTCAGGAAAATGTAATTTTTTTTTCAGTTGCAATTTCCTATATTTAAAGGATATTAGAAGAACCAGCCATCAGAAGCTAACAAAAAAGGTTAATGTGTGTGTGTGTGTGTGTGTATACATGTATTTTTTTTTTTTTTCACTATTTAGGTTTAAAAGGCTGAACAGGCCCAACTTGGTCTCCTTGTACCTTGATACAAGGACCTAGGTGTATGCAAGTGGATCAAGACACTTCCTGTAGCATTCCCGTTTCATGCACTGCATAGACATAAACAGACCTCTAAGAATACATTAGAGCTTTATAGTTGATGAAGTTGTATGACCAAGTCTTGATTAGCATTTTGAGAATGATGCAGAAGATGATGGTTATGATATTTTTCATGCAGAGGTCTCTATTTCTATAGAATCTTCATATTTCTTTTGAATTTCTAGATAGCTTTAGTCTCTTGAGGGGAGCGTAGAAAATTGTCTCGTAACACGTGGTAGTGAAGTCAGTGGTCTGTTTTTTACAGCAGAAAGTTATATACTGTTTTGATAAGTTAAGAAGAACACAATTCTTACTCTGTTCTTATTTTCTTTTTTTGACAATTTTATTTTCTGAATCTCATGCCATAGTTCCTTTTCCAGGAGGATACTTATACTATCCCCATAGTATAAAAATGGGGATAATTATACCATCTTGTTTTATTGGAGCATTGTGAAGGTATGTGCATGATACTTGGTGCAGACTAAGGTTAACTGTCTGGTGTGTCTAGAGAGGAAGGATTTGATTTGCTACAAATGGTTATGGTTTCAACATTCATATTCTGAAGTTAGTACTGTAGTAATATTTGTATTGGTTGTCAGTCTTAAGACTTCTTGACACACAGCTTCAACCTCACATCCATCAGTAGCAGTGTGCTGCAGTGCCTCTCACAAGGCTCAGCATGAACACAAGGAAAACTTACCCCTACGTGAGTACCCTCTGCTCTGAACCCCTAAATCCAGGCCTTCCCTGTGATTCCATGATAAAAACACTGTAGACAAGATTGCCAAAAGGGTTTTGCCCTCAGAGAGGAATTTGCAAGTATATTGCACATAAAGTGTGAAATATATTCAGTGATTAAAAACATGCAGGGCTTGCAAAATGCACTGCAATTGGTGATGATCTTTGTGGAGTAAGTGGTCGTGGAGGATGTGCTCACAACAGGCATATGCAGAGTGGAAAGTGGTTTTGCTTGAAGCATCATAATTAAAATTACTCTGCAAATTACTAGGCTAGAAATGTGTAAATGATAAGTTGTTGTTGTTACGATGATAGGATCAACTGTCAAGTGGTGGTAAACGTATTCTGAATGTTTATGCCAACTCGCTTCATAACCTCAGTGTAATTCTAAGGTATTGTTTGGTTTTGTTCTTGTAAAATGTAATCCTACTCCGAAGCAAAAATATTAATTACTTTACACTTTGATCTCCTGTTTCTTCATATTTTTAAAAATCTTTAAAAAAAGCAGGGAAAAGCCTGCCGTGGCTTTTAATATTTAAAACATTTGAAACAAACAAAATATTGAAGGAATAAGGTGAATCAGTAGCAAGATGAAAATTAATTAAAACATACTTCTAAAATGCTCTGAGAATTAAAAATGAAATCCACTTTTACTGTAGAATTTGTTGTTACTTTTCTGTCTGTAACTTTTTTCAGATCTATTTATAGGATTAATTTGTGCATATGAAATGAGACTTGAAGACAAGGTATTCAGACAAAGGAAAATGAAATCACTTTCTTTGGCTAATAGTGTGGAATGCAGGTTTTTATAAGGAGGGCAGCTCATTGCTTTCTACTTTGCTGGATATATCCTTGTGAAATATATTCTTGTTTTCAGAGATATTTGCCCTGTTGTGTGGAAGTATTCTCTTCCAGTTCTTTAATTATTTTCTATAAGAAGAAGAAATAGTTGTGCACTTGGAAAAACTATCCCTTTGATACTGCTTATACAACAATGAATTGATTATTTTGTCAAATATGATACTGTAATAAGTATAAATACAGTGCAAAAGCTTAATGAATCTCCCAATGTATTTTAAGGTATTAATTTTGCTGTCCTACCACTTTTATCCTGGTGATAGTTGTAGCTTATCTCTTTGCAAAAGATCTCCTTGGCCATTGTTCCTGCTGGGTTTGCAGAGTTGGTATCTGAGTCTTTGTGTGTGAAAACCCTGTCCTGTCTGGGTGAYGTGACTGAGAGCAAGAGCGGCTTCAAACCCTGTGTGCTGCAACTCTGTCCCCTGAGGAAGCCAATGGTGATGTTCTCGTCTGGCAGGTCTCTCTTTCTTCCAGATTTAATCTTCTAGATCAGCTTTCTGCAGTTTCATATGGGTGTCTGTCACAGTCACAACTGGCAAAAGTGTTTGTTCTTTTTCCCTCTTGTCAACTCCTTTTTCCTATGCCTGGGAGAAGAAAGGGCAAGTCTCASACTTAAGCCTTGCTAAGGGTCATCATGAAGGATTTGATTCTCTACTAATGAGCTTCCAGCGATTGCCAATACAGTCTAGGTATTTCTTGCACACATGATTGTGTATGAGACTGGTGGCAGACAGCCTGCAACCATAGACAGCATCAAGGGGGAAATGTGCATCTCCTATGTCTTCTTGACTTCTTTTAAGAAGTGATGAAGTTTGGGGATGAAGATATATCCTAAATATCCCTAATGAGTTTTGGTGATTCAGTATCCTCGCTCCTTCATTTTTTCTGGAGATGATTCTAGGAGGTCTTTGCATTTGGATYCAAGGTTGAAACTTTACCTTGATTGGAAGCAACTGGTGGCAGATGTTTCTGCTAGGACCATCCACAAGTGCTGTAAGATGGTTCTTGAAGGTGGATTTTGGTCAGTGATCCCCTTTGAATTTACTTCTCTCACCTCTGTAAAAAAGCCTGGGCTGTACATTTAGCAGCATGTTCAAGGTTGGAAGGGGCCTTTAGAGATCATCTAGTCCAACCCTGCTGTTGAAGCAGAGTTACCAACAAGGGTAGGCTGCTCAGGAGCCTGTCCAGGTGGCTCTGACTGACTCWCTCCAAGGAAGGAGCCTCCACAGGCTCTCTGGGCAACCTGCTCAGTCACCCCCACAGTAAGGGAGCCTTTCCTGATGTGCAGGTAGAACTGCCCGTGTTTAGTTTGTACCTGTTGCCTCTCACCCTCTGGGCACCACTGAGCTGACTCTGGCCTGTCCTCTCTATATGCCCTCCTTTCAGATACTTATACTTAGTGATAAGTTCCTCCCCTTCAGTCTTCCAGGCTGAAGAGTCCCAGCTCTCCTCACGGGAGAGATGCTCTAGTCCCTTCATCAGCTTAGGAGCCCCTTGCTTCACTTGCGCTGCTTCATCTCTGCTCTCCTGGGCAGCCCCTCACTGGGCAGCACTCCAGAAGTGGCCTGACTAGGGCTGAATAGAGGGGAAGGGGACTTCTCTGCTTCTCCTGTTTTTAAAGTGATCAGAGATTCTGTTTCTTGGAATTTGRGTCCCTTCTGTAATGGGATGGTTCTTGTCAGCATCATGTTGGTGTTCATTAGAGCTGTGAAGTGCACTTGATTGGTGTGCGTGTTCAGCCCATCTTTCCGATGCTCAAACCCCATTTGGTTGGGGATGTCTTTTGCAACTGAAGAATGTGGAGCTTTACTGAAGTTCTCTGTAAATCTCTGTTGCTGACTTGGTGATTCACTGGCTTCCCACTGATTTGACCTCTCCATTTTTGTTTTACCACAGTCACCGCATTTGAACGAGTCCCTCTCACTTGTAGCTTCTGGTGCATGAAGTGGTTTCCAGATGAGATCTGAATCTGCACCCRAGTTGCTTCTTTGGGCTCTGGGTAGAGGGTTTGAGGGTAGAAGGTAATCATGCCTTTAAGGCTTGCCCCTATTTAGATACATGTCTCTTATTTAGATACATGTCTTCCTTCCTTAAACCCATCCTTTCTGCCAAGTCATGCTTTCTACCACTCAACAATATTCAGTGTTGTAATGGATGAAATTAATACAACCAGGCAGTCTTCCATACTGTACCAAACTGTGGAGCTAGATGGACATAAATGAAATATTTGCTCTTGGTAAGAATCAATGTTTGAAGGTTTACAATCCCCTTACAAGCCAACAAATATTCTGCTTAAGGAATGTGAAGGCTATGTTCTTCTTTTGTTGGTGTCATAATAAAACATGGAGTTTTATTAGGTTTATTTACTTTTCCTTTTTAGCATTTATATTGGATACACTCACTTTTGAGTAACAAGAATATTTTCCATACCAGAAGCTTAATATAACTCCAGAGTCAGATAGGTTTTTTACACTTATTGCAATTACAAATTGATATAGATTATGCCTTCAGAGAAACCTATTGATAAAACTTTTCCATGTTAATCCCTCATAACTATGAATAGATTTTTTTTCAAGACTACTCAGCTATTTCCAAGTTTGTTGCCTGGAGAACAGTATTTGGGCAGAAGATGAAACCATGTAGGAGCTGTGAGTTGAGTAACTGTTCATGTTAATCTTGGATCGTTTTCTATGCCATAATTGCATTGTACTGCTACTTCATGCACAAATGTATACATTTTGTTAGAGATTTAGATCAGATTTAAAAAGTGTTAAAGTATCCTGAACAGCAGTGAAGTGTAGATTCAGATATTTCAAGGGGCTAAATCTATCCTTGGATTATTCTAGGTACCGTAAAATCAGTATMATCTGCAAAAAGCTGCTCTTTTGGGGGACCAAGACAGGCTGGGAGAGTGGATTGATGGAACCCACTGAAATTCAGCAAGGCCAAGCACCARGTCTTGCCTGGGGGAGGAAAAGTCTCCTGCAGCAGCCCAGCCTGGGCCGTCGCTCTGCGGGGAAGGACCAGGGGCTCTGTACACGGAGGCAGGAGATGGCTTCCGACTGCTCTCTGCTTGTCTGGGACACAGCCTTGTGTCCCAAGGGCGYCCTTCGGCTGTCTCCAGTTGGAGGGAATCCCCCCCATCCCAAATCCAAGCTCTAGATARGCTGGAGCAAGTTGAGCAGAGAGCTACTAAGGAGGTGAGGAGGCAGTTGGAGACTTCTAAGACCCAAGTGGGGAAAAAAACCCAGAGCAATCCAGTGCAGTCCCTTGACTGGCCCTGCTTGGAGCAGGAGGTTGGACTGGATGAGCCCTTGAGATCCCTTCCAGCCTGGATGTTCCTGTGATTCCATCTGCTCCTGCAGGCAGGTAAAGTAATGCTTTTTTTTTTTTTTTTTTGAGTGAGGGCCAGTCACTAGAGGGAGACAAGATCCTAAGGAATAAACCAATGGAGTATATAAGTGTAAAAGAGAGGTGCTTCTGCTGTAATGTGCTGTAGATCTGTGCAGCTATAATACAAAAGCAATAATTTTAAATGAAAATCAAAMCAGATACTAGGTAATCTGCTTTGTAGGGCTTTAAGGGTGCATGGCTCTCTCTCCTGTGACTTAGGTCTTAAAGCAACACCCTCTTAAATCCCAGGAATGTTTTCCTTAGCAGTCAGTTGATTACATCTCATTTAGGTATTTTAAGTCCTCATATGTTTGAGATTTTACTTGGATTTTTTTTTTTAACGTAACCCTTTTATTTGGACTATGATTCATTAATTGAAAAGGGTTTTTTAAAATCATGTTTAATTATAATTCTGTAATTGGCTACTGTTATTCTTKAATTATTTAAATTATACAAATCTGCCAAAACCTAGAATGCCATGTTGAACAGCAAGATGCAATATTTRGCATCTAAAAGATCAAAATACAAGTATATATAAAATATATATGTTAAAATATAAAAATACAAAAATATAATTGAAAATCTCATCTTTTTCATTTCAMGTAATTAATACTGTAATGCAAATTGATGGTAAGTTTGAATTTTCCTGAAATATATAGAGGACTCTAGGAAAATGTTTGCTCTCCTKTAGTGTTTGAAAAACATATTAAAAATGCTGCTTATGTTACCTGTAAAGTGTTGTCCCCATGAAATGAGTTAAAAGCAGACCAGTACTTCATGGTAATAAGGTATTGGTATTAGTTAAACTCTTCTTGCTTAYGTGGGTTAATGGGGATTAGATAGACAAGGTTTTGATTAAAATACCTTGTTATGTGAAATKCATCCTAAAATGGAATAGACTTTTTCCCCTTCCACGAGTGATTGCAAAAGTTGGTTCAGTAGAAGCATTTATTATTTGTGTTCTCTCATTTTATCTGTATCSTTCTCTCATATTTGGAAATCGTAATTTTGTATTATTTGGAAACTTCTACTTCATGCTCTAGTTGAMGTGAGAGCATGTAAATTTTAGAAATTTGAGTGAATCATTTTTATTCTGTTTTGGCAAAAACGGCACCCCAGTCACAGCATTTATTGCGTGTTGAATGGCTGCACTTACCTAATATGTCAGAGCATAAGAAAACTCAAAACAGTTCTGTTATTTTTCCAAATGCTTTTTGTATTCCACTATGACAGCGGGCTTTTGAAGCTCCTTCAACAACAGRCTGAAGATAATGTAATTGTCAGAAGAAACGAGGAAATTCACTTTTATATCATGTCTTTATTTTGATTTCCACACTTAACATTGAATCTGCAGTAGCTCTCTTTAAATGCAAGTTCAAAGAAAACACAACAAAACAGCAGTGCACGATAGTTACAGCAGTTTGAAGGCAGTAGATGGTCCACATRTATTATAAACATGCAGGCTTGAAGTAAAAGTTAATATTTCAATTGAATTTCCATTCTAAAAGTAAAAGAAAAGGACTTTCAGATTTATGCTGCTTCCGAGTTCTGTTCCCTCACCCCCTTCGTTTTGGTGTAGCCATCTGTGACTTCTTCTCTGCACACCCAGGCCTGTGAATTCAGAATATTCTTGCAGATTTGGGAGGAGGCCACGATGCATGTTCATATTATCGCAGCAACACCTGAAACTTGTAGTCCTGCTGTTTCCTAGCAGTGAGCTTCAAGGACAGTAGGAGATCTGTTCTGTTCGTGTAAGTGACCTGGTATTTTTTCTCTCTGTATAAACTGAAGCCTGCAGATCAACAGATGCATTTGTCAAACGCGATATTGTTAGAATTGAAGGCGTGATAATCGTACRGCGAGATGGTTCCTCAGATTAACTGGCTTAGATCGAGTGACTAACAAGGATATTGTAAGTGAATTTAGTCAAAATAACTAAGTATGAGGATGGAAAGTGTGACTTGAAGCCACAGATACAGAGATTGCTCCTGTTGCATCTGAATTCAGCTGAGTTAATACAGCTTTTCTTGTTGACTGCTGCTGAAGGAGCAGCATTCATTTTTTTTTGTCTTTTGGTCCTAGTGGTTTGATAATAAGAAACAGTGAGAAATTTGACTCAAAAATCCTGAGAATTTATGTAGTGCACGGCTATGGTTTCTCATTCCRTTCAGCTAAACAAATCTGAGCTTGGAAATGAGGAATTTGTTATAGACCTCTATGGTCTGACCTTGAGGACTTGTCTAAGGAATCCTAATATCCTCCTTTCTCTGGATGGAAATAAGTGTCATTTGCTGTTTAGATTTTGATATTTTTGACAGTAGGCATGTCAACGTGTGTTAAATGAATTTAGGCTTGTAGATTCTTGCTGTCATCTTCTCGTTTTGATTTGAAGCTGGGACTTKGATTTGTAGCTGGGACTTTGGGGGCATCGCTCGCAGATCGGTGGCCCACAGAGACATGTGGTTTGCCGTGGGTACCTGCTGACCAGCACGGCAGGAAGAGGCCTGTGATGGCTCCTAGATATGCGGAATATCAGCACAGATTCCTAGAGCTGGACCCTGGCTCCTGCCTGAGGGGAATTTGTTGTGACTTGTTGGCGTTGTTTCTGTCCAGACACCGTTCCCGAAAGGCTCCAGGATACACAAGGCTCAGCTACTTAGAGCTAGCCATAGTTGGCTGCTTCCTATTTAATGAAGCATTATGAGATCAAATCAAAATAATTTCAGGCTGTGGGCATCAGATGGTGGGTTTTGGTAGGGCTTGCATTTAGCAAGTTTCCTGGCAAAAAGGAAATCCTGATGTTGCTGCAAAGAGTTTTAGCAGTAAGAATTCCCGTTGGCCAAAATACTCAAAGGACGCTCAACTTTATAGCTGTTTCTTTTCAGGTTGCTTTATTCAAYGTGTGTTCTGTGGTTGTTTCTCTTAGTCCTTTCTCTACCAACTCCTACTCTATACCCCTTTCCCCTTCCTCTTCTCCTGCCCCCAAATTAGGCAGTTAAATGAAGGACATCTTGGCTGCAGCTGACAGAGAGAATAATAAGAAATGAGAAATGAGTACGGCKTGTGCCCATACAGCTTCTTTGTAGTAGATGAGAGGAATCTCCTCCCACTTATTTCAGTAAAGTCAGCGGAAGGTTAGCACTCTCACTGTTTCTGACCAACTGAAATGTGTATAATTACCATTGAAATGTTCTATTAACCTATAACCTACAACATATATAGCCCTATGCATGATCCAACTGTATTCAGAAGTCTGAAATTCATGCTTTAAGAAAGAATAATAGAGGTAAGTGGTACGTAGTGTCATGGTATTGAATTCAACTCCTTAATTTGGCTGCTATCTAAATTACCAGGTAGAATATTCAGTTGCAAAAGGAGGAAAAAAAATAATATATCCTTTCAGTGTAGCTATTAACAGAGTTATTGATATTTGCATCGTTAGGCACATTCATCTTTATTTCTGATGGTAAAAAAACTCCTTTGCTTGGAGTGAGACAGGAGAGGAATATCCTAACACTGTAAATTGCAGATTTTCTTCCTGTGTGTGTTAGTATTTGGTTCTGCCTGCCACATATGTGGCATTCTGAACTCTAAGAGGAATAAAACCAATAAGAAACCTTGCATTTTTGGTTTAGAGCCCTTTTACTTGCAGGAATGCATTTAAGTGATATTGACTGCCCTTGCAAACTTAAGATCATTACTGGTTTTGGCCAAGTTAAGGGTACTAGCTAGTGTGTATCTTTAGTGTGCATCATATAATTATGTAGACTTAAGAGTGATCTAGCTTTAATTATGCCCTGTAGCTAATGTAGATGTGTATTAAAATCATGCCTCTGCATTTCCCTTTGAAACTTTCTTTCTTTAGCTGTAAATTACTAATCAGCATATGGGCACACCCTAAGGTTATCAAAGCTTAGTGAATATAGACAACAGTCTCTTGGCTTTCATTTTATGCTTAATATTTTTTTGTAAGATATTTTTGTGGTAAAAGCTTTGTTTTAAAAAAACTTTACATTTAAAATAACTTCTGTGCAAAGAGCATACGTCTTAGGCAGAATTTCTTAAATGAAATGGAGCTGAAACAATACTATATATATATTTATTTATTTATACACGCCTTAATGCAAAAGCATCAATGCTTTTGTGTCATGGATGTTAGTCAAGGCTATCACTGAAAAATAATAAACCAGAAAAGCATAAAACTTCTTCAGACTCTCACATAGTTGGAGGTTACTGTTCTGTGCACACAAATCTTGGGAATTCCCCCTAGTAGTATCCCACTGTGAGAAGGATGTGGGCCCTTTCATTCCGCATGCTTTTCCCYGTTGAGCTGCTACCCGACTTCCCAATTATGTTCCTTTAAAGGTCAAATTCCCTGCTAAAATTCCCTGAGCACTGTTGGCAGGTCAAAGCTTGGCAACATTTTCTATGGTTTTTCACCTTGAAGTACCTTAATTTTTCTTTTTTTTTGGGGAGGGAGGAGGGCCGAGTTAAAAATATCTCTTTGTATTTTTGGTAATCAGCTTTCATCGTGCAACTTTGGCTGTAAATGAAAACTTGAGACTGGGCCCATGGCAGTTCTTGGGGGCAGAGAAAACTCTGACTCACCATCTCCTCTATCTCAGGGCCTTAATTACAGCTTGGCTCACACTTCAGTGTTTTAATTGTCCTGGCTACAGGAAAAAGAGAGTTAAGCAGATCCGTTTTCACAGTTGTTATATATTAGGTACCAAAATCTAAACTTTAGTGGTAAGATTCATGCAGTGATGAGAATGGAAGCAATAGATGACTTCAGTAATAAAATTAATTTAGATCTGAATCTGGTCTTTTACAGCATGCTTTATTTCCAGCAAATGCCCATTTTTCCTAGCAGCTCTTTTCATACAGAGTATTTTTTGTTTTAGAAACTGCATGTATAAAAGTGTCTGTTAAAGCCAGACCTTTGGCTTCCTAAGATTCCTTTTTGTGCTCTTGAACCGCCTGTCAGCCTTGCACTTTATTATCACCGCAGAAAGACTGTGTACTTGCAAGAAGAGGTTTCTCTTTTATTAGCCATCACAGGAGTGGCAAGCTATTAAGCCAGTGACATTTCAAGAAAAGTAATGGAAAAGCTTGGCTGCGAGGAAGCCCAATTTCTGAGTATCACTAACTGCAGGCTCCAGCCCGCTCTCCTGAATGGCCTCCTAACAACACAGCCCTGGCATTACGGTCATTTGCTGCAAAGACCTTCGGTGCTTCCTGGCCCTGCAGGGTGTTGGGGCGCCCGGGGTGCYAGCCCCAAGTTCCAAGGCTGGTATTAGCTGCTGTCAAGGTCAAGTTYTACAAGTGTCTTGATTACCTTGCAGAGTGGCCTGACTGACCCGCAGGGTCCTTCAGTTGCATTCCTGCTTGCTTGGAATGGAAGAAATGCTGCATTTGGGAGATCAGGATGTACTCATCTTGGTATAACTGCTTGAAAGAATATTTAATTGAAGTTAGTAAAATGGGCTTTTACATTTGTATGAAATGTTGTATTTGCTGAAATATTGCGGAATTGCTGTAATCGTATAAACTAACTTCGAGAAAGAAAACTTCTAAAATCTTTTGTACTTTGTCTTCTCTTTTGAAAAGTCTCCTTAATTGTTCAACATCACAACTGTCATATTCCATATGCCTACGTGCAGGCAGCAAATCGTGGCTCTGTTTCATATCAGCGATCCAGAAAAGCAGCATTGTATCGGCTGTGCAAGCTGCTGAGACATCAYGTGGGCACTGGTGTAAATGAGAAAGTGCTTTTACGGCCTGAATTCTRCCATTCTGCTGCATGTCTTTGGAAYGTGTCAAATCTCATGAATATAGAAAAGACAGCTCTTTTGTAAGCTATCATATGCACAATTTATGTTTCAGAAATTTGATATATAGATCTGGGAAAGCTAAATTACTGTGATGCATTTGAAGTCTTTCAACATTTCAACATTAAAAGAAGTTTTTTTTTAAGTTAGGTACTGATTTTTATATTAGAATCTGTAATCTTAGCTGAGAAACTGCAAGTCAGATTTTTGGAACATCCTGATCCTTCTCTGGGATTTTATCTTCTGCAGAGGCCAGAAAATCACTTCARGTGACTTGCAAGGCAAGTTTGATTATTTCAATTCCAAACTTTTTTCTTCATTCTTCCAGGAGTGGGTTGTTACTGAGATCATGCTACATTTTCTTAATGGTGTTGGGATTTGGGGCATGAAAACTGTGGTGATCACAGTGAATCTCTGAGGAATTGTTTTTATTTGAAAAAGAAATACTTTTTTACATGAATKAAGTAGTTGTGCTCAGTCTTTTCTATGTTTTCTATCCAGAGATGTTTCCCTGATACTGTAGGGTTTTTTTCTGTTTTAACAACCACGAAGTTGAAAGTAAAAAAATCACTTGTTCACCATTTTTCCTGAAACAGTGCAGAGCAGTGTGGCAATAAAGCCATTTTATTTTGCTATTTGCATTTTCTTTCTGATTGAATCATCTTTTAATAAATAATCGATTAGTCTTGTGTGTTTTAGAGCAATCTCTCACTGAGTGGTGAAAGATGCTCGTCCCTCTGAGGTCTATAGAGTTTAAGTATTATTTCTCGATTGCAGTACAGTCTCGTAGTAGATAKAATAAAAAGGCTTTTATATGTAAGCAGTCATGCTTTTTATGACAGCAAGGACTAATATCGGTCGTTGTCAGCACTTCAGTTTCCTTTGATCATAATCTTAAAAAGTGATTTGATGGCCCTTTGCTTACATCATCTTTCTAAGTAGCCTGTGTTCATTTATGTCTGTTTTACTCCTATATTTCTTGTTTTTTGGTTACACAAGGTTCTGATTAGAACCCATTTCCAACTGTTTTTTTGTCTGGGATACAAAATTATTTTTCTAATACATATTATTATTACTACATATTTTATATATATACATATATATGTGTATTCTAATGCATATTATTATTATTATTGCATATAATGTTTTTCTTGTAGATTTTGGTGTCCCAGGAGAGGAGGACTATGGTGTTGACTTTGTTCCCTCCGCGTCAGTAAATACTAATATGAGTATATGTTACAGTTTAATAGATCCTGAACTCCATGAGACTATTAATGGGAGTGCTCGAAATCGATAGGATAGCAGATTGTTTAGAGATCAGKACAAAAGCTTGGATAAAGAATAGAAATTTAGGTTTTAGATTTCTGGGAGGCCTGGCCATTTTTTAGCCATCTTCTCCTGTCACTTGTTTTTTCTACTAGTGTGCTCCTACACATGGTATGATTTTTCCCAAATCCACTACCCCCAAAATCCTACCTTGTAGCGAGGTGTGATTACATTCCTCGTACAAGGCTCTCGAGAGTTTGCACGCAGGATTTCTTGCTGCTTTCCTGTCACTTGTGTTGTGCCAAGGAAGTTCTGGTAAGCAGGGAGGGAAAGTTTAGAGCTTTGGGGCGGGGYGGAAAGGACGAGCAGGCTGAAGCTCCCTGAGGAGGCCGAGGTCTCTGAAGGTTTGAGCTGGTGGCCAGACCTTTCATTCTCTACCATGCTTCTAAATTAACGTGCTTGCAAGTGTGGCTATTGGAGGTTTCCTGAGTTTCTTTTCTGGTTTGTATATGTATTTTTTGCCCTAGGATCCTACGTTCCTGTTATGATCAATAGAGATGTAGTCAATACAGTCAATAGCGTCTAGAGAATGATTTGTTTAATGAGCTATGCGGGGCTTGCTTTGGGGTAAATTAAATTACTCCCTAGGCTCCACTGATTGCATTGGCCTCCACTGACAATAATGGGGCATGTCTGGATTTAAATGTCTGCAGCTGAATCCTGCTCTTACAGACGCACTCAGTGGCTCTTCTGCTTTTGTTTAGCTCTTAGTTCTGTGACTGTATCACATGCCAACRTCTGCCTAATTTGCAGTCTCTTAAAACTTGTCCTGCTCTTTCAGTGATAAAGCTTCCTATGTTGTCCTCTGCCRCTAACCATTGTGGAGACATTCTTTGTTTTTTCTAACTGCCTCTTCTGCTAAAATTACTATTGTACTTAATTTGTAACTTTTTACTGAAATATACTTTTGAATTGTATCAGTTAACTTATCTGCATGCTGTAATGCAAAGAAAAGAAAGCTGAAAAATCAGTGAACGTCATGGTAACTTTGTAAATCTTGAAGTTCTGGAAGCATGTCTTCCTAATTTTATGGAATTCCTTGCTTTAAATCTTGGATTTCTGTCTAGAAGGCTAACACAAAAGCAGTGACTTTCAGTAAACTGTTGACTGCCCCCAACTGCAGCTCCAAATGGATTTCTTTGATCCTTAATGATTGCTGGTCTTGCACGGTATGTAGGTCGAAGGAGACTGAGGAAGAGCATGACATGATATAGACTCTGTATTTCCAGGAGGAATGGGGAGGCTGGTGCAGTGTAATGTGGAAGTGCTTAATTTCTTTTAGGTATAACAGTCTTGTCATTGGGGAAAATGCTATAAATAGATGATATTATGCTAAGGAGATTGGACATTGTGCTAAGGGAATTGCTTCGTCGTCTGTAGAAATAATCTTTAAGCAAAGACTATTGTATAATTCTGTAACTGCAAAGTCATTTCAGTTGACCAGAAATAGAAATAAATCAGATGTAATAAAAATAAACACTTAGGCAATATTTTTTTTCTTCATTTTTAATGCTCTCCTGTAAGAGAAGTCACAACTTAATACGCTATTCATGGCCATTTAAAGAAGTTTGAAAGTAATACTTAATCTTTGCAACTTTCACAAGCTGTTACGTAAGCTGCTTTCCTGGCACTATGCAAAGCATCTGTCCTCCCTGCATCAGTTTTATGGTGGTGGTTGTTGTGCTCACACATTAAAGGAGTCATTTAAATAGTCTAGAGGGGCAACAACCAGTGAACTTTAGTTGATTTTATTTGCCAATGCAAGATCTTTGTGATCACAGCATCACAGAACAGTTGGGGGTTGGAAGGGACCTCTGGAGATSTAGTCCAGCCCCCTGTCATGGAATGAGTGGTGGTGGGGAGTGAGTGGCAGAATGCACTTCGCTCGTGTGAAATAAATAGCACCAGGTTTTATTGATATGGATAGTGATTTCATGAGATTCTTTGGCAGGGTCACTTATTTTTACTGCATGGACGTTCAAGATACACACAGAATTATCAAAGACACCTTCCCTTTGAGTCACAGGGTTCAGACTGGCCTGGGAAGATGCTGGTATTGACTCAAATATTGAGTCATCATGAAATCTTTCACAGGTGACCAAATGTAGACCTTAGAATAATCCTGTTATGGGTCAAGTTTTTAAGATGTRTTTTGCTAGATAATTTGATGATGTGTCTTGAAGACTTGCCAGGCACTATGCAGATATTTTACTTTTATGCTTAATAAATACTAATTCAAAGTTTTGGTGCATGTAACCTACATAATGTAGATTGATAGCATATAGAAATTGCACATTTAGTTAAATTGTACCGAAACAAGCTTAGGTCACTGTAATAAAAGTCTACATTACCATGTTTTTCTATGTGTGGTCTGGAGTAGCTCAGAAACCATCCATGCAGTTTACATTTATGTAGATGGTGAGTGAATAAATGGTTTTATCAAAAGTTTTCTGATTTCTTGCAGCAGGTGAAGCCACCTACAGGGCAGAGCAATCCCTTCCTCCAGGCTGGGAATACCTGAGGTGGGACAAGAAGAGGAGATCATTTGTACTTGCCCTGAATCATTATGTAGGAACTCCCACAAAACATACTAGATTTTTTTTCAGCTCACTCTTAGCTATGTCTCTGGTCTGTACTTCAAAGCATAAAAATTATATTTCAGGTTAAGAATTTAGGATAAATGGAATCTTGTTTGTAGTTGACAGATAAAGAAATATTTATTTATGCTTCTAAATGGCAGCCATGCTGAGGAAAATACAATCTCAAGCATAGGTTATTTTTAGACAGGTGAGCTTAAAGGAAGTTTTTGAACAAAGATGTGCCAGCTGAGCTGGGTCAACAGTAATGATTTCATTGCCTGCCTAGAAAATGGATCAAAAAGTGAATYGATTATTTCAGAAACTGCACAAGTTTGTGCAGCAAATCCTTAAGTTTGAAGCTATTATCTGTACATGCTCCTACAATCTTGGACAAGAAATTGCCTGATGACTGTTTAAAAGAGGTGTTAAACCACTATATCTTTGAATTTTGCAGAGTTGGAGCTAAGCGAATTTTGCAGAGTTGGAGCTAAGCTGGTGGTCAGCCAAGAAGCTCGACAAAATTGCTATAGCCACTTTGCATAGTGGTTAGATTTAAATCTTCTTGTACTGTAAGGAACAGGCAGATAAAAAATTGCATGACCGTATAAAGATAGTTACCCTGAAACATGCAAGTTTTGTAAAAATGTGAACCTGAGTTTGCAGTGCTCGGAAGACCTTGTCAGCAAATTATTTTGCCACCCTAATTSGCATGCTGAATATCCAGTTTGATAACGGAGTGGAAATGTCAGAAAATGGAATTCATGGAGGGCCTGATTCCATGCCCAGATGCTAATCTGCAAATCTGACAAATGATATAGGCAAAGTAGCAGGCCAAGTAACTCTGTGATGACCTGGTACATACGTTCTGCAGGAAGGCCTCAGAAACAGCGTTTGTAACTTTTCCATGGCATTGAATTTGTGTTCAGCTTTATCTAGTTGATGACTGAGGTATATATAAATATTAATACATGATATGTTCAGTGAAATGCCCATATGGTCTCTCTGAGAATGCGAGTTATCTGGGGGTTATCTCCTTTCCAAGAATAAGGCCTTGCCTAAATTAGAACAAGATGTAAAAGCCAGCAAATCTGTTTATCCCTGTAACTTTGTCAGCAGCAAGTAGTCCTGTGCKAGATTTGGTCTGTTGCCTCACGTGTTCCGCTTTGCAAGGCCCTTAGAGTATCTGACACAGGAGATACCTATTAATGGATTGTCGTAGGAAGTAATTAACAGCGACAGCAGGAAGCTGTTCCTGTGGGAAATATCCAGGAATATTACAAATTCATCAGGTCGGTGGAACCTGGTGAGATGCCTGCCGGGAGCGTGGAGGGAGCTGGCTGGTGCCAAGCCAGCCTGGATGGCCTGGCTGATCTTTGTAACCTCTGGAGTGACGGGAGGTTCCTGAGGGCGGGAAGGAAGAAAATGTCAGCCCTGTTGTCAAGAACAACACATTAGACTAAAATAAAATGTCAAAAGTTCTTACAGGGCAGATAGTTACTTCTTTATTTTTTTTCCCCCAAGCTTGGAATTGTATCTTGAGTTTTCATCTTTTAGAAGTTTTCTACTATAATGATGATCTAAGAGATTGTAGTTTTGAAGTTGATTTCCTGAAATAGTTTACAAACAAGGAATTTATAAGGAATTAGAATGATGCTGTAAAAACTGATGTGCAGGATGACTGTTCTGCACATACTCTGTTTTATTTTGTTCAAGGACCCTGTATAGCAAGCCCACCGTATCAATTTGGAGGAGCAAAATAAGTTGCAAGTGGCACCTCGCCACCTCTTCTTTCATTTTTGTGAGTTGCAAACATGTCTAGTTCTACCTTGATGCTTTCACTGGCAAGAGGCCTTGCTGTAGAGGGGGATTTTTCTCTCTCCATTTTGCATGCTTGCTAGAGTAACACAGCTAAGGGAAAAGAAMGTCTCCAGCAGGTCGAGGGAAGTGATCATCCTCCCCCTATACCCAGCCCTGGTGAGGCCACCTCTGGAGCACTGTGTCCAGTTCTGGGCTCCCCAGTACCAGAGGGGTGTGGAGCTGCTGGAGAGAGTCCAGCGCAGGGCTACCAGGATGATCAGGGGCCTGGAACATCTGCCCTGTGAGCAAAGGCTGAGAGAGCTGGGCCTGTTCAGCCTGGAGAAGAGGAGGCTGAGGGGGGACCTGATCAGTGTCTATAAATACCTCAAGGGAGGCAGTGAGGAGGAGGGGGCGGCCTCTTTTCAGTGGTGGCCAGCGACAGGACTAGAGGAAACGGCCACAAACTGAGGCACCAAAAGTTCCACAGGAACTTGAGGAAAAATGTCTTGACAGTGAGGGTGACAGAGCCCTGACACAGACTGCCCAGAGAGGCTGTGGAGTCTCCTTCTCTGGAGATCTTACTGTTACTGCTCTACTACTCACAATAAGAATATATAATACATGCCCCAAAGAGCATGCAGATGAAATGAAACAGGAAATGGCCTCAAAAGATCAGGCAGGATTACAAGAAACTGATGAGAAGACCATGTTTCCCAGCCTGTTTTCAGGAYGTGTGGTTAGACATGTTACTATAAAGCTTTTCTGCTTACTGCAGGAGTTGCTCTCAGAATAAAATAATGAGTTAGGTAATAAAAGCAACTTCTGTGGGCATTTAGGCAAGTGATGTGAAAAGTACAGCTCAAGTTTTCAGTGAGCACAACTGTTAAGAGGGTGTTAATTTTCCAGCAAACTAAGCAATACATCCCACAAGGACCAAGATTTGCTTTTCCCTTAATTTTACTGCTTACTCAAATGCTCTTTATTAAGCAACTGCAACAGACCTTCCTCTGTGTTTTGCACAGAAGGGGGAAGGGGTCCAAGGTGATGGGGGAACAGTGGCAAGATCATCACAGTCTTTGCCTTTATCTTAAGAAATTCGCTCAGAGGTTGGAATTTTAATGCAGGTCTTTGTATTAGTGTTCTATTTTTCTGTTCTTATATGTATAGTCTAATTTTTCTTTATTTTATGCTTATTTTTTAAGTTTTTTAAGAGTAGATATACCATTTCGTAGCTCCCAATTGTGTTACCTACAGATATACTACAAACATACTGACATGTGTGTATATATGTATATGTGTAAATGCCAACATCAAGTTTTCAGTATTGCAACATCATTTGAACTATAGGACTCATTGACTGTGCAGGAAAAATATTGTTTTGTGTTACAGTATGGGAGACATGTATAAATGCAAATGTTCAGAATATTATTATAGACTGATACTGTGAATATATGAAAAAGGAAGCTTTTTGAATGATCCACTCTTGCACATTWACTTCAGAATTTTGGCATATGTTTAAAACAATTATTGCTTTAAAGGATATTTTTGGTCTTACTGTAATGACATCCTTTCCTGATGTGTGTGTAAAATWTATATGTGCAAGTCGATATAACGTAAAAATTGATGCTAACACTAAGCAACTTCATATTCCCTTCCCTCTGTTTTAATGGGCTTGGAAGACTTACGTTCATTACCCAGTATGCTATTTACAGAGTAGCTAGAAATGCTAGCAAAGCATGTAAGAATATAAATATATTTTTTTTCTTTTTTTTCTTTTTTTTTTCTTTTTTTTTCTTTTTTTTAAGTTTGACAAAGGATATGCTTACAGCATCCGCCACAACTATGGGAAAGAAGGAAAGAGAAAGGATTATACCCCGTACAGCTGCATGAAGATCATCATGACCAATCCACCGAGTCAAGGCGATTATCATGGTAAGTTCCTAAACAAGCAGTTTCAAAAACAGTGGGAATTACTGGGCTGGAGAAGAAAACAAAGGTTTCTTAGGATTAGCTGAAGAATGAGGGCAGTCTCTCTTTTCTTTTCTCATACCTCAAGGCAGRCAGTGATGGGGCGGCCCCTTTTCAGTGGTGGCCCCTGATAGGACTAGAAGAAAGGACCACAAACTGAAGCACTAAAAGTTCCACAGGAACTTAAGGAAAAATGTCTTGACTGTGAGGGTGACAGAGCCCTGGAACAGGCTGAACGTTGTGCAGTCTCCTTCTCTGGAGGTCTTCCAGACTCGCCTGGATGCTGCCCTGTGCCCCGTGCTCTGGGTGTCCCTGCTGGAACAGGGGGGGTTGCACTAGATGATCTCTAGAGGTGCCTTCCAACCTCAACCATTCTGTGATTCTGTGATTGGTTTTATTCGATGAGCAATATCAGGTGAGACAAAATCAGTTTTACACTTAAAGCTTTTTTTTCCCTTCCTGCCTTTACTCCTACTTTGGATGTAAGAAAACAGAAAGGAGTATTACTTTTAAACTTCACTGCCAACCTATCTAATTCAATCTATTAATTTTTAAGCCTTTTGTCTTCAGAAGGTTAGATCCCTGTTGTTCTTTTAGATTCTTAACTTCTGCTTGCGGAATAACGTGTTGCCTTTGCAAATTTGTACGTTAGCCAGTATTGACACATCAGACTCCTAGAGTCTTCTGCATGGAAGTTTCTTCTCTGAAATCATCAGTTCTATAGCCATACCTGAGACAACTCAGGTACTGCCAAGGGAGACTTAACATGGACTATAATTCCCCTGCCATTCTGGTTTCTGAAGAAGTAAAGCTTAAGAAATTTGCTTTGCTATGATGGGGTAATGATGAAAGTTGTGCTGTTYGTCCCTTCACAAAGAAACAGTCATAATCATGCCCGTGTAATATGCGCAGTATTTGAGTTTTATCTTTTCTACTGAAATCATTTTTCAAAAGTTCTGTTTGAATGCAGAGAGAAATTTTACAGGAGTTGTATTTGGAGTTTACTTCTGATTTTTTTTTTTATCTCACAGCAAGCTCATGTTTTTCATAAATAGGATGGTGTTCCCTTCAGAAATTCTCTGGAGGAGTTTTGGATATCAGCTGTCATTGTCACTACTTCTGTAGTCTCTTAAACTAAATACTTAATTTYAAGACAGCAGTGGCCTTGTTCTGGTGTTTTACATAGCTTTTGATAGCTATTTGATAGCTTTTGACTTAATATGTGTTGTGACACCCAGTACAAGGAGACTTAAAAATGTAGATACTTTAAATAATGATCAATTAGAGGTTAGGGGATTCGAGGCATAAATTCACTGAAACTGATACTCAGAAGTCTGCTAGGGTATTCTAAAATATCTTTCTGCATTAAGAAAACATGCAAAACCGGCACTGATTTCACCATATTCATTCAGTTGTACCTAAAAACTAATTCTGAGGATCCCAAAACCACTTGTTTTAGATACTTTAAAGAGCAGCTGGCTCCCATTACTTCATTTTTGCTGCTCATTGTATTGTGCTCTTACTGAATAGTGGCTTAATATGCCATAGTTATTAAACTATGTTATTAAACGTACCAGTGCTGTTGTAAGCAAGGAACTAACTGAAACTCTTTTCCAGGTAGCTGTTTGTGCTGGGATATTTTAGGGAACTCTTAAGTCTATTATGCAGTGGATAATTATTAAATTATACATTAAATGATAACTAAGCAATGGAATAATTATTAAAAAAAAAAAGCTCTTGTACATATGAACAATTACCTTTCTATTAGTAAGCTGTTAGACAATTAGAAGCAGCTTGGTTGGTCTCTTGGGTGCCTTTCTGTGCTAACTCCTGGGGAAAGAGCCTTGCCTGTGAACTCGCCTGCCTTTCCTGCCAGGGTGCCCGTTCCGCCACTGTGATCCCGAGCTGCTAAAGCAGAAGCTGCAGTTATACAGAGTGCCTCAAAGTGGAGTAAATCAGGTAAGGTATACTTTGTTTGGAGCTTCCTGTAATTTTTTCAGCTATTTTTAAAAAACTTTTCATTTTTACTTTATGTAAATGTCTGTGGTTATGTATATATATGTAAATGTTACTTATGATTTCTCAGTATGCAYGTGAAATCTTTCCTATAAAAGGTTTAAACCAGAATCATAGCCACCATGTAGTTCATGTTGGTGTTTGTCATCGGGCTTATTTAATATTATGGGTTGGTTTGTTACTATAGYGTGTACAATGCAGGATTTCATTGTACATGCTATTTCATACTCATTCTACTTTATTAATAAAGTTTAATCGATTATGGCAATATTTCAGGGAGTTTATTTTAAAATTTTCTCCAGAACTGTAGAAGACACTACTGTGTCTTCAATACATATAAGCCACTGTTTTCTGTAATATGTTTCTTTAAAAAGAATTAATTACCCTTTGTGATAACTTTCCATAAGCAGTAAAAGGACATAAAGTGTAATTTAGAGGTTTCAGCAGATTTTAAAAAGGGAACATAAAAGTGAAAACCTAGTTTATGCAGAAAAGGCATAGAACATTCTGGCATGTACACCAAAGGACAGTGACTGCTGTTAATTGTTGTAGCAAAAGGATAAGTATATGAAAAAAACATTATTCTCCTCACCGGAGAAACACAAACAAGTAAGAACTTAGCTTGAGACTGTTGAGCAAAAACTAATCAAGTGCACTAACTGCCCGAGAGCTATTTTAAATCTGTTGGAAAACATTTCTTTTTCAATGCACATGCAATAGCACTGCCGCTGTTAACAGTGAGGGTGACAGAGCCCTGGAACAGGCTGTCCATGGAGGTTGTGGAGTCTCCTTCTGTGGAGATCTTCAAACCCACTTGGATGCCGCCCTGTGCCCTGTGCTCTAGGTGATGCTGTATGTGCAGGGGATGGGACTAGATGATCCCTAGAGGTCCYTTCCAACCTTAAGGATTCTATGATTCTCACTCCTATGTTAYTCTCTGTTCCCTGGAAATCAATCCTATCATGGAGAAGAACCAGCTAACTCTGTCTTTTGCATTTTTTTTAGCCTGAGTATCTTTTAAGAAATCACACCAAAGTAGAACCGTGTTAAAGAATGGCCAAAGAAATTGAATTTGCCAAACATAATGGTGTTCAGATACCACTGTGGGTGATGTGGACTCCAGTTTCTCTGTTGTTTAAATATGACTTCTGACTATACTGGAAGCTATTTGCTTTTGGGGATAAGTTGTCATAAATAAAGAGAATACTTCTCCAGGTGAGAAATGATTTGCAAAATGAATCTGTCTTGGGTATATTGAGATAAAGTTTCTGACTTTCTGGAGGTGGCTTTTGGGATGAGATTCATCTCACCTAAATTTAAGGGTGTGCAAAGGTAAACATTCACACCTTGGCCAGAATGCATTTTGAGTGCCCCGAGACCTTCTTCAACCTTCCTGGGCAATCGGGTAAGATTTCTGGCCCCGACAGGCCACAGCTCCTGCCACAGGTAACTCTCTACATGGGGTGGCMGTGTCCTGGTGGAACTTAGGACACTTCAGTGCATGCCCAACTGTTTGCATCGTTTSCCTCATCATGCTTATAGATCAGGGGATCTTTCTTTCATACGACACCTCGGGAAGCTGCTGTGTGAAGTCTGAGCAAAAGCAACTCAAACTGTTCATTTAACCACCTGTTTCCCAACTTCATTATCCTTGAYGGTGATACCAAGGGAGTTATGGGACTCCCTGCAGTTGTGACAGGTGTCAAACCATCTGATTGTTAGACTTCTGCTTTCCAGGTTAGTAGTGATACATGGTTTTTTCTGCAGTTAAGAAGCTTACTTCAAGAAGGTGGAAGCTCAAGACTCGCAGTTCCCTGCTGAGTGCAAAATCTGGAAGTCTGATTGTTAGGAAATGCACCAGGCCTTTCATTCCCCCTTTTCCGGCAGTAAATGAATTCCCCAGTAAGTTAATCATGATATAAACCTCAAATCTTAAGATATACGAGGTACCATTGCACATTTGCTACCAAGAAATGAAAGTGTAGTCCTTTAATTTAAAAATTATAAATCCCTTGAATATTTTCAAATGGTAGGTTAAGAACCATTGTTCACCWTCCAAAATCTTTCAGGCACTTATTGTCTGTGCTATATTGACACCTGTAAATGCTTGAAAATGATACAACCCTTCAAGGTGCATGGTGTGAAAGTTTAACAATACCATTATTTCAAGAGCACCTTTTAGAAAAACGTCTTTAGCGATCTTCTGATGTATGGCTAAATATGAATGTTAAAAAATGCCAAGAATTTCCCATAGTTGAGAAATATTTATTGATAGACGACACTATTCAGTCATTTCAATATGTTGAGAACAGAAGTTGTGTTTTAGGAGCATTGCTCTCCCATTTKATCTGAGATTACTATCTGATTTACTATATAAATATATTTKTTGACATAGCACTTTGCTTAGTATTTCTTGGCCAAATTGTGTACATTGTTTAATTGTTCTCTGCTTGGTTTATTTTTCAAGCATCACCATGCTTATTSATTTCATTAGGACTGCCCTTGTGTGTAAGCTAAGCTGATAACTGTGAGTTTAATTGGTCAATACTAAGCCTTTCTCTGTCTTAATAAAACCTCTGTAAATTCTGGTCAATGTTCAATATAATGTCTCTTGATCAAATTCAATGGTGACTTTTTTAGTGTGTGTTTACTGGTTCTGTGGTGTTGGTATTACTGACACCATCTATTGGAAGAATACTCTAAAGCAGCTGCTGATAYGAAATGGTTAGAATTAATTATTTGAAAAGTTTCAGTGATAGCATTTCAGGGTACTCAATTCTCCYAGTCCTCAACTTGCTGCTATAAGCTGAAGCAAATAGATAGGAAATTATTACGGATATTGGGCTATTGTCAAATGAGATTGTAATGATAAGAAAGCTGGTTGATTTAATGAGTAGACTTGTTTGAAATTCTGGTTTAAGCACTCCGGTAAGAACAAATGTTGAACTTCTAGGGTAATCAATTGGCTTGTGGCACTGAAACAAGTGAACAACATGAGAGAGAAGCCTGGAGAATGCAAGAAGTACACAGAAATATTGAAAAGCAGAGCTATTTTTTTAAGAGGTTGGAAGAAAACCCATGTCCTTCAGTATATGCATCTAGATTTTATATTATAAGGAACAATTGAAAACATAATAAGTAGGCAGTCAGTTGAAAACTGTTAAAGGTTAAATTGGAAAAGAACTTCAAGTTTGCATTTAATATTTGAACCACAATAAGGATGTAATAGAAATGTATGGTTGAGTGCTATTGCTTTTTCAATAATATGCCTTTTAGAACAAGATGAGATGAAAAGGAGAAGCAGAGGTGAATTGTATTAGTTTGGATATGCTTAATTTAGGGCATTTCCTTCAGCAGTTGATTAGTGTAACTGGATGTTGCAGGGAGGAAGTTGTTGGCCCCCATCCCTGCCCCCTGCCTTTCTTGCTGCCTCTTGAGTTTCCATTCGTTTCCTGCTGCTAGCCCCATGGTCGTATGGTAAAATGGATCAAAGAGCTGATCCAGCTGTAGGATCCCGACCTGGGAATGGACAAGGAAGGTGGAGGTTCATTTTCAGTCTATAATTAGTGCAGGGATGGCTGGAATAAGGGCCCCTAAATAGGGGGAGGACCAGTAAGGGTCTTCGTATTTCAGTAGCATCAACTTGTGATTAAGTTAACATTAACTGAAGGGTTAAACTACATGTGAGATTTCTATTTGGCAGGGAAAGGAGAAGTACACCCAGGAGAAGTGACAGGGATAACTCATCACTTCAGAATGAGTAACCGGGGAAAAGAAGAAAGAATTAGAACATATCAAGTATGAATGTCCCATCTCACTGTTCCTAAAACTGATATGTTGTAATTTAGGACATAATTGAAGTAAATATTTCAATCTTCATTATTTYGTAACTTAGCCTTTGATTTTGCTATATTTTATATGCTTCCTTGCATACTTGATTGCAGCCCAGGTTCTACCTTAGTGCTCACTTAGAGGGCACAGTGTAATAATGGGCATGGCTCTCCTTTAAAATAAGTGGCTGTAGGCTTATTCAGCATTAGTTAGTTAAAAATGTCACCGAAAAATAAATGCACCTTTCTAACAGGGTTGGGGAAGCCTCGGATATGTTCCAGCAGCTGCACCTCAATCATATCTTCAGTCACCTTTGAAATAAAACAAAGGTTAGAGTCACAGTTAAGTAAATCTATAGTAGGAAGGCTCTGTTTTTGAAAATAGAAAGTAATCCAGCAATTTTCCATAAAACAAAGTAACCTTGAATAAATGAGAATGACAATAGGTAATTACAGAGCCCAAACTATCCAGCTACGCAACATCTTGGCTATATAAGTTGAAGATGTAGAAAGCAGGTGGCTGCGCACAGCTGCCAAACACCATCTTAACCCCATCAGTAGTCAGTAAAAATGAATTGGAAAAGCAAGTTGCAGATGGCAGGGAAAGAGAAAACACATAAAAATTAACAGAAAGAGTATCTCCAGCAGGTTTGTCCTCCTGCAGCATAAAGCAATTTAGTGCAAACGTCTTGAGTATGTGTAGAGGAAATTGCTACTGCGAATGAAGGTAGTCTTGAGAGAGYTTGTTTCTTCATAAGACTTGTGGTAAAACAGCTACAAATGTGTGCTGTCATTATAAGCACAGATGTAATAGGAATGATGATAAGTAATGTTTATTATGAATGATAATTCCTTCCTAAATACAGGACAGTTTCTGATTCTGTGATGCAGAGAATCCCTTTCTAGCTTGACTCAATTCTGTGACAATTCTCTTTGTCTTTCTCTTCATAATTTGTTCCCCAAAAAGCTAATGTAGTAAAATCAATCTACTAAACCTGCTCAATTCCATTATCGCCTGKGGAAAAGGAGTTGGCTCTCATGTGGTGTGGCTGGTTTAGAGTTGCAGATATGCTGGTTACTCTGCTTACTGGTTGCTGGCTTTTCTACTGCCTGTAAGAACTGCACTGTAGCCCCTTTCCCCTGCAAGGGTCACAGATGTTGGCTGGTCGTTTTTAACTGACCGTAATTCTTAATGAAGGTGTAGGAAGGCCTCTTCCCATCAGTTAAATTCGTTTGAAATTGGCTACAGCCAAGCTGGCTTCTGGTCTGTTGTGTCCTGAAATCTGCCCCGTTTCATATCTGTGTCATGTGTCTATACCTATCTCATGCTGACAGCATTGAGCAAAGAAACACTTTGAAGAGCCACTTGCCTGTAGACTGCCAGTAGAGTTTCTCTCTTACCGTATAATGTTCCAAGATCGATGCTTTAGTAGTGACACAGCCGAAAAACCTGTGTGGTGCCATAGCACCAGTCTGAGAGGGAGTCTTGGCAGAGTGACTGGTAGTTTCTTGGTGAATCTGCAGTGGAGATGAMCAATAAAAATTGAGACACAGTCAGTTCTTGGAGAGCAAAAGTAGTGTTTGGAAGTTCTTCAGGGCAAGCTGATATGATCATTCAGCAGTGTCAATTCAGTGAAGTCCTCTTCCCCTTAAGGATGGGTCAAGTTTTATCTAAAGATAGGTTAAGATTAACGTAAGGTTGGATAAAGGCTTAAATAGGCCTAGTTTCATAATAGTTTATCCAGAAGAAAGGCTCTTGCAATGCTAGAGTTTATTTATAAGTGCCCCTTTTATTCTGCCATCACCTGTGCTGTGTGTGTGGTGCCCTTTCTGAAATCTGTCACTTGAAGTGACCATTTTCCCTCAGAAGTGGAGGAGGAGACAGGGGACAGCAGTAGTTTGATTTGTGAATGATTGTGGGGTAGTAAATCAAAAGCTGGCTTTGATCTGCCTGGGTGCTACCAGGTGCCCCGTGCCCTGGGTGTCCCTGCTGGAGCAGGGGGTTGGACTAGATGGTCTCTAGAGGTCCCTTCCAACYTCAACCATTCTGAGATTCCGTCATCAGTTCTTGGCTTTATCCCTCTTTAGGGTGGTGAGATATTGACACAGTTGGCACCATTGATAAAACAAGCACCTATGGTTTATAGCCTGGATTTTTTTTTATACTAGCCTTTAATTAATTGTTTTTCCTCTCAAATTGCAAGAGAACTTTAGCTTTTGGGTTTCACGGTCAGAAGTCTTTGCTTATAAAACATTTTATTTGCTACTTATGTTACTTAAGAGTCTCAAGGTTTTAAATGCATTCACACCTGAAATTAGAGATGTTTATTTATGCAATAATTTTTATTAGATATAATCATCGATTAAATGAAAAATAACATCAAGAAAGCCTAAGAAATTTATGAATGGATTTGAATTAGTTTGGCTTTATYTGGAAAAAATAAATTCAGCAAAGTCTGAATGGTGTAAACTGAAATACTACAAGTGTTTTAGCTAACTGGAGATGTAGGCTCTCTGGTCATTACTTTTAAAAGATGAAAAATATATTTGGACAAACTGGCTTTTTGCTGTAGTGAAAATTGCAGTGATCTGTAGTGATCTGCAATTTTAGTTTTTTCTATTTTTCTATTCAGATACTTTAAAAGAATATACACAGAATGCTAGTTTTATTTTTTATATTTTTTAGTATGTGCAAGCGTGCAGTTTGGTTGACATTTGGCTAAATGTTGCTCTTTCACATAGTGTGTGAATTTTTATTGTAAGGAACAGACAGGAAAATAACATAAGATGTGATGGAAGTTCTAGAGAGCTGTACTAAGTTCTAGAATAGAGGAGTTTTCTTCGCTCCTTGATTGCTTAATGTGACACTAATCTTTAAGCCCCTTTCAAAGGGCAGTAGGGGAGATTTTAAAATAAGTATATTTACAATGCCAGATTTCAGATTTTATTGCCTGCTTGGCTTTTGCCTTGATATTTTACAGAGGATTTAACAGGAAGTGGCAAGAGGCAGAGAAATGTAATCAGTTGGGCTATAACAGAGGAACAATGCAGTTAAGTACTTTCTTGGCAGTGTAGTGCTGTTCTACCCATTCAGCAAATGGAATTTATTTGTACATCTGTCAATAAATACAAGGTGGCATCCAGTAATGAGGCCAGCGGGGATTTAAGCTGGGGTGTTTTGCTATGTTTGTCACAAAGGTCAACTGTGGGAAAAGCTCTTGAAATTGCCATGCCTTGAAAATTATTTTTCAAGTCCATTGAAGTTATCTCTTAATTCCAGCAATTTTCTTTTTGATAAGCAGAGAGAACATACATTTTGATAATACRGAAGAGGGAGAAGGTGATGAAACTTCAAAAATTCCAACTGGCATTGCATTAGGCTGATAAGAATGGGACTTTGTGCAGCGCAGAGGAGATTACATGAAGCACAATTGGGAAGGAAATTGTATTTACAAAAGATGGGGTGATTTTCCTAATAGGTGTTCTGAACGGGCTACTCACTTGCATATTCTGCTGAGCTTGACTAGAAATAACTTCATTTCATAAAGGACAAATCTGATTGAATGTAAAAGCATTCCCCTCCTACAGATACTTGTCTAAAGGATCTGCATTAAATTTCCTTGATGGGAGCTCAGTAGTATTTATTTTGCATTTATATGAACTGGTAATGTGGAAAATAAAAATACAAAATAGTGCACTTGATTGCTTCATGCTTCAGCCACTTGAATTACTAGATTTATATCTGCARTTATGGAAGAGATGTTGCAATATGATAGTTGGACAATAACTGTCAGAATTATTATGAAAATACATATTCAACTTATTTTTGAAGCTATGGGTGATGAAATTACAAGTAAGGGAGCAGGCATATCTTCCTGTGTTTATTTTCTTGTTTTTTTATATAGACGAGRTGTATTTAAAGACCTCTACTACCTCTAAATGTTGTCAGGTATTAGCAGGATACAGAAATGGCACGGATCATGAAGTTTTCTGAGCTATTTACACGCATGTTTTGGTTTTGCAAAATACCTTGTCATAGTAGATTGTGAAATMTCAGTTACGATTTAGATTTCTGTGGTTTAAAATGTGTGCTGCTTCTGAATCCTTTCTGCTTTTTCGCTCTTTGTACAGATCCTGGAGTTAGTGAAGGGCATGCATTACCAGCTGGCCTGTCAGAAGTACTTCGAGTTGACACATGATGTAAGTACCTAGTAGTTTTTGTTGCAGTATAATCAGCGTCTTTGTCTTTAGGAAAGCCTTGGAAATCAGGAAKGAAATGCAGAGTTTGTTGGCAGTTTTAACACCCAGTATTAGCATTATCTATCCATTTAATTTTCACTTCAGTTATTTTAAATATACTTCAAATACTTTTATAATGACTTAAAAGTTTATATATTATTGTTAATATCTTGTGTCTTACAAGATGTGAATGGTTATGCTTGCTTCCTGAAAACATGAAGAGTATTCATTTTTTTCATTTAAGCTTTCAATATCTTGTTTTTAAACTKTTTAAAGTATAGTTTGAAATACAGTTAATATATGTTCCATGTAAAACTAAGTCAGTAGAAACAGTATTTAACCGAGAAGTCTGTGGAGATGAAAGTGAACACTAACCTGAAAATAAATCAGCACSTAAGAGTCTATTGCATTTTAAGAAAACTGTCTTTATTTTGTGGAAAATTCCAAAAGAATGTGCATTTTAAGTCTTGCGATAGTAGGAATATCTCTGTGCTGCTTACACAAATAAAATAAGTCTGCTTAGCAGCTGATGAGTCTCCTACTTCAGTGAGAAAATTTCTTTTTTTTTTTCCTATTCTTGTTCCAGTTTTATTCATTTCATTTGGAAATGAAACCATCATCAAACAGTACCTTCATGTTGAAGGTCGCCAAAATATTCCAAAGGCAAGAGGAGGCATTATGATTGCATCCTCTATCATTCAACTATAACTTTCAACTGTTCTGAAAAAACCTGCATAAATTACATGTAAATTTGATGTAATATTTATATYGCAGTCAGCTTTCCAAGGAACAAACCCAGTTCCTTTTAATAGCATAATAGCAGGCCTTCCTTTGTGAGCACCATGGTGATATTTTTGTTTATTTGTTTTGGAAGAATAAACAAGCTTATTAGATGAAGAGCTTTCTTAAGGTACTGCTGTCTCAAAGACTGTATGTCTTCAGTGTCTGCTCAGATGATAAACACCCAGGTAGTAAAAAGAGGTCAATCTGAGTGCATTTTCCTTGGTAGAAAAGTATGTTTTGCACAGTTGGGATGAGGCCACACCTGGAGTATTGAGTGCAGTTCTGGGCTCCCCAGTGCAAGAAGGATGTGGAGCTTCTAGAGAGGATCCAGCAGAGGGCAACCAAGATGATTAAGGGACTGAAGTATTAAGGGACTTCTAGATTTTAAGATAGTTAAGGGACTATCTTATGAGGAAAGACTGAGTGAGCTGGGCCTGTTTAACCTAGAGAAGAGAAGACTGAGGGGGTATCTGATCAATACGTACCTGAGGGGAGAATGTAGGTAGGATGGGGCCAAGCTCTTCTTAGTGGTGGCCAGCAACAGGACAAGGGGAAATGGGTCTGAGTTGAAACACAGGCAGTTCCATTTCCATGTGAGGAAGAACTTCTTTACTGTGAGAGTGACAGAGCCCTGGAACAGGCTGCCCAGGKAGGTTGTGGAGTCTCCATCTTTGGATGTGTCCAAACCCACCTGGATGCCACCTGTGCCATGTGCTTTAGGTGTCCCTGCTGGAGCAGGGGGACTGGACTAGATGATCTCTAGAGGTCCCTTCCAGTCTCACTAATTCTGTGATTCTGTGACTTACTGTTTTCTAAATCTTCTTGYGAAGACCCTCTCATATGAAGAGGGTCCTCACCAGTGGAGGACGTAGGAACACTGTCCACACCAGTAAACCTGCCTTCCATGAAAGAATGCTGTATGYTGAGGGGTTTCCCCTCCTATTGCTTGTTTTCAAGGTGGTGTGAATTACCCCAGACAACAGTGCTTTGAATTCTCTGTTTATTTTTTTCTGTAGTCTATTAAGTAATTGCAGTGAAGTCAGCTTATTTTACTGTATCATATTCAGCAGAAAGCAGTACAATGGCTTCAAAACTGYCAGAGGCAGAACCTCTTCCCTGGAATATTGGTCAAAGAGGAATAYGAGATGACACAGACAAGACCAACATCACCTGCCTTCAAGTATCTGCTGCTGAGCTGCTTATTACTAGTTTACATTTTATTTAGAAGAGAGCAGTAGTTGTATTCTTAGAGCATCTTCCGATTAGGGGGGCAGACTGAGGAAGTGATGCCAGACATGGCTTGCTCACCAGTTAGACAGGGCTGACACAAATGTTTACTGTAGCAGTGTGATTGCTCCTCATGGCTTTTCTGTGGTATCAGCTGCACTGTTGCCATCTGTCACTTCAAAAAGTTCTTGGTTAAAACCCAAATATACTACAGCTGCAAAATAATTGCTTCAGTTTCTTTCAAAACGACATTTGCTGTCACAGAAGTGTAAAACTAGCGTTGGTGTGAAGGTCAATATGTGCAAAATGTGTTGAATCCAAGAGAAGTCTGGCGATAGTATCATTTATTAGTTGCAATAGACGATTCGGTCTGAAGTGACAGGCTGTTCTACTTGAATCAGTAAGTGTTACAAGCTTAAGTTTCTGATTGTGCAGAAAATGCATTTTTCTTTGGACGTGGTGGGTTCCAGGTGAATTTACATGTGTGGATGGATAAAACTTAGAAATCTAGTTTCTCTGCTTCTGCTAGGCTAATTTTCGTATACTTAGACCAAATTAATAAAGCAACTTTTAGAATACTCTAACATTGTAAAACTTTTTTAAAGTAGCATGAGCTGTCTAACTGAAAAGAGCAAGGGCATTTGTATATGCTCCATCTCCATGTTTTGTGCTCCAGCCTGTGTTTATTGCTACAGCCAGAGCAGGTCCCCTTTCTCGTCAGGGGAATATTCACTGACCCTAGTTCAGAATCATGCACAACAGAATGAACTGATTCATCACAGTATCATAAATGATGGTTATCAGCAAAATTTGGTCTTTCCTCAGGATCTCCAAGATGGTAGAACAAATGGACAGAATTCTCTTCATGAAAACAGTGCTGCCCATACTTCATCCAGTGGAGTTTTTAGTGGTTAGAAACCACTGAATTAAAAGAAAATAAGTGGTGCATAGAATCACATTACACTTTTAACCAAAAAATCTGTGGTAGCTTTCAGCCAGATGCCTTCCGTCATTTCCGAAAGCGCTGCCGGAGGCTCCCTTTGAGCCACTTTGGCAGCTTGTTCTAGTTTGTTGGGAAGGGAGGAGTTCAGCACAAATATATAAGACTTAAAAAATGTTTCCTAAATTGGCCTAAGGAAATCTTTCTTAGAAGAAACTCTTTAGTTACCTCTATATTTTATCTAGAAAAAGAAAGAAAAACAAAATAAAAAAAAAACCACTTAAACAGAGTTTCTTCTAAGAAACTTAGTTTTTCATTAAGTTCTCATATAATGGAAATTAAAAATATGGATGAAGGCTATCTATGGAACTTAGATAAAATTGAAATGAAATTTGGTACATTTTTAATGTGCCTTTTTGTGGGGACACTCCCAAATTAGTGGTCTAAGACTGTCACTCATTTTTTAAGGTATTTTTCAATGGGGAGTCACATATTAATAATTGTTAATATTTTTCATGGCTGAACTAAATTGCTACATATGTAGCCGTGTTTTTGATAGAGATGAGATATACTGTGGTTATGTATTTAATCAGGATTCCCTTTAGAAAACACGGTGCTGCTGGTTCACAGTATTCACAAGTGCCTGAAACCTGCGCTGGTGGTTCTGGCGTGTTAAATGAGACACAGTCTGTGTCCTCAAGTGACATTCTGTGTGTACACACAGTCACTGTGCTTGAAACAGCCCCACCTTTCAGCAAAAAGGGAAAATAATCAGAATAGAAAACTACCAGAATAGGACCCTTAGTCCTCCTTCGTTTATTGTATACCAGGTTTGGGGATTTTTTACTGTTGTATAAAAGCAGTATTTTTCTCAAGTCCTTCTCCACTAGAAAGGAACAATAAATATACGTACATTTTGCTAGTTTTTGGTGTTATTCACCACTGGAAGAAAATGTATATATTTGTTTTGGTGTTGGTTGTGCATCCTGTAGAGTTTCAGGGTGCTGATCCCGGTCCTGGTAGAACAGAGATGACCTTGATCTTACTGGGCTTTTGAAATAAATACTGTAATCTAGTGTTTCTTTCATTTAATCTAGTGCTTCTTTCATTTTACCTGCAGATTGAAGACATTGGATTTTCCTTGAATCATCCTAATCAGTATTTTGCAGAAAGTCAAAGGTTATTGAGTGGTGGTAGAGAGGTAAAGAAAGAACCAACTCATTTGGGAAACTCTCAGCAAAGAAGCAGTGGTCAAGAAAGCATGAATTCAAATTCGACTCCAGTCTCTTCCAGTACAGCAACTGATGCAGAACTGGAGGGACTGGAGGAATATTTTGCTGAAGACTAAACAGCTTTGCAGATTTCTTTTTTCTTCTTTCCCTTCTCTGAACAAATTCTTCCTTATAATAAGGAATATGCATTTGGATACCCAGAAGACAGAAGCATTTAGTGCTTTGCATAGACTGATTAAAGAAGAATATAAAGATACTGAAGTTGTAAATGTATCCTTCTTTTTCTGCTGTAGAATACTGTTATATAGGGCATGTTGAAGAATAAGAATTAAAATTACTTCCTAAATATCAGATGCTTTTGCTCTTTTGATGGTGTTCAAAGTGTGTAATTTCTCTATGCCTTTTTAAATTACTTTTATCTGTTTCTTAATAAATAAAGTGCAAAATGAAAGTTTGTGGTATTTTCTGGTTAGCTGTATTGGTATGGTAAGTAGGAGTTCTTATTTCTGGTCAAAATTACTTGCTTCTGGAGCATCTGTCTCTCTCTGTTCGGTATGTGGGGAGCTGAGGAAAATCATTTTTCAACTTCAGGTTCCATGGCATTCAATTGAGGAAACCTGCTTTAATATCCAAAACAGAACATAAGTAAAATTAGACACCCATGTGTAAGAAAATAACGCAAAAAGCTGATACTCCACCAGGTGACTAATGTTGGAGGAACTAAAAAAATCATTCATTAATAATTCATTCATTCAATTTTAAAGTTTCCTCAATGTTTGAATGTGGTTGGAGCTTTCTGTATCCTGCTAAGCAAAACAGCAGCCCCCGTGAAGCTTGAGGCCATTTAAATTCCATCCACTGCCCAAAAGCCAGGGTCACCTGGCACTCAAATGACATCAAGTCTGGAAGCTGCCTCTGTGGATCAGGTGGAAGTTCAAGTAAAACTGATATTATTTTATTTTACYTTGTTGGAGTGCTCTTCTGGAATTTTCAGGACCTGTGCTTTATTTTACTACTACTTACTACTACTAAGAACCTTCTTTTCATATACTTCAAAGGAATTACATAAATCCAAAGGGAAGGAAGAAGAAAAAAATTATCTCGAAGGGTAGTTGTTCCACATCCAAGAATCAAGGAGTCCTCTGTACCTCTTGGCAGGATATCCTCTGTTGGTCAAGCTCTTGGCCATACCCTTCTTGTGTGGACCTCAAGGATGATTCTGTGGATGTGTTTGGCTCCGTGGATTGTGTTAATGCTCCAGGAACTTGACTATAGGGTTTTGCAAGTGGTAGCTGTCATCTAATTTTGAGTTRCTGAACACCTAAACTAGTGGTGCCCTATATCAAATTGAAGGTATGATTGCTGTGCATCTTCTTTTGTATGCAGCTGTGAAGACTTCTGCATGAGGTTTATGTTCCTAGCTAGAAGAGCAGTGTGAATTGTTTGGGATGCTGAATCCAGGTGCCGTGTTTCCCAACTAAGATCTGCAAATTGCAGTTTATGATGGAGTAGAAACATTTCTGTTACCCCATAATCCTACTAACACAGGCTGTGTCAGCTTCTGCATGAATAAAATCATTAGCATTTTCTTGTTCTTTCCATTTACTTTGAAATCTGTTAGGAGTGATCAGCTTGTTCAGCTCTGCTGTGCTGAATCGTTACATTAGCAGAATAAAATTATTTTTAGGAAGTCAAGCATGGAATTTTAAAAACCAGGCTCTACAGTATTACAGCAAAGGAGTATCAGCTAGTTCTGTTGAGTTAGAAATGCTAAAAGTATCAAACATAACAATATTTGACAAAACCTTGATCTTTCTCCTTCACTGGTTTAGATTATTTGTGTGAATTTGCCTCTGTTGATTGATGGTGCTACACGTTGCTTTGAACCATCCTGTTCCCTTTTATTGCTTGTCAGGTGGACACTCATAAAATATATAGTAGAAAAAACATACAGATTAGTGCACACAGAAGTAACTAGCAAAGGATTAAATTAATGCTTTTGCATTGTTGCTGTTGAATGCAATAGATGATGATATGTTTTCTTATTTAAAAAAAAAAAATGACCATGTAAATTCTTCATTGAGAGGAGAATTTATGTATTTGTATAAAAGAACAGAATCAGAGTCCTCCTTTTGAGTAGTCTGCCGCTGAAAAATTACTTGTTTTCTAGAAGAGTTCTAGTGGGAATRTAGTTAGAGGCTGAGATGTGATGCAGAGGATTGCTCTGTGGTGCCACTATGTCCATGTGCGTTTCAAGCAGTTTCTGCTATCAGAAAACGTTTCTGGAGGTTTAAAATGTTGTAGGTTTTCTGTTAAAGACTTTCTACCAACTTTGATATTATGCAAATTACACCTTAAAGGTTTGAGAGCCAGGGTTATTTCCCTGGGAATTTTTATCTTCCCAAGGAGGAAGCAGTTCAAACCTCACAGTTATGTTTCTACTTAGACATGTAGGCCAGCCAAGGACATTTGTTATGTATATTAAGCACAGACAAATGTTGCTGTAGCTTTCTCATTTCCACAGGGTTTTAGAGGTCATCCATTTGAACTCGCACAAAACCAGAACATCCTTAATGCTTAACAAAAAATAACCTTTATGGTGGCAGTGGAGCAAGACTGGAGAATTTTGAAAATGCAGACACTGATGGCAAAACTACTCAGAGCATTTTTCAAAGACAGTCACCCTGAAATCTCATCCCAGTTATTGYAGAATTTCATTTCAACTAGATGATGCTCCTCTATAAAACTTTTCCCTAGTCTCACTGAGGATAGACTTTATGCATTAAAGGGTCACGGGGTCCTATCCTTACGTGATGAGAGAAGGTGTCACTTGAGAGCTCTTCAAATCTTTTTTGCAGAGAGGCCAGTTGGTTTCATGTCAGTGACCCCAACTGGATTGTGTGATGCATAAAAATTCACTGCACTTTATTTTGCAAAACTTTTACTGTAAGGACTACAGCTGGTTTGATACCAGATTTTTCCAGTGTTTCTGAAGAGCATTCCAACAGCAGRTATAAAATGCTGCTTTATGTTCCCTGATGTAAGCTTTCTTGGGACACGGCTCCACCAGGTGAGCTCTGGCAGTGAAAGGTCTTTGGTTTCAAGTAGGCAGTGGGGTTTGGTCACCCAGCAGGAATGTGTATTTGGGTGCTGTGCATAATGGCATGAAAATGCCCTCTGGGACTCGAGGCAGTTGCTGTAGTCCATGCCACTTGCCTCCCTGCTTCTTACAGAGCACTGAATGTCAATTTTTGTTTTAAAAGGACTCAAAGAGTCCAAGTCCTTTCCTCTGAGGCTTGCAGCTTTATGTCCTTTTGGTGTATCTGTAAGTGCTATAGGTTTTGAGTGAAGCATGGTGGCTACATGTTTTTAGTGGTATGCATACCTCCTGAAACTGTTTTATAAAGGTTAGTAACCATTTTGTATTATTTCATGTACACTTTTTTAGATGTACAGCAGTGTAATCATTGCCTGATTTTTCTTCATCCATCAGTAGTAATGGGTCCATGTAACATTTTCCATGCTCAGGAAAGTTTCAGCTGTGTTGCAAGGACGTCAATCCACTGAAAGTTAAACTGTGCTTTTTTACCCCTGCCCTGTGCACACCAACACTGTTGGAGCAGGACAGAGGCAGTCTGGAGCTTTGGGACAAGTCTCTCTCTTAATGATGTTTTGGGCTTTCCCTGCCTTTCCTCTGTGTATCAGGACCTTCTACTGAATTGCAGCTGGGCAGATGCAAACAAGGTGTCTCTTATCTCAGTAATGCTTTCAAGTAGTTTCCATACCATGATACTTGTGAATTATTATTTTTTTAATACATATATATATAATATCATATTCTAAAATTATACTTTTCACGTATCTTAAAAAAAAAATCCATGGGAAAATCACAGAGCACTTTCAGGTCTCCCTCCCCCATTTCACAACCCAGTATCTCTGCTCTGTAACCAACATTATTTAAGTGAACTCTGCTGTGAGGGTTCCCTTTATTTTGCTGCCCTGTGTATTTCTCCTTCTCTTCCACATCGTACATGCTAAGGTAGGCAGTTTTTAGAACAGAATATTCTGAGATATCACTAATTTATGTTACCTCAGTAACCTGTGTTTGCCAATGTGCTTGCTSGTCACTGCCTTTCAGGTTGTACTTCATGTGAAGGAGTCCTCGGCCTTCAYAGTTCCTTTGCTGTCTGAAACCTTCTGTTTATCAGGAAATAATTCATGAATATGGGACATTAAAAATGACATGAGTAAGGCAGGGCTTGTTGTGCCAAATCCCCAATGTCCGTGTATTTTTTAAAGAACATTGCAGTTTATTCAGAATCAGAAATGTTTCATGGGAGGTCTTRCCAGTAAATAAATAAATAAATAAATTTGTGCAGAGTCACAGAACTTAAAAAGCTAATGTCAGAAAAAATCACGTTGGATGAGTTCGGAAGAAATGTTTTTACTCAACCTAAACTAATCAAAATGATGTATGTGATGGTCTGGTGTCCTTTTCAGAGCAGGTGATCCAGCTGGCCCCTTTGGCCTTTAAAAGTCCATGGCACTAAGATTTATTTTTATGTTTAATAGGAATCGAATTCTCCAAACCGAAGAGCATCCCTAGTTTTGAGACATTTGGCCTAGAGCTTTGGGCTAGAACATAGAGGCAAACTAARCAGAAAGACCTAATGAGTGAGAAATGTGCAGTTTACCTGCTCAAAGTTCAGGAGTTTGGAGCATCGGGGGCTCACCCAGCTACCGCGTTCAGAGATGTGGCTGCCTAGAGAAAAATACCAGAAAACCCTCTGAATGACTCAGCTGTCATCTCAAGGTATTAAACCATGTTCTCTAGGAAAAGAATAGCTGTAATTGCTACTGCTATGGGATTTTTTCTTTCTTTTTTGAATGCAGAAGAAAGMATCTGTGTCACTGAGCTGGAAAGGAGGTTAGGGTTTTCCTAGACCGTCTCTTTGTTAAATCAAGAGGAACTGTTGAATATAAGAATTTTACCTACAGCTGATTGAATTGTTCTCTTTATTTATAATGCTGTTAGTCCCAGATGGTGACTGAAAAAAAATCACTTTTCAGGATCTAATTTTAATGGAAACATTTTTAACAGTTCAGGGAACTTCTCATTGCATTTAAATATTCACCTATAATCCTTGCTTCTCTGAATTTACCCACATTGATAGCATATGATAAATGAGAAGTGCAAATATGAGTCAAGATGTGAATGTGGAAAGTAAATTGTATTATTAAAGCACATATTTCAGATCTTTTTTATTTGTAGGCTGTGTAATAGCAGTTGAATATGTTGGTAGTGCAGATACAGTAAGTTGATAAGTGCAAGCATCCACGAAACAGGATTGCAATACTCTGCTTGCTGCCTATTTCAACTCAGTATGCTGAGAAACGATCCTTGAAAAAATATTCCTCACTTTTTCATCACTCTTTTAAAGACAATTACAATTTTTGTAYTGTAAACATTTCAAGTGTATTGTGCAGTAGAAAAATGTGATTAAATTAAATCACTGATTTTTATACTCTCTATTTATTGCATCTGTGTTTTGGCTTAAGCTAACTTTTATGTGATGTTTAAGGTCCTAGCTCTTGAAATCTTAGGAGTTTGTGAGCTTGGAGTGGAGAATGCCATTTAATTTAACTTTGTCTTCAAGCATCAGTTAGAAAAAGAAATCCTTGCAAAATAAAAATTGCAAACAACCTTCAAGACCCTTCTTAAGGCATATGAAATTAACTCCTCTTGTCGCCCTTCTAATATTTTCCCAAAATGAATTAATCAAATCATATTGATAAAASTTTTAAGTACATTTTTATTTTCTCTAAACACAGCTGACTTTCTGTAGAAGTTGTCCTCTTGCAGCCAGAAGGCCTTGYGACAATATACTGAGATCAGATCTAGATGCAGTGTTTTGACTTTGTACTTTATTGAGCCAGATTTATCCCTCAGTTGGTGTCAGTGGTATCTTAAATGAAGCTATGATTYTTAGTAGCAGGTTAAAGTTCTTGATTTTGATTTAATGATTTTGATCTTGATTTCTTGATYTAATGTTTAGAAGATTCAGATTTAGTATCTAGCTGGATGCTCAGTGTATGGCTGCTGAAAGCCATAAATGTGATCCAATTGGTTGTGATTTATTTATGCTTTTGTTTGTGCAAGTTATAACTGAGTGATATAACATACTGAAGTATCTTGTTTATTTTCTCTACTAAGAAGTTAAAGGGTGTTTGCACTCCTTTCAATTCTAGATGCCTAAATATTTTTTAATTAAAATCAATCATCCCCACCACATGCTCTTCCTAGGTTCTTTTGGAGAGTCTGGAACTGTGGGTTTAACTTTCAGCTGCCAGTGAAATGTTGGRGATGTTAAAAGTCAGCTCTTTATGCACTAAATGAATGGACTCGGTGCATCTTTTCCATGTATCATAGGGTTAATAATTTCATGGTTCACCGTGGTGGTATTTTTGCATGCAAGCACTTGAATGATACTTAACCTGAATGTGCTTTCTAGCAATGGCTCTGTGCTTGGGTGTAAATGATTTTAGTGCTTCACTGAGCAGAATCTGCAGCCAAAATTAGGTATATGGCAAATGTGTGTCTGTGGAGGAAGAGTCGGTTCAGCCACGGGTTACCTTGCATCTGCTCGTGCTGCCAGATGGAAGGCTGAAGCCAAATAAATATGTGCTTCTGACCTAGTCCATGTGGGCCATTGAAAGCATCTGGCAAAATCTTAACTTCCTAAGGCCAAAGAACGGAATAGCGGCTTGGTGGCCGCTCTTSCTGTTGTGCAGGATGCGGAATAGTTAGTGCTGGAAGGAGTTCTGGGTGGTCCCTGGAGCAGCAGGATGGGCAGTAAGTCAAGAGGGCCACTGAATGTCAGCAGTGCGCCGCAGGAACCATCAGAATGGGAGAAAAGTGGGAATCCTTGTGACTGACTAGGATGGTGATAAATGGGGCYGAGTCCAGTTGGAGGCCTGTGGCCAGTGGTGTCCCCCAGGGGTCAGTRCTGGSCCCGGTGCTCTTCAGTTTGTTCATCAATGACCTGGACGAGGGCACRGARTGCACCCTGAGCAAGTTTGCAGATGACACCAAGCTGGGTGGAGCGGCCGACACTCCRGAGGGCTGTGCTGCCATCCAGAGGGACCTGGACAGGCTGGAGAGTTGGGCAGAGAGGAACCTCATGAGGTTCAATATGGACAAGTGCAGGGTCCTGCACCTGGGGAGGAATAACCCCAGGCACCAGTACAGATTAGGGGTCGACCTGCTGGARAGCASCTCCACGGAGAGGGACCTGGGAGTCCTGGTTGACACYAAGTTAACCATGAGTGAGCAGTGTGCCCTCGTGGCCRAGAAGGCCAATGGGATCCTGGCCTGCATCAGGAGGAGTGTTGCCAGCAGGTCAAGGGAGSTGATTCTGCCCCTCAGCTCTGGTGAGGCCGCACCTGGAGTACTCTGTGCAGTTCTGGGCTCCCCAGTATAAGAGGGACGTGGAGCTTCTTGAGAGGGTCCAGAGAAGGGCAACCAGGATGATTAAGGGAATGGAACATCTCTCGTACGAGGAGAGGCTGAGTGAGCTGGGYCTGTTTTCTCTGGAGAAGAGAMRGCTCAGAGGGGATGTGATTAATGTGTATAAGTTCAGGAAGGGAGAATGCAGGGAGGAAGGGGMCARGCTGTTYTCACTGGTGGCCAGCGATAGGACGAGGGGTAATGGCCACAAGCTGAAACACAAGAAGTTCCRTCTCCAGGTGAGGAGSAACTTCTTTACTGTTAGGGTGACAGAGCAGTGGAACAGGCTGCCCAGGGAGGTTGTGGAGTTTCCTTCTCTGGAGCTCTTCCAAACCTGCCTGTAGGTCTTCCAAACCYGCCCTGTGCCCCGTGCTCTGGGTGTGCCTGCTTGAGCAGGAAGGTTGGACTAGATGATCTCTAGAGGTCCCTTCCAACCTTAAATATTCTGTGGTKCTGTGATTCTGTGACTTCCTAGGGACTGTGTTTATAACTCATAGATATTAGAAGACTGGTATTTCCAATTTCTTTTTGAAATAGGTTGTCATTTCTATGGACCCACAGAACTGTGACATTGAGTCTGGCTCTTTAGCTTAAAATAAATAAACAAATAAAAACACCTTTCCCTGTGAACAAAGTTGTATGAAGTGATCATTTCAGAGACTGAGCGCTTGGCATTTTATTTATGTTAGCAGGCAAATTAGCATCTTCCCTTCCTCTGCTTAGTTAAGGAAAGTATACTTGGAAATGAGAAGGAAATGATTGGAAGGATGTCATAATATTATTATGAATGCTAATTTCTAGAGGAGTTATTGTGACAAGGTCTCATTGCACAAGAGCTTAGTAAGGCAGAATTTCTGACCCCAAGTGCTAACAGTTTAACCTGAGATGCAGTGATAAGCAAATATAACAAACAGAAAGAGATGAKAAAAATGCAAAGGACTTTGATCAGAGGATGTTGTTACATAGATTCCTTGTTGTATAAATTAGAAGTTTGAGGTGGACTGTATAAAATAGACCCATTAATTATACCCATAGTCTCAGCTGGCCACTTAACTATCCAGTATGAGCTGGCAATTTACTRTCGATATGGTGGCAGAAATGGGTATTGAGGAGGGATTTGAAATCAATGAATACAAAGCAGGAAAACAGGAAATCAAATTAGATGCTAAATAACCCTGAGCTGAGCTCTGTGCCTCCCTTGCAGTCTGAGTTGTGTTGCTCTTTGCAAACCTTCCAGGGTCTTTGCCAGTGCAGAAGCCCTTGAGCGAGGATAGATCTTCACTTTCTGTCTCTTTATTTAGTGCTGTTGATGAGAAATTGTGATTACCCAAGAAATAAGGGGACGGGATCCTGGCCTTTCCTTGAAAACCATTGGACATTTCTAAATCTTAAGCAGGCACAGCTGTATTGCAGGCTGTGCCTTTTCCAGATAATAATAAGTATTTAAAGAATGTTAACTTGAACATATTACTTTTCTATATAAGTAAAAATAAGCCCAACAGTGTAGGTCTGTCATGCACTGCTTCGTAGACTCGATTTCAATGAGCAACGTCTAAGCAATGGCTGGAGGAGAATAACTCTGGTCTCTTGCTGATGCAGTCATGGACTTTGAGTGCAAAAACCTGCAAGGGACAACAGTTCAGAAGTCACTGCTGTGGGAAGTGTTGCAAAAATTTTGGCATCTGAGAAAATAATATAATTTCAGAGACACGTGTCTGAAGAAAGGAGAAAGAAATTCAAGACAGTTCATGGAGAAAAGGGCTCAACCAGCAGAACACACTTATTGGTGCAAATAGTAGGAGCAGAAAGTAGGAGGAGTTGAGGRCGTTTGTTTTCTAGGTGTCATGTCCAAGCACACTGAGTGCTGCGTTTTTGTTTCATGTGTGCTTACAAGGAAAGCAAGCTTTGGTGTCTGATGGGGTGTCCCTTCATGATGTTCCTGTGCTTGGACACTTAGGCCTAGTCGCTTGCATGGACTTTATATTTCATTATTGGCTAAGCCTTCTCATCTTGACTTAGTTCTGTAACTTTTTGTGAGCTTATAAAAGAAGTTTTCATTAGCTTTTATGTTGTGTTTTCTAAGGACACATTTCTGTCAAACGAGCATTTTGATGTGCAACAAATTTTGACAACGCGAGCTCCTTTCTACAACATTAATCACACCTGCAAATTGTCTCTGGACCGCTCCACAATAAACATGTTAGTGTTGGGGTTCCCTTGCAGAGCTCTCAGCTGTGCCTTGCTTGGATCAAACCTGCACTAGCTGGCACTTCTAATTTGCTATGAAGCAAAGTAACACTGGAGTTGAATGACGTTGTGCCAATGCACGCAGTGGAATGACATTTCTGATTTGTCATGTCAGGCAYGCTAGCTCTCAGGTGTCAGTTCCTAATTAGTTATAATGATTATTTTAATATATTGGTTATTGATGCATTAGGATTGCATCCGTGAGTGATGGCAAGGGCACTGAGCCTGTATCCCTATTGTTGTTTCAATCCCAATGAAAATAGGTAAATATTATGATCACAAACTAGGTCCCATTCCTTCTGTTTTGAAAGAGGGTCTGTGTTTCAGGTGAGAATTACAGGAGAACATGCAGTCTCCTAGTCCTAGCTCTAACTCTTTTAGTTCAGAATGGCAGTAAGAAGGTTGACCACTTGTAGGAAGCAGTCTATATTCAGTATATTGCTTGTTCTGAGAGGCAGAATCTTTCATTTGCCTTGTTTTCTGGTGTTGAGCAGGTTACGCTCTTCCTAAACTGGATCATGCTGTTTAATGGCCATCTCTGGACCCATCTTCCATGAACTTTTAAAACTGAAGCTTCTGGTTTTCAGTGTTCGGTTACAATAATTCCCATTCTACAATTGTGCAGTATGTGAAAAAAAAATTTTTATACTTCATACCCGAATATATCAATATATTGTATGATGTGTAACAGCAGTTATCTGCTCTTTTCACTTTCTCAGATACACGTGTTCCAGCTTCATGAGTTAACTGATTTTCCAAACCAAAGAGCTCTACTTTACTTTGTGCTTTTGCAAGTGGATGTTATTCTGTATCTTTGATATTCCTTCTCCAAAAGCTAAGGCCTTAGTCACGTTTGTGTAATGAGGACCTGTATTTGAGACCAACCGGCTGGAATATTTATTAGGGTGCACAGATCAGACRGTTATCTAGGTAATACAGCAGAAGCCAGAAATTCTGTAACTAAAAGCTTACAGCAGCACATTTTTTCTGATTTATTCTCTGATTATTCTAATTGTTAATAATAAAGAAAACAAACACATAACTAGAAAATATATGTGGGAGGAGGCAGTAAATTAAACATATAATAGGAAGGATTTTTCATAATACTGTTTTTCTTAACACAACTAAGGCATTTGAGCTTTGTCATGCTTCATAATGAAAGMAGAGATTTATATAACTTATGTGAAGTATAATCTAGTCTGCTTCATGGGCTGRGAGTTTGTAACACTTCTGCCTCAAATAGAAGTTTCAGCTGCACTAAGAAATCTGCTATCAACAAGAATGATGTATAAATATAAGTTTTGTCCTCGTTTCTAGCTAAGGAATAATGCAGAGCATCTAATGTTTTGTAAATCGTTACTTTTTGGTTTTGAAATTGATTGCTGCTTTTTACTGCATACAAATGTTTGAATGATTTCAATTTTACAAGGGTTAAAGCAAGACCTGCATTTTAGTGAAGATTGCATCATAGTCTTTTATGGGAGATCCTAAAATTAAGATATAAATAYTTTTTCTAATATTGAATGACTGTGAAATTATATCAGGTATATTTTGTTAGCATACATCTATACGTGTTAGTATACTCCTAAGACTCTCTCTAGTTCTAATCATCATAGGATATCTCATGGTCTCCAAACACATATATTTAAGATACACTATTTAATAAATTGTTTGTACCCAGCATTTTGCATTCTAGTCTTGTGATTTTGCAGTCAGAGCTACCCTCTAGCTTCAGCGAATTTCATAGACTCTCTAAGTGTTGCAACAACTGATTTGGACTGATGCTGTGGAACGGGGCTATTTCATATTTTAATTAATATTTTATAATCAGAAGTTTTTAATAAGTTACATATTAAAAACACACACAGTCAAAACAACAAATATCTTCTGCTTGAAGGCCTGGATGGTAGAAAGACATGGAAAGTCCTGTTGCTGTTAGCTTATCAGCTTCAATGCAGCTAGATCATTTGTCAATTCTGACAAATAGTTCKTGCCTGGAATGGGTAGGTGGACACCCATGATGTGATAACTGAACTATTAATTCATGATATGTTCCATATAATATATTAAGGTTAAAGAGACCCATATAGACCTGAGAAAGAAGTTTGTACTTTCTCTTCCTATTAATGGAAGTTCTTATTTTCCAGAGCTAACAGTTCAGTATGTTCAATATATTTCATGAAAACTGGAAATGAGGGTACTTTCAAAACAACTCTCTATTCACTTTGTGATATTTCTTTTTCCTGCCATTCCTGGATTGCCCTGAAGTAGAGCTATGGTTTTTGTTTGTTTGTTTATTTTTAAAACAGTACTTTCTGGGACAGAAGCTTGTTAGAGAGGTGGAATTGCACAAGGAAATTTATGATCCTTCAAGCAGGCTTCCAGTTGTTTGGCTTTTACCTCGTGTTTCTGATTTGCTGTGGTGGCTCAAGTCCTGCTTTGTGTTACTCCGAGGTGCTTGAGTGAGCCAATGGTTTTGTTCTTGCTAAAGCTGCAGAGGGGAAAAAAAGGCTCAGTTTCCTGAACCACCAAACAAGAAACAAGACCAAACAAGACACCAAGCAAGAAAGTCAGAAATACAAAATATTTTTTTTTTATTTATTTAGTTATATCCCTATATTTAGTTATATCCCTTCGATGTTTGGATTTGGCACGTGAGGGAATGAGTCCTGTCAAACTGTTCTGTTTGCAGTTTGACCTCTGCAAACCCCAGCTCCTCAGGAGGGACAGGATCCTCTCACCTCCTGAACGGTGTCTGGGCCAGGCGGTTACATCCACTTGTTTGGGGCCACTCTGCTGTAAAATGTTTGCTTTTCTTCTCTAGGGTAGAAGGGTTACACCTAAAAAGGGGGTTTCTCTAGGGTTAAGATCTCTCCTGTTTGGGAGAAGTTMATCTTCTATTTTTCCAAAGACATCCTGTACACTCTCCATAGCAGACTGGCATACACAATAAATAGTTCTCCATTTGTATTTTTTTGCCTCATGCCTTGAGTTTTAGCTGTATTGACAGATACGCATTTGGAAATGATTTCATAGTCTATTCTTGTGACACCCCAAACAAACAACCCCAAGTGAGAATACTTGGGATGTTAGAGTAGGAAAACGGTTTAATCTACCTCAGATAAGAAGGTCATGGAAGGCTTTGCAAAGAGAGTAATGAAAATCTTAAAGATATGAGAACCATAAGAACCATAAAGATATGAGAACCTCCTTAAGTTGGAAAAGCAGGTGCAAAACAAGGTATGGAAGAAGGAAGTTAATCTTGCAGTCCTACCAAGTAAGGAGGGCCCCTGTTCTGCAGGAGTAGGTGGAAGAGAAAAAGTGATTTAGTAGGGAGGAGTATGATGAGAAAATGTTGTCTTTCTCAGACACAGGAAGCTGATTAGATTTGCTTGAAGGCTGAATGTGAGGCAAAATTCTCATGTTATCASAATCTGGGCCTAATTGCAAGCTCCTCTATCCTGAGGCAATTGTGTTTGCTAGGACTGAGCCTATGTCCAGAACTCTCTGGTCTTACCACTGAATTSATGAGTATTCCACAGGAAATTGTGAGGAAGGGCACAAATATGTTATCTGTTGCCTAAAAATAGGAAATGATGCAGATGCAGTAACAGATTTTGCTGCTGACGTTGGCTTTTCATGCTCCATTAATCTCTTCATCATTCCCTGATGTTCTGAGAAAACACGTTGCGCTTGTCTTGRTGAGCTTGACCCATGAGCAAGGCAGACACATGGAGGCAGGGCATTGTGTTACCTGTGGACAGGACATCATCTCACAAAACCAAGATTTTTGCTTGCATTTCCTCCAAAACTTGGACTACACAATATTTTTTTATGTACCAAAACCAAGTGAAAAATGAAGGCCTTGCCTTGCTGGCTTGGGGCAAAGCTGAGATGTTTCTGGCTTTGGCTGTGCTCAAAAAGCTGAAAGTTTCATAACACTTTCAAGGATGTCTGCTTTATCCCTCTGAAACATCAGATTTTTGGATGATCTTGAAATTACACATATGGAAAGTTGCTTGCAGGGCATTCTCAGCTGAGAGAGGAAAGTGCCTCTTGGCCGATGAGGAAAGGGGGAGCGATGATGGGATCTGCAAGTACCCATGCGTCAGCGGTGGGCAGAGAAGCTGGGCTGGACTTGCTGAGACAGGAGAGAAAGACAGTAAATTCTTTTTCTCCATCTTGCAAAATGTTCKGGATTCACCCTGCCTTAGCAGACAAACCTCGATACTATTGTAAGCATTGACTCCTCTGATGTCACCTTTCTTGTGACTCAAAGATCCATGTGGTAGAGCTCGAGAGGGTTTGTGTTTCATTCTGCATGCTCTCRTGGCCTTCCTATGTCATCTGTGGTAAAATGCCTACTTCCTCTCATCAAAAGTGGAGATGATCCCTCTTTCACCACAGCTCTGGCACATCTGTATTAGTTTGCACCACACTTGTTGTAGCTCCTATTTTTGTATGGCACATTAAGGGGATTCAGCGCAGCTGGAGTCTCCAAGCTTTTCTGCGATGCCAATGAGCAAAGACAAAGGGTCTATTTCCAGGGCTTTGATGTACTAAATTTGTGTTTAACATTAATTTTGGATTATACAAGAAAAAATATTGTTGGTGGCCTTTTCTAACATCTTGATGCTTACAATTCTGGATGTTTGGAATAATCAGCATTGCTAGTTCTTTAATATTTTGAAATTTATATTGCTGTTTACCATGGGAGGTCCTCTGCTTTGCTTTGAATGGCCATGTACTGCTATTTTTGTGTGACTGTTGCAGCATGTTGTAAATAAAACAGAAAATTAACATTTTCATCTCACCTCACAGATGATCCAGGCTGCTCTTATCTTGGATTCTGTGCTCTGTCATTTGCTTTAATACGGAGTTCAGACGTAGTCAAGAGAAAACTGTTTTGAACAACTCTGTCCCAACCCTTCAGGATGTAAACCCCCCCCTTTTTTTTTTTTTTTTTTTGGTCTTGTTCTAGATATCTGTTTATTTTGAATGTTCTGTTTGTCAGTGCTTGTTTTCCCTCCCACTCCAGCATGTGAGACTGTGTCTGAAGCTTAGGGGAAGAGCATCCCAGCTGGGTATTTTTGACAAGCTCAGCTGTTCTGTTTATTTCTGTTTCTAACTGCAACATCAACAACAAAGAAAAAAAAAAGAAAAAGAAAAAGCTCTGAAAGTTGGTTAAATGCTTTATGTTTCTGTTTTCCAACCCAGCAAGATGCTACAGGGGCAGGGAAAGACATGGTTGGAAAAAAAACAAAACAAACAAACAAAAAGCCCCAAAAACTAAACTTTTTGTGGATGGAYTTTTTTCTACATGTCCAGAATTTAATGTGAAAAAAAATGCTCTTTGTAAAAGTTCATGGAAATTGAAGAGTTAGGAGCTTAAATAGAAAAAAGTGAATTGCCCCATTTTCCCATTTGTCTTCTGCTATTTCAGCTGTCTTCTGCTCAAACCAATCAAATGAAAAACAAGGAAGCAGATACAAGGGATACACTGAAGAATACAGGGGATAGCACAAAGTTGTCCAGAGAAGGGTTGAAGACCAGGAATAGAAAGTGTGACAGATTCATAATAGCTGATTTCTTTGCAGAGCCTGAAAAAAGAGCCTTGGATGCCTGAACCTGAGCATGGCCAAATAACTTTGTGTAATACACATGCGAAAGAGATGCACTGTGCCCAGACTCAGAGCTTTGCTACCTGTCTAAAGATGACCAGACTGGATAGCAGAGCACGGTGACATCCTGCCTTTCCCATACTGGATTTTTGCCTTTGCAAAGGGACAAAGGGAAGGGCAAGAAAGGGAACTGAAAGGATTATTTACCAAAATTGGTATCAGAGTTTTTCAGGATGGAGGAATGAGAGGATCTTGGAGAAGAGGGGACTTGCTAGAGGTAGGCTGTGAGACAGGCACTAGGTGGATGTTCTCTAGGCCACCAGGGAGGTCAGCATTGAGTTGCATGGGCTCAACATTTATAGGTGACAAGGTGGGAGGTGAGAAGGAGGTGGGCAAACAGCTCTGTCCCTTGGCTCAGGGCAGGGCAGATTGCTGCACATTGCTGGTTTTAAGAGCAGGTTTGGGAACCACTAACTAAGGCAGCCTGCTAACTAGATCTGAMTGGATTTTGTATGGGCTGGAGTGAAGCAAGACTAAAGAAAGACCACTGATAGAAAAGATGCAATACTTATAATGGGGCATGGGAACCTCCTAGGAGGAAAAGAAGAAAGATGGATCATAACAGATTTGACTGATAAAGGGAGCAAAGAGAGCTGAGGACAAAAAGSAAGAGAGCTGAGCACAACTTTTGAAATATGGACCCAAAGAACTACAGCACTGTGGTAGTGACACCTATAACCAGGAGCTGCAGAAGGTTGAGCTTGAATTAGGGGGTTGATTTTATTTGTGCTAAGTTGAACAGTCTAACAATTGAACAACCTAAACATGTGAAAGAAATCAGTTTTTTAATGGCTKTTAAATTTGAGTTTTAATGAGATAATAGCAAGACTCTTGCATGTATTGTCTCTGGTGGGTAGTTAAAAAGAAACTGGAACATAGCTAACTGAAATCCCTTAGAGAAAAGGGAGAAAAAAGGCCAAAAAATGCCATGAACAGCTTCTTAAAATGATGATGTGGAGGCTTTTAGCAGATCTTATGCCTACATGCTCTTGTATATTGCTTTTTTTTTTTTTTCTTTTTTTTTAATTGGGAATATTGAGACTTTTTGTCATCTTGCAAACTGCATGGTGTAGCCATGCTCAGCTTTGGCCAAGATTTTCCCCTTTCCCCTGCCCAGCAAGTGCCTGGCAGGCTTCATAGGTAATAGTTTTGCTGAGTTTGCATGTCTTTTTGGTAGCTCCTCAGCACGGCAGGCATGGCGTTGATTTGTCCTTTCTGTCCAGTCCTGTCTGGCATCTGTTCAACTCTGTGTGACAACAGGAGGGTTAAAACAGCTAAACTGCCACGGTGCTGGTAATATATACAAGAAAGAACAAGAATTTCAGATATAACCAGTAGGGGAGAGAGTGGAGGTAAGGAAAGGCCATGGTATTTTTGGAGGGGAATCCTGTCTGTTCTATCTATCAAGATGAAATCTCACATTGTGCAGCATTTTTAGYCCAGATATTGCCCTAATTGCTTTGCTGAAATCCTTACAAATTGATTTGCAGATTACATTGACATCATTACTCCTACTACTGAAATGTCATTTTTGCTAATAATGGATTTTTTGAAACAGGAAATGAACAATGTACAATCCATTTGAAATTTTAAAGGTGAGCTTGTGGAGACAGAATATAATTTGCCAAGGAGAGCTGGGATCATTACCTGCGTTCTCCCAATAAATGTCACAGGTTGTTTAGCAAATGCATGAGGGAAGGTCCTTGCAGGAAACGTGGCCCTGGGAAGTGAATCAATTCTGAGATATTTGTACCGACATTTGTCGTATCATGGAGGGAAATTCATTGCCCTGAATTCAATGGACAGACTTCCCGACTCCTGACAARATTTGCTAATATGAGGCTAATTGCTTTGCTATTTGCTGAAATAGAAAGTGACGGTGCTTCCTATGGCAGAGTCTTCAATACAAGGCCTGGGAAGAGATGGTTCTGTCTAATCTCAGTGGAGAATCATAGAATCCTTAAGGTTGGAAGGGACCTCTRGAGATCATCCAGTCCAACTCCCCTGCACACACAGGGTCACMTAGATCACGGGGCACAGAGTGGCATCCAAACTGGTTATGAAGATCTCCAGAGAAGGAGACTCCACAACCTCTTGGCAAYCTGTTCCAGTCACAAATTTTTCCTTCAGTTCCTGTGGAGTCTTCAAAGAAGTCCTATGGTGAGCATAGGTGGTCAATCATGGCTTGAAAGTCCCTGATATCCAAATCACTTCATATAGCCTGTGTACTAAAGCATCTGCTTCTACTAAATTTTTCTACTTTTTATAAAGTGGGCTTCTGAAAGTTAAATATTTTCCTTCCAATACCTAGGAAATAATTATAAAACTATCCAGACCTCTRAGATGGGCCACAAAATTATTCAGTTTTATTAAAATGGAGGCTTCTCTTACCTTAAAGAGAAAGTTTGTTGAGCTTTCCAGTAGCAGCAGTATCAAAAAGACTCAAAATATAAATATTTGTTTGAGTTTCCAGACATTTGCCAGGATTGCAAGTCTAATGTAATTTCAGCAATTCTTCCCAAGCTAGTCCAAATTAATGTTTATGTGAGCACAGCTAGGAAGGCCTTACCTGAAAGTAAATCAGATTGATTTTTACTTAAACTATTTAGCATTCCTGAAGAAAGTTAGCATGGATTGTACCCCAGTGATTATGATGAGAAAATAATTGAACTATTAAAACTAGTYGCTGCTTGGGATTTCTCTCTGAGAGTTTGCCTTACTTATGCATATAAAATGGTCTGAGCAGTAGGAATAAGCATGCAATTATAGGTTTTTAAGTGCTGTTATAATGAAACAATTGCTTGAATGTGAAAGCAGACTTTACAATGTTAAAAGGAAAAATACATTTATTTTCACATGTTAAGTCTGTTCAGTAAATCTATTCAGAGACTTCTCACCACGCTTTCTTTTTTTTCTAATTTTCCAGTTGGATTATTTGTTCTAAGCTTAAGAAAAGTAAGGATTGAAAAGTGCAATTAAGAGGTGCTTTGTACAAATTGTGCATGTATGTGCTTATTACAGAAGACTGGAAAGTTTTTGATGTTGGGAAATCCTTCTTTGCTGAAATGAAAAGCTGTGGGGAAGCATTTTGAGCAAATATCTGTTAAGAAGACACCTCAGGTCCTGGGTTGTTTGTGCAGCAAGAAGATTATGAAGAGAGATTCCATGCTGGCAATAGCACTTGCTGTAGGTTTTATGAGACCTCAGAACTTGACAATTACCAATCCTCATTAGGTTGCTTAAAACATCAAAACATTATTCATAGCAATATGTGGACATCAAAAAGAAAAAAAGAAGAAAAAATCATGTGTGGAGTTTGTTTTTGTAATCTCCGTTCTTGGACAACTTAAAGTCACTTCTTTGGCTTCTTAGAGGTCTATAGGTTCAAGATTAAAAGCCAGCCATTCATTTACGCATGCGGGGCGGGATATTGCCTGTACAATATAGTGCCTAGGGCATGACGGGGGAAGCAGGTATCACAAGCAATGGTGGCTTGACCCGAAATAATTACCCAACCTCTGCGTTTTTCTCCTGTCACTTCCAAGCCCACGCACAGCTGATCCAAACCATCCTTCCTGCAAGCAAAACTCAGTGGTGAAATATGAATGCTGTCTTGTTAAGCAGAATTTTTCATGCTTTTTTTTTGTTGTTGTTGTTTTTTGATTTGTTTGTTTTGGCCAGTTTCATCGTAAATGTAAGATGGCATTATGTATGATGAACCCAGCAGCAGTTAGGCAAGAAAGGGCAAATGCTCATAAGCAGATGTGTTTATGTTAGTGACATTGCATCTGGGCTGATAACATGGTTTGTATTCTGGATCACAGAGAGGTCACACTTCTAACCTAAGTGACGTTTTTATTTGTTTGATTTTTTTTAGAGAAAAAAAATGCAATGAGTCTGAAATGACAGAAGGAACTGTTGTTTTTATATAAATTGGTCACATTGATGTCTGGAAATTAACATAGAGATATGAAGCTCCTGCTTGAATTTCAAAAGGCAGCATCCTTTGCAAGCACCCTATGGAATACATTTGAGGTCATTAAGCCATTAGCAGGCAGCAGGGAAATTGCAATTTTGCTTTTCTTTATTCTAGCTGTTTCACTGCACAGCCCTATTTCACATTGCAACTTTCACTGAAGTTGATTACTAACTTGATCTCTGAATAAACCTACCGGTTATGCAAGAAAAAGGTGAGAATCTGAGCAAAGCAGTTCAATCTATGTCAGTAAAATTATCCCTCTGGATTTAGTTATTGTCCTGGTGGATATTCTGATTCTCCACTTCTTATACCTTGACTTCATGCTTTTGCTTCATAATACAACTTCTCCTAATCCACCTAAGCCTTGCAATATAGTTCACTTGCTCGCTGACATTTCGCTTAGTTGTTGGTATTCATCGTGAGGCATCCCCCAAATGCCTGTCAATTAATCAGTCATAAGTGTGCAGAGTGTTATTAGAGCAGGGACTAAGCACCTGGATTTCAAATGAGGTGGCATTTATCAATTCATGTGACTCTCAGTAAAAAAAAATAWAAAAGGAAACTCGTGCTCTGTTGTTGCCAGAAGTCTTTAGGATGGCTGGAGCACAAGCAAACTTTGGACCAAATCCCACTGAAGGTTTTAGAGGGAGATCTCAGCTTCAGGGGCTTTTGTCTGTCTTGCCTTATCTGCTTGTGGCTCATGGATTGTTTTGTCTCCCCATAAGAGCTTGGAACCTAGTGTGGCCTTTACATGCTGGCCTGAATATTATAATTTCAATGAATTTTAAGATTATCTTAAAATGTCTGTAATGATGCTGGCTGAAGGCAACAGTAACACATCATGAGTTAACTCTACCGACTGAGGCTGTRCTCAGAGCTGCCTCTGCTTTTAATGCAGGTTATTTTCAAACTATGTTTTTTTAACCTAAATATGAGTTGCTACACCATATCTGCTAGCGATTTCTTATTTCAGAGGTAAGTTGAAGAGTCTGCAGATTTTCTTTTGATTTCCTTATAGGATTGTTTCTCAGAGGAAGTGAGTTGTTGAAGGGAACTTGTTCTCGAAGGAGGAGAAAGGAGAATTAATTCCAGTCTCTCTCCTGTGGGATACATGCTGCAATTGGGACTGAGGTTGTTTTGCAAAAATTTACTGTCATTAATATATCTTTTTCTTTTGTTTTTTTTTTTTTTAGCCATTTTTCCCTGGAGTCTGAGAGGAAAAAAAWTCTTTGAAAATTTTTACAAGATAGGGAAATCATCCAGGCTGGATTTGCTTAGCTTTTCCACAATATCCTCCAAAGGTCTTTTGATGATACATCTTCAATGGAGTATTTGATTTTGGTCACACAAAATAGTTACTCACCATGGAATTTGATGAATAGTAATAATATTTGATTAGTAAATTAGCACTGGTTCCTGTAGAAATAGATTTCTCAGTGGAGAAATACGAACCAAAAAAAATTCCAGTCACAAAATTCAGAGATGTATATGTAGATGTGTATTTAGTTCAGATGCAATCTACATTCCTGCAAAAGCTCCTGTGCTGCATCATTCAAGCTTTAGGTGCCTAGTAATTTTTGGTGGCTTTTCTGCTTTACTGACCTGGTTTTGAGCAGGCTGAAAGTGAAGAGGAAAGAGAGGTGGCAGTGGGAAGTGGAGTGTCCTGTATGAGGAACTACTGGGGACTGTGTGTGTATGGGAGAGCTCYGAGGCCGTGGCCGTGGTTAGAGCTGGGGTTTATACACGTGTATGTACATATACGCATGCCTACATATATGCAGATTCCTATGCACAAAATTATATGTATAAATATACATCTAGCTTGTGCCTGGTTGGTTTACCCTGGCAGCGCTCTGCATTGTGTGTCTGCTGAGCCCTGCAGAAAAGGTGCAGCTGTAGCTGCTGCTTTTGTTGCACTGCTTTCTCCAAGGGCCTGACTAAGCTGATAAAAGGATATCTATATCTACTCCAGGGGCTCCGCTGGCAGAGCTAAGCAGGCTTTGAGATAGGATATTTTTCCTTTTTTTTTTTTTTTCCTAAGCTTTAATAACCAGCATAGCTGTTCCAGCAAGGCTTTACAGGGCAGGCTCGGCCTTCCTGAAATGACCCAACATTTGCACCGTGCCATGTTTTAGGCAGGACTCATCCCACCGTTAATGGCGTGGCCAACGTAACGTAATGCTGCAATCTGCCCATTCATAAAACCACCGTTTCTTCCCCAGCCTATACATGTGCTCACCTGTTGGGATGGTATTGAAAGGAGGCCAGTTGCCCCGTGTTTGTAAACAGTGCCACATTGGGCCTGCATGCTCCATTCCGCGAGCCCATGCCCGCTGAGCAATGCAGTTATTCAGCTCCTCTCCTTCCCCTGGATTTCTCCTCGGCGTCAGCGCCTGAGGAGGCGGCTTCCCCAGGCAGCTTTATCCCTGGCTCGGGAGAAGACACAGTATAATAGTCCCACACCATATTCATCATTGTGTGCCGTGCAAGGAGAGCCACAAACGTGGTGAATGGAGGAGATCCCACCAAACCAGCTGCAGTTTGGGTCCATGGTGTCCCACAGCTGCAGACACTGCGTAGTTTCTGGTAGCTGTGCTGCATGGTGGAGCTCTGATTCCTCCCTCTTTACTCTGTCCATGAATGTCCACCGCATTTCAAAATAGTTTTGCCTGATCAGGGTGTGAAATCGCTGTAGTTCCGGCCTCAATGACAGTGCACAACAGAGGTTTTCCCTACCCTCTTGCCACTGATTCCCTGGTGGTCGCAGCACTGCGGCATCGGGTTGGGGTCTTGCACTGTGAAAACCTCCGCACGTCATTTAGGTGCAAATTAGATGCATGTCCAGGGAGGAGGATACTAATGAATTCCCATTAATAGAGGGCTTTGTCATTTAAACCCAGCTTCTGTGACAGCCTCCGCTCATTTATATTAATATGATTTGAATTGTTTCCAGTGTATTATCACTGAAGGGACATATTGCTAGATAAGTATTAGCTGACCCCTTGAAGAAGGGACTTGAGTGTCACCTTCTGAACTGTTATCCCTGCTCACTGACAATTTATTCCCTCCCCAGCTGCTTTGTTTTTTCTTTTAATGGGAGTCCAAACAAATGACTCCAGGTGCACAAACGTTTGCTCTGGTTTGCCTGTGACAACGCTTTGCCAGTGTCCACGTTGAGGACGGCTTGGCCAGCAGATCCCTTGCCTTACCCCTGGTGAGCTCCTGCACAGAGACCCGCTTGGGATGCTCGTGTGACTTGTGCCACGGCCATCAGGCTCATCCCCTGCTCAACTCAGGGCACYAGAAAATGGCTCCTTCTCCTTAATCAGATGAATGAACATAAAATGGTACTATTCCCTACTGGCTACGGTGCGTTAAGTACTGAAAATACTCCAGAGATTGAATAACAACTCCAGAAATCAATCTCACTAGCTGCTTATGTGTTTTTGTTTTCTTTTCTAGTATGCACTGATATAAAGCCTAAAAATGCAGTTAAATGTTAGAAGACTAATAGTATGCTTTCAGACATTGACTTTCATCACGTTTTTAGAGGAAAAAATTCTATATTTAATTCAAAAAAATGCATATTAAAAAATAACAAGGAAGCACCTTTGCACCATGCAGCTCAACTCCAAGTTTTGACAGAAACAATTCGGGATCTGTGCAGAAATTGGGATGTCTGCTTGGAGTGAAGAAGCATCTCCTAATCAAGAGGATCATGAAGGAAATCCTGATCTTTTTCAGCTAACAGCCTTAGAAAAGTTGTCTTTCAAGAAGATTGATAAAACAAGTAAGTCTACAGAATAGCTCAGCTTCATATTGACATGCATGCAGTATCTCTACACTTCTCACACCTATATCCTTGGAGAGATCAATTACCCACACAGTGCCCTAAGGGGATTAATGTAACATAAATTTTCTCTTTCTCTTTTGTCCTTTTTTTTTTATTTTAATGTAACATAAATATTCTCTCTCTCTCATCTTTTTTTTTTTTTTTTAGGTTGTTGTTGTTGCCATATAACTATCTTTTCAATCAGTAAGTATCTCTCTCCTGCATCCCTAGCATTGCTGCATGTTTTTCYCCATGTTGGGCTTCAATAGCTCAGCCTTTGGGTATCTTTTTGTCCTGGTATCCCAGGCAGATCAGGTCTGAAGGAGAAAATGAAAAATAAGATTATTGAAATATTTATTCTGCCCCCTTTTCTTGCTCTTAAAACTTAAACATGTTCCTGCTGTGACTTGTGGACATTAGTTATGAGTTAATTTTTTGCAGTAATTTTTGCTTCCTGACCCTCAAAAAATAAACCCAAAACTCACAAAAAATTGCCAAAATAACCCACCCACAAGTCCCAACAACAAAACAACTTAGTCTTATCTGAAGATAAACAGGAAAAAGTAACAGTCTTATTTTGCAGTGAGTATTATTGGTGCAGTCCACCACGTGGTGGATTCACTATGCTGAACAGTACGGCTTGTGGTGAAGAGGAGAAGCTGGGTCCATCCAGGAGACATCATTAGGTTCATCTGTTTCTTTCTGAAAGAAACTCAAGTGTGCTCAACAGGGACTCGTGGTGCTGAGACTGTCACTTTGAGTGWTGGCTGCTCGTGTGATGACTCAATGTAGCTGTTGGGTCGTGCATGGCTCAGTGAGGCTCTTGCTGAGCCACTGGACAGCACAAATTCACGTGCTCCTCAATGGGGGCTGGTGCCTCTTAAAATCAATCAAAGCATTTGTTCCTCCCTGCACTTCTCCCGTGTTTGTATTAAGCTTGTAATCACACAGATCAATACTGACTGCAGACTTATTTATGCTAATAAGAGTAGTGGTGGCAAAACATACTTCCACTGATGTTGCTTTCAAAATACTGCTGATTTTACCACAGATCTCACTGGAGAAACTGGCCAGCCAAGGAGATGSAGGAACCTGCTGGCAGCACCCTAACCTGCAAGGAGGGTCCTTCAACTTCATTGCTATTGCAGTTAYAGGGTGAATCTCACATTGCACAGGTATCGCTGCTCTGCTGTGTAAAACAACGTGCTGCTCTGCTGATTATGAAGTGTTCTCACCTGATGCTGGGCTTTGGAAACAAGAAAAAACAAATGAGAAGAGACATTTCTAGTGAGCAGAACTGGGCTGGTCCACAGTTGCGGAGGGATGGAGCAGGTTCATGGAATAAAAAGAGAGAGATTCCAACCAATTTTCTCTCTCTCTTGTGTCAGTTTCTGAAGAAGAGTTATTGCTTTGTTGCAGTCAGTATTGTTACAAAAAAATGCAGTAGTTTCTTTAGTGTTTAGTTTCTTGTGTGTTCAGAATGTATGGGTACATATTATCCCTTTGGCAATAGCTGTTTTGATTCCCTAATCCAGTCTTGAGGGAATTTACACAGCGTACCACACAGAGCATTAACTTGATGTAGTCTTCAGGCTGTTGTGGCTGCCAGATCTGTCTTGCTCTGAGGGTCACAGCATCGCTTTGGTCTCTCTGTTGCATTAGTGATAGAGCAGTCCTAAAAAAGAGATAAGAAACCAAGGGCCACTGTGCTCATTACTTTCTTTTCCATAGAAAGTGGCCTGGCACGTAGGGTTGTTTGTAGTATGAGGTCATATTTTTTCCCTGTGTGCTTTCTATGTCTCTACAAAGATACCCTTGGCTACTGACAAYGAAGTGTCCTGGGCCCAGGTCTTCCAACCTACTCTGTATTTAACATAGATGTGCTCTAAGAGGTATTTGCTCCACATGGAGGTAAATTCAACACTATTGTGATATTTTGACACACTGTGGGGGGAAAAAAGAAAAGACTGTTTTCTTGTCTTGTTAGGGTGACAGAGCAGTGGAACAGGCTGCCCAGGGAGGTTGTGGAGTCTCCTWCYCTGGAGGTCTTCAAAACCCACCTGGATGCCACCCTGTGCCACATGCTCTRGGTGTGCCTGCTTGAGCAGGAAGGTTGGACTAGATGATCTCTAGASGTCCCTTCCAACCTTGAATATTCTGTAATTCTGTGATTCTTATTTGGAATGGTAAATAAAACAGGCTTAGTTAATGTCGTTTTCCTCATTCCATACCACGGGCTTCAGYAGAGGCACATCTACTGCAACATCAGAGTTCCCACTATGCTGTTCSCACACTGGGGATCTGGCAATTTCAGCAACTTTAGGTGAAATATATTTTCTTTACACCCACATAGTCTTTTTTTTTTTTTTTTTAAGAAATCTTTACCCATATCTCTCCAATGCTTGGCTACTATGATGGCTGTTTTTTTCACATGTATAAAGCACCGATTTGTTTCAGCTCCCCCTTGGATGATTCATCCCCAAAAGTGCTTTTGGTTTGCAGTTTGGAGGCTGAAGTCTGCATACAAAGTCCATTGACGTTTCTGAGGCGTATTGATGACTGCCTGGTTCTTGGCCATTTGTTTGACACAGGTGGCGTGGGGTGAATGGCAGCACAAAAGCCTGCAAACTGCTTCCATATTTTAATCTGKCTTTTATACAGGAGGAGGAAGATTGTTTTCTGGCATTCCTCCACACCTCGGCACAACTCAAATTGCTACATTGCAGAGATTTTAATTTACGTTTCCAATTGCCCAAGGTAGCAGCTAGTAAATCTCGTTGTTGGAGGAAGCTTCGGTTTCTGGTTAACTGCTCAGTTACTGAAGTTTTTGATATTGATAGGAAACAAAAGTTCCCCTCTTCATGGGTCTAGTTTTCTTGCAGCACCCAGACCTCCTTATGGGTGTAGAGAGGGGCCTATGGGGAGCTAAGCTTGGACTCAGCAGCGGTTTTTTGAGTCCTGGTTTCTAGTCTCCATGTAAGGTGGGGTTTAGGAGGTCTTGGATCTCCTGCTGGGAGTGTCCAAAGCTGTGGGCTATGTGCTGAAAATGTGCATGAACATGTTGCACCTTTATCTCTAGAGGTCTCCTGTTTGTATCATGTCACATCTGGTCCTGAGGCTCCTGCAAAGAGGAGTGGGTGCAATGAATGCCCATCCCATGATGATATCAATATCTGGAGGTAGACCTGAAAACCTTAAAAAGGAGGAGAAAWTCTCAGTTCAGAATCCTTCTAATATTATTCTGAAGATTCCTCTTGCACAGCCCTTCTGTGCAGTTACTCTCTCTGCCTTTGGTGCATTGTTGGTTTCCTTTGGGAGGAATTTTTTGCCATTTCAAAAAAAAAAAAAAAAAAAAGCCCCCAAAACCCA
>NW_020455027.1:233212-356705 GCF_003342845.1 Nothoprocta perdicaria
CAAGCTGAAGCATTGTCTGAGCATCAACATAGAATTTCCTCAAGCAGAAAAAAAAAAGGTAAGCTCAAAGCATCTGTCTGAATTAGATGCTAAAATGTGGGTTTTTGGTGCATTGTTTTTTTCCTTTGGGAGGAATTTTTTTGCATTAAAAAAAAAAAAAAAAAAAAGCCCCCAAAACCCAGTCCAGTGAAACAACACTAAGCAGCTCTGATCTGGCATCAAAAAAAATTTAATACAAGTAGTTTAAATGTTAAATTTGTATTTACACAAGCTGAAGCATTGTCTGAGCATCAACATAGAATTTCCTCAAGCAGAAAAAAAAAAGGTAAGCTCAAAGCATCTGTCTGAATTAGATGCTAAAAGGATCTGATTTTACCACTGAGCATGCTGTGGGTTGGATCTTCACGATATTTTTCTCTGTCATTTACCTCCCCTTATAGTTTCTCCGTTGTCCTTCATTAAGATGTCTTCTGTGTCTCTTCCTGAAAAGTAAAAGCCAGGGTCTCATTTTCAGACACCCACATGCACCACCTGCTATATGAATCCCACAAGCTGTGGCTATGTGTGTTAGGCAGAAAAACTGCCTGGGCTGACAGATAAAGTGCGCTATGTTTACATTAAAAATAAAACCCAGACTCCACAAACTCAAGGATCTGCTCCCTCAACAGAGCATCTGCTCCTTGAGGGTCTCCTCCTATGTCCCAGATTACTCTGATTGCTGCCACAGATTTTGACAGATGCCATAGATGTTAGATGACATTTCTATAAATGGAGCCAGGTACCCCGGGCAGGTTACTGTAAAGAAATACCTTGAATGCTTAAAATCATTTATTTGATAGTGAATGAGTGTATGAGGCAGCCTGTGACCACTTGTTCTAAGTCAACAGCTATGCCCAAAGGAAGGGGCACACACTCAGCCCAGCACTACACATCTTTCTAGAACAACACTGAAGTTATTGTGCTACAATAAATCAGCTGATTTATTTAATGACCTATTTTATCATGTAATTCATGTCTTTAGCAATGAAAAGGCAACCATTTTCTGGAACTCTGGGAGTGTCCTGGCAATGATGTGTCTATTAGTTATGAGTGAAGGGAAGATACAAATGGAGATTGTAAATGGTTTCTAACAGTATGGGAAAGGTCAGCGTGTAACTGGGCCAGGCACAGAGGCCCCACACTAGTTGTCTTCTCTGTCCCAGAGCAGAAGTCATCTTGGGCACAGAGAGGCCCAAATCCTTATAGACTGGACATCACWTTTCCCACCCAGGGCAGTGCAGGCCAAACTGCAACACGTTTAATGCTGATCTCTCAAATGTGACCATGATGCTGCTGTTACAGCAGAAGACACTCTTGTGGACACAAGAAGTAGGTATCTGAACCTTCAAGATCTAAGCAGTTCTATGGTGAAGACTCCTGGAGGTTTGCAATATAGCATTTGTGTTTCTCTTGTATTTTATTTCAACACTACTGATTTAAAGCAAATAAAAGAAAAGAGGAAAATAGATCAGTGGAGACCTGTGCGTAGCACAATATCAGACACTGAGCATTCATTTTCTGTATCTCTATTAYCTGCACAATTGCAGATAATCTTCGTTTAAACTGAGCAATCAGATATTAAGCAAATTAGCTCTGGACAGAGACAATCTCTTTTCATAWGAATTACTCTGATTATTCTGTTGCAAAAATCACATGTTGCTTTGCACCAGGACTGGGTCAGCATCTCAGAGCAGCCAACCTTCTGTTGCTTGAGATCTTTTCAGAGATACTGTGATCTCTTTTTCTTCCTTATCTCACATTTTTTCTCAGTCTCTGGTCTTAGAGTACTTGGTACCTCTGCTGCATCTGCCCTCGATGGCCTGACCACATCTGTTGATTTGTGCCTGTTTCTTCAGTATTTTTAAAAGAAGTTGACTGAAAGGAGTCCACTGCAGATGAAGCTGGAGTTAGATTCTCTAGGTATGCAGTGCAGAGGCCTTGCAGAAGTTTCATAGAGGTTTACCTGCAATGCTGCTGTGCCCACAGTGCCACTTCCCTTGGGGAAAAATGAGACTGTGAGGTTTGGCTCTGAAGCCATACAACATCATCAGGATGTTTCAATGCTGCTGTGTTTGCTCTGCTCCTACTTCTGGCCGTGGCTCCTATTGCTCTTTGCTCCTATTTCTTTGCTCTTATTTTATGGTAACTGTCATCTAGAGCAACCTAGGCAGAAACTTGCTCCCTATTGCTCACAACCATTGCATGATAACCATGGTAAAATGTAAAAATGATTCAAAAGTCGTTCACTGGTCCCAGTCTGTGAGTGCTGCAGAGTGTGGTGGAGCTTCTCTCATGCAGCACAGGCTTGCTTGGCAATGCTGCTGTGGCACCTCCCACTCATTTCTTCTGTTCATCCTCTGCCACTGAGGAAAAATAACCAAGTAKCTCTGCTGTTCCTGTCCAGTAACTAACCTGGCAAATAGTAAATGATGATTGTAAACTACATCTCTTTATGGAAAACTCCAGAGTAGATGTGGTTGCTTGCCTGCAAACACTGTACCAGACTTGCTCTTTATTTCTCCAGAATAAGAGTATTAAAAAAATGCAATACAATAATTATACAGCAAGTGTTGCTAACTGGAAGATAATGTATACCTTTTATTTAAAAATGCAAATCGTGTTGCTTGTTCCCCAAGTCATCAAGTGAACCGAGCTTTTAATGCTGCAAATGAAATCTGTTCCCAGAAATGTTTCTAATTTGCACATAAATCTCTYTATTTTTCAGTTTGGGATTGCTCCAGCAGGAGCAATAGGTGACGGCTCTTCACATGCTTCTCCAGTTTGTCTTTCATAGGACCACTTTATAGTCCTGTGTGGTTTGGGGGCAGGTTGAGGGGGCCAGAGCAGAATTCCCAGGAGCTTCTGGAATATTGAATAGGGCTATGTAAAGGCATAAAATCCACAAAATTCTCCATTAAGTGATTTCCATCCATCAGACAAATATTTTTTCTTCTATGCTTTTCTCTCAGCTTTCTTTGTTTTCCAGCACACTGCAGTCCCCATGAAAGTATCTTGTAACTGTTGGGCAGAAGTTCAAATGTGGCTCCTTTCTACCAGAGTCTCCCCTTGGTCACTCAGTCGTCGACTCACTTGCCTGAATCAAGGGGATGATAAGAGATCTTTTTCTTGAGGTATTCATTTGTTCTCTGCTTTATTAGAGGCTGGTAATGAAACTGTATTTGTTTATTCTTCTTTTGTAAGCAGCAGCATGCTATTTTCTGGGGTGACTGGAACTGGAATACCCTCAAGTTCAATAAAACCGAAAATATAAAACATCCCTATTGTGCTGACATGACTTTGAAGGAGTCCTCTTCTCTCTGCCTCCTGCAGATTGGTAGGTCTGCTAAGGACAGGACAATTTGTGTGCTATTTTCTGACTTTTTTTTTTCTTTTAGTGCTCAGGGTGAGTAATTGGAATTTTATTCTCTCATTGCTTACCTGCGGTTTCCAAAATCCTTGTCTTGAAGGACATTTTATCTCTGGAGAACTCATCTGTAAAAGTGGTATTTCTTATGAAGCAAATTTATTTCCCACATGTATTCAGATTTGGACTTAGTCTTGTCCATTGCCAATTTCATATATATTTTTTTCTACTGTGTTTCCCTCTTGCTCTTAGCCCTGCAAAGCTACTGCATCTTGAGGGGGACTGAAATGTTTTTTCTTCTGACTTGCACAGTGCAAGAAAACATTAAATGAAATCCCATTGTGGTGCCAGGTTCAGCCTTTGGTTACGTCTATGGGAGGACACCAAAGGCATAGAAAAAGAAGTATATTATATTATTATCATACGAGAGTCAGGAAAGGCACAGAAAGAACTAACTTAGGGTTAGCTGGACATAAAAAATAAGCATCTTGTTATCTGTGAAGTGAGTAACTTTGTCATGGTGTCGAGAAGACTTGACAAACCCTTTGGCCTTGTTTGTACAGAACTGTTTTTCAAAGATGAATTGCCATTGAAACAGTGTTTTGCTAGAGACATACCCTTGAGATATGCCCTTGAAGAGGAACAAAACTTCCAAAGATGTGGAGGATGTTATTTTGTATATGCCTTCTTTTTATTATTTATAGAGGATCACAGCAACTTGTGTATGAACACTTCCTTCAAAGTATGTGAGAATATTTCCTTGTGGAGGTTAGAGTAGATTTGAGAAGTTTTGTAACTGTGTTAGGGACAGATAACATCAGTGAGAAGCAGCACATGCAGACAACCCAAGAAAGGGAGCCCATTCAGACCGTTYGAGGAGTAGCACTGTTTCCAGCTTGCGTGGTCACAGTGCCATAGCTCCAAGGCAGGAGGTGCCCAGCTGAAGGCACTGAAAGAATGAAGAGCAAAAGTAATGCAATTTTTCAGTTAAATATTATATTTATTTCAGATGCGGCTGATAATGAAGTAAACATTCTATAAATGCTAAAAAAGGGGTAATAAGCATTCTGCAAAAGCTAAAAAAAAAAAAAGGAACAATATGTATCCTGTAATTATACTACATGCAGGAGATAATCTGTGCTCAATAAAGGATGCTGGTGAGTGCATATATTCATATACTTGTGATGGACTTTCACTTTGTGCATTTGTTTTTTAAGTAGGAAATCTGCTTGTCTTTACTTTTTTTTTCTGAAAGAATATCCTGGCAGAAGTCCCTTGGCCACACAGAAGGAAGCTCACTCTCCAAAGTTAATCACATTTCCTCGAGATGCGGGACACTGATCAAACAACACACGRGCTGCAATATGTTATGGAGACCTGCATATTAACTTAAAGATTTATAATGTATTTAATATAGATGAAAACTGGAATCACGAGCTATAACCTATTAATGGAAGAGTATAGGAGCTGTTGGGTAAACTTAATGAGAAAAAGAGCACATACACCAGGTCACATGGGAAATATATAGGAACATTGTCAGAAAACACAGGGATGCAACAAGGAAGGCCAAGGCTCAACTGGAATTAGAGTTAGCAAGAGATGTCAGGGACAACAGGAAGGGCTTCTACAAATACATCAACATCAGGAGGAAGACTGGGGAAAATGTTCATCCGCTGCTGAATGGAAAGGGTGCCTTGGTGACAGAGAATGCCAAGAAGGCAGTTACTAAATGCCTTCTTTGCTTTGGTCTTTACTGCTAAGGCTGGTTCCCATGAAATACAGAGCCTGCGTGTAAAAGAGAGCCTGGAGAGAGGAAGACCTTCTGCTCGTTGAGGAGGATTGGGTTAGGGATTATTTAGGCAAACTGGCCACCCATAAATCTATGTCCTCGATCGGGATGCACCCAAGAGTGCTGAGGGAATTGGCCAAGGTTATTGCTCAGCCTCTCCCCATCATCTTTGAGAGGTCCTGGAGAGCAGGGGAGGTGTCGGAGGACTGGAAGAAACCAAYGTCACTCCAGTCTTCAAAAAGGGCAAGAGCTGGGAAACTACAGGCCAGTCAGCCTCACCTCCATCCCTGGTAAGGTGTTTTTTGTTTAGCTGTGATGGGTAGCTGGCTAAGTGACTTTATCCAAAAATACTATGAAATCCTAAATTCATTGCTGCCTGGTCTCCAGAAGATAAGAGATCCTTTAAATATCACCATATCAGAGTTCCATTTAGAAAAGATTATTTCTTTTTAGAAGCTGTATATTCACATCCCCTAGCACAGCCCACAAACTCCACATTTTCTGAAGATTCTTGACAAATTTTAGCTTACTTTTTTGGATTCTCTTCTCTTCTCTTCTCTTCTCTTCTCTTCTCTTCTCTTCTCTTCTCTTCTCTTCTCTTCTCTTCTCTTCTCTTCTCTTCTCTTCTCTTCTCTTCTTTTTTCTTAAGTAACCAGTGAATAATTATTGTGAGTATCTTGCAGTTAGAACTGCAATGATTTGAGAAGGAAAACTTGGATTATTGCAGAGTTTTGTCTGTCTTTTCAGATCTGTTTTTCCCCTTTGTGAAGTGTGGTTGTAATACCTGGACTTCTCTTTGTGTTTTTTTTATTACTTTGTGTAGTTTCTTTCTCTTCTTTAATGTTTTATAAGCCTACTTAATCAGTCCACTATACWGCAGTATAAAAGTCACTTGAATGATACGTTCTCCAATAGTCATAACTTGGCTCAACATCAGCAGAGTAAACAGCAGTATAAATCTTTCTATTTCACTACCCATTTATTCTTTCCTCAGACTTACTTGRCTTATGAGATAGAATTTATTCCTCTACATCCGAGCAGCATTAGCATGTACCTCTACTCAATTAACAAGTCTGTTTGACAGTAGAGCTCTTCAGACACGCTTTGATTAGATTTATCTTCAGGATTTTCACTTTGCATTTTCTTATCATGCACATTAATGCTGAATCTAAAGCCTGTGGAGGTAGCCCTGAAGCTTTACATTGACAATAGTGAGCCTCATTCCTGTCTCCAGGGCCACATCCAAGCTTTCATATGAAAAAGAGACATTGGAAATAATTTTGCCTGTTATCGGCTAAGTGTGTTGCTAATCAACATCTATTATTTAAAGTAAAAGCACGTCTTTCTGACATTTTGTGAATACTATGTTGTAGCAACAGTACTTTTCATAAAATCTCTCTTGCCATTCAGAAAGGTCTTTAGCTTTTAAATTGGCTGTAATTCTCCTTGAAACTTATTGAATTATAGTAATATGTTTTAGGAAAGTATGTTTTTTTCACCACTGACTGCTGTGATTCAGTGCACTGGGATTAACCCATCATTTCACATTTTAAAACCTGACAAAATCGTGCACCATATGCAAGGAGACTTTCCCCATTTCACAGATCCAGGAGTTCATCAGAAGTCATTTCTCACTTCTGAAATTCATTCTCTACGGTGTGCAAAGGTTGTGTTAGGTCTCTGCATGAGGTATCAGATTTACCATCACACTGGTGTTGCTAATCATAGGAGGCAAGTCTGGGAGGAAAAAAAGGAATTAGGAATAGCTGGAAGACTCCTGGGAAGCTATGTTAAATGTGTGAGAATTAATTATTTCAGTGGGGAGGAAGAGTATACTATGAGATAAAAAAGTTAAAATCTGATCAAGTTGCCAAGGATGAATTGTAAAGAACACAACAKGAAAGAGAAAAAACTATCAGAAGAAAAAAGAAGACACAAGGACATAGAACAAGGAACAAGCAGGATAAAAATATATCATGGTATAAGTACAATACCATGAGAAAAACAACTTCCAATTATATGCAGAGGTGACTTAAAATGCAAAAATATTTAAAGCTTTCTTCTCTTTCTCTTTCTCTTTCTCTTTCTCTTTCTCTTTCTCTTTCTCTTTCTCTTTCTCTTTCTCTTTCTCTTTCTCTACAAGAGAAGACCCTCATTTGTCTACCCAGTTAGCCTCTTTTCTATTTAGATAGGAAATAAAAGCCCATGAAACCTTGGGTTAGACCACTGGCAAGGTAGGTGAGAGAACACTTAATCTTAGCAGATTGTCTAGACCGTGAGGTCTGTCTGTTCAAGGATATTTGAAGAGCTGGCTAAATCAATCAAGAGTCATCTTTGAGGATCTGTGTAGGCTAAGTGAAATTCTGAGGGAATCAAAACTTGGTATCTATCTTTGCCTTCTTGCACACAAAAGGCTTTTATTCTTTATTCTGGATAAGAGGAAGCCAGTCCTTCCAAATAGTTATTATTTTGTTCTCTCTGGATAGGAAAAGAAGAARTGGAATTAAGTACAGCAAGGCAAATTTGAATGACACAAAATAACCTCAAACCTTTCTAGTGTTAAAGGAGGGCACAGTCATTGAAACAGATTGCTTAATCATTGAAACAGATTGCTAACCTCAGTTGATTACTGAAAAATGATAGAGGACCAGTAGTTTTCATTTTCCACTTTCCAGGAGAGGGATGGATTGATGCATAGTCTATTTATTAGTCTATTTTTTTTTTCTCAGTGGAAGACGCAAATCAGAAATCCCTGTTCCGTTGTGCTAACTAAGAAAATACCAAACCTTTTGTAAAAGATGGTCTTTCTACCTTAGAGTGTAAATAGAGTATCTACCTTAGAATGTATGTATCTACTTTTCTGCATTAGAGTGTATGTAGAGTACCTACCTTAGAGTGTATCTACGTTTTAGGCCAATGGCAGGACTTAACAAGCAGATAGTGAGCAGTATATATAGCAGTGATTATGTATAATTAATTGAATAGTGATGCTCACAGAACGTCTTCTGCTCTGTCAGCTCTGTCAGCTTCTCGGCTGCTTTTAACATTGTATCTCAGGTTTTCTTACGCTTTAGGCCTTTTCCTTCTTCAGTTAGCTTGAATTTTGTGCATTTACACCACCCTTTTACTATTTTACTATGATAATCATATCCTAGTTATTTTTGTTTTGTGAAAGCACAATACCTTACATTTCAAATAGTTGTTACAAAAAATAATCATTTTTACTCTTTTACTGCATCCCCTTTCTCTTTTTTTCTAGAATACTTGTTTTTCTGGCTCTTTCAGTTTGTAATTCTCATGGCAGAGATAATTTTTTTTTTTAAGAAACCGCTAAAATAGGGTTTCATTGTACTGACATCCAGGTACTATGATAGCCTGCTGTCAAATTAAGAGTAGAACTGGAATTGTCTTAGTTTTGAATACACAGAAATCAAGCTGTCTACAATATTACTGCAAAAGACTTCCAGGTGTGTTTTCTTGAGTAGGGGCAGAAGGAGGAATGTTCTATTATTGCGAGATGTGGATAGAAATTTAGGGAGTCATTTCCCTCAGTAGGATGTTGGATCTGACCACACAAAAAAAATGCTAATAATTTTAGCTTCATTTACAGTAGGAATATCTGAAGAATGGCCAGAGTGTGCTCCAATGTGAATTCTGTCATTAGAAACAGGACTGGACTAAAACTTCTCTGAAATCATGAATTTGATTCAAATTGAGTTTTATGGAAGCAACACTTGAAAGATTCATGCCACACAGTTCAGGCAATATATCTAGAGTAAAATAAAAGTGTCTAYGTGTGAAGTCATAGATGTGTTATGATTTGTTTTTATTCTTTGTCTTAAGTTTTACCTCAGCAATAACTAAGTAGAAATAAGTAAGTAAAAACAAAGTCTTACAAACATCCCTAGATGTCTGGAAACTCTACTGCAGTTGATTTGTGGCCTTGTTAGCATCAACCAATAGTTCAAATCTTCCAAGACAGAAGAAAATCACTTGTTCAAATTTTTGTAGTATCATTCTGATTTTTATTCAGAGACTAACTATATACACATTGTGCTTTCTTTTGTTCCTTTTTATATTCTTTGTTGCTTTTACTTTCTTCTGGTCATTTTTTTTCTTATTTTCTTCCTCCTGTTCCCCTCCATCTCCCCTCCTTATTTAATATTTAAAAACTTACGGTTAAATTATCTTATTATTCACATATTTCTTACTGAGAAGCATATTAAATATAACACAAGGCATGATAAAAGCAGCTGAAGTTTAGATATTGCTTTTCCTTGCTGGCAATTTATAGCAAAGCAGATGTGCATGCAAATCACACCTATGTTAATTCCAGAGAACACTTTCTCAGTCAATTATTTTAAAATAACATCTCTTAAATATAAAACGTGATAAAGAAGCTTTAGTTTTAGATAAAGAAAGTATCAGTAACTACCCAGCTAAGGGTAAGATTGAAACTCATGGTCACATTTTCCAGGCTTTCATTGACCTCGTGGGAGCTCTCAGGAACAAATCGATGACAAGGTCTTCTATGTATAAGAGCAGGAACTGTGTGTGTGTGCGCGTGTATCAGAGGTGATAAGACATGTGTCTTGTACTATGGATCACTTGCTTTTTGGGCAGGTACATTCCAAGGAAGATGAAAAGCAACATTGCCTCCACCTGAAAAAAAGCAGCAGTTTTTTAACTGAAAATACATCAAGAGAGATAAATCATGTTTCTACACAGAAAAGCACAGAGACAGAAGCATCAAGGTCTATGATAGCCTGTACAATTGATTTTTCTCTTCATCTATGCTGACTTATGCCAATTTTATTGCAGTATTTTCTGTGCAAAAGCCTCTTGTGTTCCTGTACTCTCACTTTTGCCTCCTTCAAAAGTTCATGCAACTTCCATTACTCTGCAGAGACAGTCTCTGCTAAAGAGACCTGCCAGAAAAGGCACTCGGCAGGTCTCACAAGGAACTCTTGAGCCTCTGATTTCACCTTACAGAATAATTTGCAGTTTGTAGCCTTTGATACTACAGGTGTTGTTGTCTGACCCCTTCTGTCTACAAGCCCAAGAACATATATTTAACCCATGATTTCTCATGGGATAGATGGTTTGATTAAAAACATGCTGAGCATTAACTAAGTTCAGAGATCCCACAAATGCCTGAGGTCTTCTAGTGTCCTCTCTAGCCAGCTAAATGAAATACTAATAAATACTTTTTATTTTATACAGAGAGTTTTTTAATTTAAATCATCTTTTTCCAGTCTCCCTTTTTTTGTTATTGTAATTACAGATTGTTTGACAACAAAAGTTAGTAACTCCTTTCTACTGGACATCTGATGTATTAATTTAACAAGCGTCTTCTGTTTCTTTTCTCTCTACATGGTTTATTGGAAGGCAGGTTGGTACTGAATGCTGCTGCTCTCATTTCTACATCAAAAAAGACAAATCAAACCAAAACCAACCCCCCCCAAATCTTAGCACATTAGTAGGTCATACTCCAATAACATCTCCACCACTGGCTACAATAACATGCCTAAAGCAGTTCTGTTTGTCAGCAAGATACTTGGGTAGGAAATAATTTTCCCCCTCATCAACTTGTGTCTTCTTTTCCTGTTTTTTATTTTGTAAACAGTTTCATGATATATTCTCTTAAGATCTGGAACATTGTTCTTAGGCTGCTGCTTTTAAAAAAACAATCAAACAAAAAACAACCTCTCCCCCCCCCCCCCCAAAAAAAAACCCAACAAAAAACAAAGAACAAAGAAACCCCCAACCGCTCTGCAATGAGGAGGTGAATTTAGTGCCCCAATAAGGTAATCATATTGGCTCCTTCCATTAATATTTTATCATTCAGCAGCTCATAAACAGGTAAAGAAAAGATCTAAAGAAAAGATTTTTAATAGGAAAAAAAAAAAGCCAGGATAAATATCTAATAGAAAACACTTCCCTATATTAAAAATGGAGAGCCTGTGATTTATAATATGATGTATTTTGTCTGAAGAAGTCTATGAATAGAGTAATTTTGACATAGCTTTAAGTGAACTACTAAAAAGAACAATTTCATTTTCTTATATTATATATATATATTCTTCTTCTAGAGGTATATATACCTCTACTGTTTATCTTTGAATTTCTTTCTTGTCTTATTTTTCTCTGGTGAATTTATAGATGTACTTACGCATTGTCGTAAATGCTTTGCTTTGCCCTCTCTGTTTTGTTCTCACATTTTGTAGGTCTGAAACGAGTTAGATACAATAGAAAAAGAAAATTTCTTTAGTAGACTTTCCTTCACGTTATCTCAAGAGAGAGTCATTCGTTGCTATACTAATGGAGAGCACGTGGCACAGGGTAATTGTTACAAAATATTCCTTGCAGACATCTGTCATGTTTTGTTGTCAAACACTAAATATTCCTCTCACAGTAGGAATGTAATTCAGTCAGAGAAATAAGACATCAAACCTCATTTGAGTCGAGATGCAACAAGCCTCTGACTGTAGTGGTTGGCCATGGTAGTGTTAGTAGAGTTCACTCAATAAACCATCTGGCCATAGTGTAAGAAGTGCTGGCAACAACACGTATTCTGGGGAAGGTCGACTGTGGGATGAATTTGTAAAAGATTGCTCCTCCATTAGTGCATGTCACAAAAATGATGGATTKATTCTTGCAGGTCTGATTACCAAGACCATGTGTATGGCCTGTGATTATAGCATGTAATGTATGTAGCAAAGCTACAATATGAGTGCTCTGCTGAAGTGGAAAATGTTCTTAAATGAGAAAGTGTGAGCTGTGTTTTCTATAAGGTCCTGTTGGCTGATTATAATCATTCCTYGTAGCCTTAAAGTTTATAACTAAGAGCAAAGAGGTCCATGAAACTGACAGTTTAGGTAGGCAGGTCTAGTTTTCCTTGCAAATTATTTAGAAGAAGCATTAATTTGTGTGGTTTAAAAAAAATTAAACTTTGAAGCTGCCTTGTAAAGTGAAGGAATAATGATCATATGATCATTCTGAACTACCTGTGGATGTTTTGTGGTTTATTTAATGTTTGCAGTGCACTTTCAAGATGATATTACAAAGTGCATTGCTCTATGGAAGTGCTGAGCATTACTGTTATCTATAAACGACCCATAATGGCTCTAAATTCAGAGTTATGGTTCAATATGGAGGTGAAGATCTTTGCCAGGGTTACAGCCACAAGGGCGGGTGTGCAGGCAGTCCCTGTCAATTACAGGCAGTGACATATGTGAGATAGTGTCTGCTTAGGTCTCATTAATTTGATTTGAAGAATGTTGTAGCAAGAGCAAGAGCATTTTGGATGCTAAAATCCTGAGAGAAAATGAACATATTGATAACAAGAGCATAAACCTCAACCTTTCAAAGGCAGAAAATCTTGGGTATGTCTCTGAGCAGGGTTTTGCCAAATCAAATGCCCTTTRAATATTATACTATATATTGTATTATGTATCTATCTCAAGTATACATATGTCAGCAAAACAGCCTTTTAAACATGCTCAAAATAATGCCTTCTCACGTATTTTTGTACACTATAAGAATTTCCATCCTTAAAAAACTTCAAAGTTAGTCCACCTACCTTGGCCTGCTRGTTTGTACTTAGTGCCTTTTGTCCCATCACTGGACATGGAAAAGAGTCTGGCCCCATCCTCTCTACACCCTCCCAGTATATATTTGTATGTGTTAATTAGATCCCCTTGCAGTCTTTTCTTCTCCAGAGTCCCAGAAGAGGGACTGAAGAGTTCCAGCTCCTTGAGCCGTTCCTCATCTGAGAGGTGCTCTAGTCCCTTCATCATCTTAGAAGCCCTTTGCTAAACTGCCCAGTGGCTCCATGCCTCTCTTGTACTGGGARGCCCAGACCTGGGCATACCACTCCAGGTGTGGCCTCACCAGAGCTGAGTAGAAAGGGAGAATCCCTTCCCTCAACCTGCTGACAATTCTCTTTCTCATGCAACCCAGGTTACCTTCTTAACCTTCTTGGCCACAAGGGCACATTGGTGACTCATGGTCAAATTGTGTACCAGGACTCCCAGGTCCTTCTCTGCAGATCTGCTCTCCAGCAGGTCACTCCCAGCCTGTCCTGGTGCATGGGGTTATTCTTCCCTAGGTGCTGTACTCTTCCTTCTGTTGAATTTCATGAGATTCCACTCTGCCCATCTCTCCAGTCTGTTGAGGTCCCTGGGAAAGGCAGCAGAGTCCTCTATTGTATCAGCCACTCCTCTTGATTTTATATCATTAACAGACTTGCTGAGTTCTCTGTTGTATCAACCACTCCTCTTGATTTTATATCATTAACAGGCTTGCTGAGGTCCCTTCTTTCAGGGCATTGGTGAATAAGTTGATCAGCATTGGACCCAGTAAATGAAATGCTCTTGTGGTGCAGCAAGAACAGAAGACTCTTGAGGCGAGGTGGCTGTTCAGAGCTACCATCATCTCTTCCCATTCCATGAAAGATACTTTGATTGAAAATCTGCCCTGTGGTGGTAATTCCCTATAGTCCTCCCATGTAGAGGCATGCACCAGAGCGGTTTTGATTTCTCTCCAGGTGAGGGATTTCTCGGGATGCCTTCCAGTTATATTTTCTGTAGAGTTACTCTAGAGTAACTCGTCTGGATTTTAAAGGTTAATTGGAGAAATCTTGAAAATGTGCTCAGTGCTGATAGATGGTAGCTGGTGTTCCTCTGTACTTTCAAGTACTTTCAAGACAACTAACTTATGGAGGGGATAAAAACAGACCTTCCATGTTTGTAAGGAATATTTTCCTTCATGGGTACTAAGGCAACCCAGATGTAAAACGTCTAGTGTACAACAAGTATACACTCTGTTGGGAAAGCAGTCTATGAGTTTATGTTTAGTGGTTAAATTCTTTTTGTGTTGTATTAGGCTCTTGCCTAAGAAGCAATATCTGCCTGTCAGTCCCCTAATTCATTAGAGAAACAGAAAGGAAAAAAATATGTAAATAGTGCAGGTCCCCTGCCTTAGCAAAGGTTAGACATGCTGTTAACTTGCTCGTGTTCTCAAAAATAGGTATGTGTATTTGACAACTGCTAGTTTTCCTCATAAAAGAAACATTTGTGCTTTTATTTTTGGAATTCACACTCTGACTTATTGAATAAAATATAAATAGGCACTAGTGTAGCATACTCTCGCAGCAAGACCAAAATGCTATTGCAAAAGTGATCTACCACACAGGAACCTGCTGTTACCACTTCTTTACTCTGCAGACTCATGCAGTTGAAAAGCCTGGGAGTCAAGTCTTTGTCTGTGCAATCAGAAAATAGGATGCTTGAATTATTTAGCATAAGGGAGACTGAAGTGATACGAATGCAAAAGGCCAGCGAGGGAGATCAATTACTGTGTTGAGGACTGTCAGGGATTTCTGTTCTCCAGGGGCATTTGTAAATCCTGTATCCACAGAAGTGAGATACTGTTTATTTAGGCCAGAGTGCTAAACGAATTATATATATTTATATACCTTCCATTCTACGTTCATCTTCATGTCAAAGATGTCACCAGCAAATGTTAACAAATATATTGTGAAGGTAACTGTTAGCTTTGTTGTTAGACTGAGTTTTCCACTTAATGCAGTTCAATTTTCTTAACTATATATGCCAAGGTTTGCTTACCTCTTCAGGCATATGTAACCAGCTCTGATAAAGCATGTGCAAAAGCTTTAGTTTGAAGAAGCTGCAATTTTCCTAGGAGATTTTCTCAAGCCAGGCAACTAGAGAGGGTCTAGACCAGAGCARCAAAGAGGATTAAGGGACTGGAGCATCTATCTTATGGGGAAAGACTGAGTGAGCCGAGCCTGTTTAGCCTGGCAAAGGGGAGGTTCAGAGGGGATCTGTTCAATATGTGTAAATACCAGAGGGGAGAAGGTAGGTAGGATGGGACCAAGCTCTTGGTGGTGGCCAGTGACAAAATAAGGAGCAATGGGTACAAGTTGAAACACAGGCAGTTCCATCTCCAGGTAAGGAAGAACTTCTTTATTGTGAGGATGACAGAGCCCTGGAAGAGGCTGCCCAGGGAGGTTGTGGAGTCTCCTTCTCTGGAGGTCTTCAAAACCCACCTGTCCCCTGTGGTCAAGGTGTCATTGCTGGAGCAGGGGTTTGGACTAAACGGTCTCTTCCAACCTCAGCCATTCYGTGATTCTGTGTTTYTGTGAACTGTCATTTCTGAAGTACTTCCTGAGCTCCTTCCTGATTTTTTTTTTCAAAAGTTTCAAGGACAGAAAATTGCTCCCATTAATTACATCTGGCCTGGTTTGTCTGGCTGTCCTGTGCCCAGCACTGAGCACATTACAAATGACTTTTTGCAAGAGCTTCTGCCTGCAGAACAGTGAAGGTCAGGGTATTTCAGAAGGAATTTCAGGATGCTATTGGGWTGAAATATATATTATATTAAAATAAATGTCTATGAAGATTTTTTTTTTTTGGTGTAGGATTAGACCAGGGATGGAAAAAGAGAATTCTGCCAGGAGGTGGACTGGGACGGAGTCTTATCATATAAGGAAAACCAGCATGTGAATGTCTGTAGATCTGTACCCTCCCTTGTCAGTCTGACTTAATATTTTCTCAGGCTACAATCTGATCAGCTCCCCAGCCTGCTCTATCTTTATAAGGATGAAGAAAAACAAGCACTTTGAAAATTGCTGTAAAGCCTCTGCCATCTATGCATTGAGAATGAACTTTGATGACCCTCCAAAAATCAGAGTGGTGCTGAAGCAATCAGGAGTGCCTTTGCATCTGGTAATACTGAAGCAGTCACAGATTGCCACTCTCATGCCTTATATACATGCGTAGCTTACATCTTAAACATCACTAATTTCCATAATAACCTAAAAATATAAAATGGCAAAAATGAAGCTGAGAGAACTGTAAATAAGGGAAAGGACAATATCTAATGTCAGGGAATGCTGCTGTGCAGGAAGAAGTCCTACCTCTGCTRCAGAAATTCTGGCTGTTGTTTGTCCCCAAACCTTTATTCAGATTTCTGTTGACTGTAAAGATCTCATTTTTCATTACATGACTGGACATATAGAATTCCAATTTTCAGGATTGTTGAACAATCAAAATTGATCATTGAAGGAAATAAAAGCTGTGCTTAGAGTATGCCATTAAAAAACATGCACGAGAACTCTGGAAAAAGTCAGTCTGTAAATGAGGGATTTATCTCAGTATTGGTGTCCACTCTTTGGCTTCTTTTGATGAGAAGTAGACATTTGTAGGACATGATTTATTTCATCCTAAAATAGATATTTCAACTGGTCTCAGGAGTTCTTGAAACTGCTTGTTTTGTCCTCATTGCTTTATAGGTTGAAGTTGAAGGYAAGCTGAAGTTGAAGGTGAGCCCCAATTGGAGTTTCATGCTGAGCACTCAAAGTTAGTGCAAAGTCTTCATTGACATTTTTGCACCTCAGATCCTCCTTTAGAAAATGTGGATAATGCCACCTATTTCAAATAGGTTTTCCAAAAATGYTGGGCAATATGGAGAAGAGCCTCACAAGGAAATGAATGGGTTTGTGTTTGGGAAGTGGCCTAAATAATATTGCAGTTTATGAGGGGGCCTCACACTGAATAAAGAAAACAAAGTGAGTTCATTTAGTTGAAAACTGTTTATTTTATTCACTAAAAACTGTGGGAGAAACTATCAAARACATGATGTGCTATGATTCTGTAARTATTGACTGTAGGATAATGAATTTGTACCAAGAGATGCYGTCTCTAAAATCTTAGTTCTGACATTTTTCAACTTCTGAATCCTTGACTTTGCAGTCTGACTTAATCTTCAGAAGAGATGTTTCTATGTATTACTGGGGTTTTAGAAGTCAAACTGAAGGGAAGAAAAAGAGGTTTTCTCATGAGACATAGTCCATCAGCAGAATCGGAGCCTCGTATCTTACAGATCTTTGTCACTTCAGCAGCAAAATAACTGATAGCAGTATCAGATTGTCATTGTCTGCGTTTATCAGCGATAAAGGAGAATGAAGAATGCCCCTTTCAAGGTACTTTGTAGGTCATGGCTGGTATCAGGAAATGGAGAAATTTAGGAATTTGGAGCCAGGTTCTCCATCTTGAGAAGGAATTTCCTTGGGTAATTAGAGACCCTCTTGGCTATGTCTATTGTGATTTCTTCCTTAGTGCTCTGAAATCAGCCTCCTTTATCAACTACTCTTCTGGATTCTTTGTCCAGCCTCAATTTCTGTATCTTCCAATCCTCACCTTTCTTCTGTTTTCTCATATTTCTTGCACATGCAGTCAAACATTCCTATCCTCTCTATTCCAGGCTCTTTACCAGTTTCCTTTTCCACTGGCTCCTGATTCAAAGAAGGATCTCTCCTCCCCTTCTCCTTCCATCTTTATAGCCATTTCTTGTCCTATTTTACCTTTTTGGTCTTTATCTCTACCCTTCTTTCCTCTTTTGCCCCCATTTCAACTCTGCTGCCTGARTGCCAGAATGGGGAGCCTTTGAGAACCCCAAAGGTGACATCCTTATTTTTTATGTGCGTTTAATGACACATAGCCGGCAGCTTAGAGGTGAGTGGCAAGGCAAGCTACAAGTTTGGAAAGGATCCTACTGACTTGCTGTAAAAATAGGACATCTGCAATTTCGCTATTTGCAATCACTGTGAGAAAAATTGTGACACTGTCCAAGAGGAGTAAAACCTCAGAAAACTGTTTCCAAACTCCAAAGAGCATTTGCCCAACATGCGTAAGTTGTGACTATTTGCAAGTTCCCCTCGTATTGTGCCCAAATTAGGAATAAGCCCAATGTGTAGGAAAACTCTTCTGGCAAACTTAAATGTCTGCTTCAAAACAGGTGCTACAGTTCTTCAGTGAAAAGACTGGATTATGTTTTACGTGGGAGAAGTCACTTATTCTTAAATACCTTACAGGTAACATTAACACTGTTATCTCTAATACTTCTCATTATGTTTTCCAAGTGGTGCATAAGGGTTCATGAGGGTGAGGGGGAAAGGTGTGGAAATTGCTGGCTTGAGGTCAGTCCTCTCAGTGAGCTGAGGAAATGTGGAAGTCTGAGCCAGTCTCAAGGAGCTGCTGCCTTGAGGAGGGTTTCTGGGCTGTGCCACACGCTGAACCTTAAAATGGTCAAAGGACCTGTGGCAGACCGAAACACAAGGCTGAGCTCATGTGGTGACAACTGGGAAAKGTAATTTCTGCTCTTCAATATATCAATCTCAAGGAAAAAAAATCTTTTTAGAAATATGATGGTTTGCTTAGACTTGTGGAAGAGGGTTTGGTGTTTCTCTGTCGCAGACAAGTGCTCCCCTCTTCTAAGCAGTTAACATCCTTTGCCTCCTGAGAGCCTTGCTTTAAATTCCTCTAGTGCTATGCWGCAAAATGCTATGTCCTCTAGTGCTATGCTGCCAAACCACTGGCAGGCCTGCTGCCCAACAGGGAACTTCAGTTGGGCAGGGGCAGATCATTTAATAGTGACACCACATAATTTGTTGTTACTGAAGTCCATATTTATCCTATTAATAAAGAGTTTCGCATTAACATTTTGTGTTAATGAGGATAATTTATTAAGGGGAAGGAAAAGAAAGCAAGAAAAACAGATTGCTCCAAAGAGCAAAGAAATACATCACTGTAAACATACATAATGAATGCAATTTATAAGGCACTTTTAATTAAAAGTTTCTAACTTGAATTATTCCATTTGGTTGCAAAATGTGAGCATGTTTAGTAAGCTAAACTTTTTCTCAATTGATCTTTGGATTCTTTATTTTTTCTTTATTTTTTCTGTTTTTTTTTTTTTTTTTTTTTTTAGGAGAAAATGATTGTTGGGTTTACATCTGTCCTTTGTCCCTGAGGAGTTGTTTGTTTATATTTTAATGAAGTGGTGTAAGTGCAGAGTTTGTTCATGGGCTGTTGGGGGCTAAGCTTTTGTTCATTCGTGTCTCCCCTGAATTTACTTCCACCTAYCTATGCTTTTAAACAATGCCAATTATTCTTCTTTAGGAGGTAGATAAATAACACCATTTTGCTTCCTGCTCTTTAAAACCGGCTTGAATAACTCTATCCAAGATTAGGAACATGAATCCTTACTGTCCCACTATTCAAATGCTTGATAATACACCATTATAAGTATGCATGAGAGGCATGCATCAGGTATGATGTGGTGGCTTAAATGGTTGCTTTCTCTGGGCATTTTAGTGAGGGCATCAACTATGTCCTGGAAGCCTCTGCTCTTGCACAAGAACTTGCTGCAGAGATGGAAGCAAAACCAGACTCATGGCATCTGAATGCAACGGAGAACAGGATGAGAGGTCGAGCACAACTGTGAGAGGAAAGAGATCCTTCACAAAYGTAATCATTGTCAACGCAGCAGATCCCTCTTGGGGTTGCAAACAACTCCGATTAATCTTAAGGTTCAGTATTAACATCTTGGGAGAGTCTGAGGCTACAAACTGGCTTTGGAAGCCCAGACAGAAAATCTCATGATATTGCTTTGAGATAGTAAGTTTTTAAGGAAGGAGAAATATTATGCTTAATCGGGAGTTAACATATGCTTTTGTTTTTATCTTTTTAAATGTGTATGCTGTATAGACTCATGTCATGCTTATTTCTGAGCAGTAAAACATATTCTTCACATTTATTTTTTTGAGGTAGTAGTGAGCACATCTCACTACTAATGTTCCCACTGCATTCCAAACAGATTTAGACATTTCAGGCTCACATTGCAGAGACTCCCTTTTGTCTACTGATCAGGTTAATTTCAGGAATAAAATCTGGTGAGATTCAGTTTTGAAAAAGGGAGGAAATTTTCTCTCTCCAGATCTAATAGACTTAGGATCTTTTCTAATCAGATAAAGCAGTGTAGAGAAATGTGCTCTTCAAATGATCGAAGAGTGACTGAATTAGTCCTTGGATTATCATTCTGTATTCCTCACAAAAGCCAAATTCACTCAGGACATTTTTTTTAATGAATGAACAATTTAGAAGAGTTATCCTTAAATAACTTTTTAAAATGACTAATAAATTAGATCAGTGCAAAAGAAATGCCTTGCATGTTTGTCAGGGAAAGAGAAGTACTAGCCCTTGCTTATACTTGCAAATAGCTCTCCTATATTGTAAGCTGTATTTGGCCACAATAAAGGAAAGAGAGCTTCTTATGCCAGAATATTTTCATAGAACTTTGAGGCTGATAAAATGGGTTTTCTGACCTTCAAAATAGAAAATTAGTTATTCAGTTTCCATGAAATGTTGAAGTTTTCAACTTCTTTCTGAAATGTTGCAATCAGAATTTCTCCAAAATGCCTTTTTTTCTTAATTTTATTTAAAAACGAAAACCTGAATTTTATCTTTCCACTTTTCTCATCAACATAAGCAGATTTCAGTTTTCCAGCGGGCTGTCTTCCTGGTTATCTGCTGTKTGAGTAACCTCACACACAGCTCAGAAAGACAGCATAAGTACAAAATATTTCCATTTGATATTGCAAGAATTTCTTCACTTTYGCTCCACACAAATTCCAAGTGTCAAGGAGCATGTTATGCTCTGCTATTTGCCTTCAACCTCATCATTTTGTATTGCCAGCTGTGCAAAGAAACAGCTGGGAAGCTGCCCTGCTCCTTCAGCAGTGCTGATAAGGGGCTTGCTGCCTGTTGCAAGGCACAGGTCTTTGTATTTCTGAAAGATGTGAAGGAAGCTGCCAGCACTCATCTTTGAATTATGTTTTCTCTTTGTTCCAGACAAATGTTGACATTGCTTTTGGGGCTTTTTAAGTAGTAACATAAAGGTAGCCGGGTATTAATGCACAGTCTGTTTAGACATATTTCAAAACCTTTCTAAGCCGTTAATTTATAGGTAGGGGGTTTTGATTTTTCAGATGACAACATGCAAAGTGGGGAGAGCTTTTAGGCTGATTTGTTTGTGTATCAGGAGCGTGTCTYGGTTTGTTTAAGTCCCATCCTTCTCCTTAATATAGCAGCCTGCATTCATTTAAGGCAGCACCCATCCTTCAGACCATTCCTCCCAAAGAGCAGGGACATATTTCTGTACCCCAGGCCTGACAGAATATTTCAGGATTTGGAGATGTTATCACTTAGTGTACGGACTGCATGATTTTGCTGTTTTCTCCGGAATTTCCATTTCTTCTTGCACTTCTTTCCATGATTTCATAATTAGGCAGCTGCCAGGAGGTGGTGCTAATGTACTCTTCTTGCTTAGGAGCTGTGAGGCTCTTGTTGCWGTGAAGCCTCTGATCACACGGGATGCAGCTGGATTTCGGCTGGCTTGCACGAGCTGGCAGCKTTCGGTTGCATTTTTATGTCGGTTACATTCTATGTTGCTGAAGCTACCTGCAAGTATTGTGCTGTAAGAAAACCCAGCGTGAGTGAGAGTGGGGCTTTAGTCTGTGTTCTGTGTCAAAAATTTGTTGCATAACCCTTCAAGGTCTCGTTTTCCTCATCTGCATGGTGGCAGTGTTGTTATCTAGAAATTCTCCTAGAAAAGCTTTAGCAATCATAAAATAAAGGTCATGCAATAAATATAGGAACTACAAATGCTAAGTATTCATATCATAAATGCAACTGGTTTGGGAGAGGGGTTTAAGTCTGTCTGAATAGCTTGGGCTGGGAAAGTTTACCTCGTGTTTCCTTTGTGTCTCACTGCTCTGGATTGCTCCCACAGGACCTGGAACTTCTGCAGGGCCCATTTCACGCAGTGAGGTGGACAGACAGAGTRTAACATAATGTTTCAAGCAGGTGCRATCAGGACCAGCATGATCTTTGTTCCTCTTGGATAGCTGAATCACATCCCCATTGCAGATTCACCCTGGAAAAGTTCATTTGAGTAGTAAGGGTAAAGTCTGGTTTCTCCATGACCACCAAGGAGGGCTCCTTGGCTCTGCTCGGCCTTTTTGTAGAGGAGCAGCATGGTGCTGCTCCAGGAGCAGATACTCTTTCTCAGCCCYTTATGTCGTTGCTATGGCTTCAAGTAATATCTGCCTCGTCTCAGGCTGCTCATCAGGGTTTTTGAAGGATGGCTCTCTTTGTTCTGGAGGGCTCCCTAGGAAATGGCAAGCCCCTTGGCGATGCTGAGACCTTTACTGCTGTAAGGCCTACCGTCGTGCGCATTCACACCGGGATTCAGTGAGGCTGCTGTGCTCTCATTTAGTGCGGCGGAACAGCATAGGCTTCAAAAATGACAAAGGGAAACGCGATGGAAACTCAGCGATCGCTGGTTCTTCTGTCCCTGCATGTTTGCACAGAGCTGTCAAGGCTGCACACTGGGGCTGCCTTCCTGTAATGTCACAGCACGGCTGCAACCTGCCCTCATGTTCCTGCTTTCTCTTGGGATGCTTYCCTGCAACAAGAGACTCTTTTGTGATTTCCTGGTTTTAGCTCTTTTTGTTTGTCCTTTTGTTTTGCATATTCATCACAGCCCGGGGTACCAGGTGGCCACCCCAGCACCTTTCAGGAGCTTCTTCATTGGCCTCTGACTTTAATGAATTTCTTGCTATCTGAATGCTGCTTTCCTCTTTTCTGACCTTTCCTCTGTTCAGTAATTGACTAAAATAAGCTACTTATAAGATTTATTCTTCATAAACCTGGCCAGCAAGCTAAGGTCTCACCAATAGGTGCCAGCTGATGATGCTAAACAGCCAGGGATTGCCTGGTATATTAGCATTTGGGCTTCTGCTTGTAAGATCTTTCAGTAAATCTCACTTGTATTTGTTGGTGTACAGTTAAGTCATTGCTGTTTCCCCTTGTTGCTTTCCTTCTATCTATTGTTATGCATCATGGCATGCAATGATTCCTCATCTAAGTACATTTTTATGTGCATCTTTTCCTGTAGCCAGAACTCATCTTATGGCTGAAGGCCTCCTTCACACAGTGATGCTCTGAGGCTTGTGCTCTGTTTTCAGAATGGCATAATCTGTAACGAATGTACCATRTAAGCAAGTTAAAAATACATTGATCTTTATTCCTACTCTGCCTGTGAATGCTCGATAGGCAAAGCAATATTCAGGAAGCCAGCAGCATAAGACTGTTGTGAAAACAAATATTAAAACCTTGCTGCTATGTCACTGGTATAAAAGATTGACCTTGTAGAGACRCCTAGATCTGGGTATCATGTAAGTTCTCTCTCTGGACTCTAATGCTCAGATTCACCGCTTCCAAGTAGACTTGCTTTTCACATATATATGTTTTTCTATTCCTGTTTTTCTCAGCATGGCATCAGCTGATATTTAACACCTTSCTTTTGTAGGCTGTATATACTGAAGTTGATTGTAAATTCAGTCTTGGCGACTAAGTTTGACTTGCTGAAGAATACATATTCTTCACAGAATTTTATGGTGTTGTCTGAGGTTTAGTTCTCTTTCAAATGGCCTCGTATAAAATACTGGGCTATGAAGCAATTGAGCAATAAAACTCATAACCTTTCATGTTTCTGCATGGATGGAAGAAAGTTGCTGCTCTGATTGGTTTTCTGCACAAGTCTCTGGTCAGCCGAATACTGCTATTTGCAGAGATCTTGCTGTACAACAATCTGTTTTAGTAAAATCTGCTCTATAGCAGGGTTTAAAGAACTGTGACCAGGATCATCAAGTAAAATATGAGGATAAAATTCCTAGATAGGACAGGGGCAGAATCACTGACACTGGTAATTTTCTGAAATCTTGAATGGATTCACAATATCTCATCATAATATTCACAGTCCAACTGAATGGACTTCTGTTGCAATGACCATTTTTGTTCTGTTTTGTATCTATTCCACTGTTAATTGATTTTAGTTGATGTTTAACACCTTATCCTCACCCTTTCTCCAGTAACATTAGAGCTTTTTTTTTTTCCCCCAAAGATTCAATGAGATTTTGTTGATTAATTACAAATAGCTTCATCTCTTTTGGGTCTGTCTCATAGAACTCCAAATAGTTATGTCGGGAAATCTTTCCTTTCAGAGGTTCTGACTTTCTCTTGCTACAGACTAGGTTTCCCAGGTCATTGTCTCAAGCTGTCTCAGACACTCTCATTCAGTACTGCAGCTTTACAAGTTGGAATCTCTCAGCATCATCCTACAAAGAAGTGTTTCCAAGCCTCATTCACATTAAGAAGTGTTTCCAAGCCTCATTTCCAATGCCTTTCTCATTATGAAAAAGTTTTCTATTCTTGCCTTCTTGCTGGATTACATTCATGATGGTCCCCTTGGAAAACTGCAAGGCTCAAAATGCTTTGTGTCAGGCTTTAGCTTGGAGTATGACAGAGCAAAGAACAGGATTTCTCTGGAAGTGGTAATTTATGCTGTGGTTTACTGTCTGGAGAGAGACCAGAATAAATCAGTTCAATTTACATCAAAAGAAGATTTATTTTAGATAGCAGGATAAGCTTTCTCCTCGGGCTTTAAAACATCATATGAAGTTATAGAATGGCCAGATTCGGGTTTCTATGTGGAGGATGATGTGGAGGAGAACATGTGCAGGGAGGGACAGAATAGGTGACAGGTACCCAGCTTGGTGCCTGTATTTGGCTTGCCCAAAAGCCAGTTCAGGAGGGTGATAGGACGACTTGTTCTAGTGTGGAAGGGGTCTGCTCTGGGACCAAGTCTTAGCTCACCCATGTTATGTAGCTCCAGCACTCTTGTGCAGGCAGGAGACCTGTACTGGGCATGTACATGTACAGAACATGTACAGTGCAGCTGAGGTGCACCCAGTGCTTCCAGACAAACTGYACACTTGGCCACTAAACAGCAGGGGAGATGCTACACTATGTCCAGTTCCCTCATGTTCCTTGGAGAAGGTGACTGATGAGGTCTCACCGGATGGTTGGCCTGGGTGACCTTCTGAGCACCTTCTCATTCTGCCTTTCAATTACTCCATTGCACAGTGAACCAAGGAAAAATCAAACTCTATAAATACATCACCTATGACCCTGGAAGTGGTAGCGTTGTAGAACTACTTTCCTGTGTTTTTCATTCATGGTGTATTGTGCTGTTCATTATGGTATGTCAGAGTGACAGTCGCATTATTCTCTTATTTACAGTTTTTCCCTTCTCTTCGGCASTGAAAATGAAAAGGAAATCAATGCCATTAAAGAGAATAATGACAAACTCACCTCCTGCAAGGTCTGTGCTCATATATTTATTTTTTTTCTGAAKCCTCCTCTCTGAATGTTCTTGTATGGATGTGAGGGAGATATGCAGGAAACCTCTAGGAAACAACCACCACAAAAGAAGAGGAATACTGTGGTAGACCACTGCATTTTCAAAAATTTGGGTTCTAACACCAATCCCCCCAGCTTTAAAGAAATCTCCTATGCATTGTGTAATACAATGAACTGTATTTRCCTGGCACTTCTTCCTGAGTGTGAATTACACTGAGGGGTGAAATAACAGGGTGAGGGGGCAGTGTGCATCCAGTGTGATGCCTTCGCTCTAATGTTGCCAGCTATTAAGCACTAAACAAATCCCATTTACATACTGCTCACGAGGAGGCCTTTTTCATTAGTGATGTTCATATATATACTCCTGGTACTGTGCAAGTCTCTACCTAGGAGTCAAACTGCTGGGCTGCTGTGAAGCAATTTAGACAGGCTCAAAAATGATTCCTTACAATGAAAATTTTCAGTGGATAATTACCAGGCCAATATTTCATATGTCTGACTGCCTGTTAATTAACATACACAGACTGTACCTGCCTGCAGTCAGAGTGGAGTCCATTAAGAACTGAGCTACTAAATTAGGTGATAAATACTTTGAGGTAACTTTGTCCAAATACAAGTGGAGTATGTGCAATATGGCTTTGGCTGCCTACAAGAAAAGACAAGTTCAGGGGACAACCTAAAAGGGAGAAAGGGTGCAGAGGATGACAGTGACATGACCAGGCGAATGGAAAACTCATGGGGAGAGGAGAACTCAGAGCAATAACATCAGGATGGACGGAGAGATCAGTGTTGGGTGTAATCTGGGGTAAGGGATATGTGATGGATATGCTCCTTTCCCAGCTCAACCTGACCTGTACCTTACATGCAGCCCTGTTCAGTTGCTAACCACCAGTGATTTATCTAATCCTGGTAGGTGCCACCATCCTGATTTCTTCTCCCACTTAGACTCAACATAACAGTCCTGAAGGCTGCATCCCAAAGGGGCGGTAAGGCTAATACACTAGCTAATGGGCCTCTGAAATGAAAGAATGACTATAAGTCAATCATCTTATCCTATAAATATGCGGACAGCCCAAGAGCCCCTTGAGCTCTCCTGGCATGGCAGCGGCCTGCACAGCAGATCTCCCCTTGAGCAGGGACACCTCTCAAGGTTAGTCCTCGAGGTTGAGAGACCCACCCCTTCCACAACAGATTTGTGGTAAGTGAACAGAGTGCGMTTTCTTTGACTTTACTTTGTAACTGTGCACAAGAACCCTTAGTCATAAACCGTTGACCAGGTCTGGGACTAGGATTGGATCCAGCCGCACCCAGACTCCTCTCAGAAGGAGCCTGGAAAGCAAGGGGGTCCAATCTGAACCTCGTGACCCAACGGGAGGGTATCTCAAGATAATCGTGTATTATCTTGAGCCTCCATGAAGTAAATAATAAGCGACCTTGCCATAGAATCTTGTGAAATCATTGTCCATATTAATAAATCCTATTATTATTTCTTTCATATGAGTGAAGTGCATTTTTGTCACTCACCCCCACCACCACTCKTTCCGTGACAGGATAGGAGCAACTGAAGAAAGTGAAAATATTAGCACAAAGGCAGAAAGGACCAGGCTTTGATGTGGTTCGTAACCACTATGGTAAGGGAGCTGCACTTGCCATTGGTTGAGTTGAGAGATATCTTTACCAAAGAGAGACTGTGGTGGGTAAAGGGTTATGCAAAGTGTCCATGAGAGAGAGGGAGTGCTTTGTTACTGCTTCCTCCTGAGCAGGAAAATTGCTGTTTGCCCTTCCCATCAAACAACAGAGTGCACAGAACTCAGTGCAATTAATTTCCCTGCAGCTGGTACCAGTACCTGGTGGTGAGGCTTTGGATGCTCAAAGGTTTTGCACCTTGCGGGGAGATCAGTAAAGACTCCATGAGTAAACACTGCATCCTATATCCTCAGTATATTTCCTATATCGGGCTGGTTTCCCCAGGGACAAAATATTTCCATTTCAGCTGCATTACAGAAGAAATACACCTGCTCCATTAGGTAGTCAGCACAGTCTCTACAGCAGAGCAAATAGCTGCACATTTACCTGACACAGCAGATGCTGAACATGCTTGCAAAATGTCAAGTAACAGTGGAGAATTAGCTGTGCAAAACTCTCTGTGAATATTACAAATAAATAGAATAGATGCAAGAAGCAGCTTTGCACAAGCAGTTTTCTCCATTACCTTGCATTTGTTCTGCATTTAATACTGGTTAGAGTCCAGGATAATCTAGATGCATGTAGAAATATATAGTTTTTCATACAGTTTTAACCAGTTGCCCTAAACTCCCATAGACCCATTCTGTGTTGGACATCCATGTGCACATGCATTATAGAAATAGCTTCATAAATGCAAAGGGATATAATCTGCATGTGTGTGTGTCTGTGTGTGGAGGTCCAAGAAGGAGACTAGAAGACAGATCTGACACCACTCCTTTACTGCTGCTTTAAAGCATGTTATCCCCCAAATGCTGCCAGTCCTTCAATTTGGGGAAAAATTTTGCGGAGATGCAAGTCACCAGCTGATGGGGGGGGCACCCTCTTCCTGAAAGATGAAAGGTCTCCTGACTCACTGTGTCCGAGCTCTGCAGTCAAGGAGAGCCTGAGATAAAACTACAGCCCTGCCTCTTTTCATCCCTGCACACTGCCGTCTCCCACAAGGGTGAGATCATGCCATCCCCTGCTTATTTCCCATTTTCTTAAATGTTCTCCATGTGGGCAGAGATGTGCTTACATCTTAGCTGTAATTTCCTTGGAAACAAACTGTTATTTATTCTCTTCTGACACTCTTATGGATCTGTGTTATAGAGAATATATATATATGTGTACATATATATATGCACGCAGATTCACATTGGTGCATGTGCCCACAACATTTAGAAAGCAGGGACATGTAATTATAAAATGACATGCTACAGATTTTGCATCTTTTAATGCTACAAGAATTATTTTTGTTCAAWAACGTATAATGTTAATGTGTAATGTTTATGTAGGGTTTTAGAAGTATATGTATTATGATATTTAATGTATGTTTACCATCTGTAGCTATGTTATGTAAAGAACAGTCACATTTTTGTATATATGTATAATATAACTGTATAACACCTGAGTATATATATGCCCTTGCATATCRACTTAGCCCACCCGAGTTCAGGAGTGCTGGTATTACAGTAAGTTGTTTTTGGCACTTTGCTGCTGTTTGGAAAGCTGAGCCGTGGCGCGTGCTCCTGAGGCGACATCGCTGCTGCAGGAGGGAGGCTGAAACCAGCCCAAGGGAGGCTGCTTCCGTGGCCCTGCTGTCAGCCAGGGAGCCTGCCGTTCCCTTGCCGCTTCCTGCAGCTCCAGGAGACCCGAATTCAATAGAACTTGAATGTTTTGCTGCCCGAAGCAGCCAGGCAGCAGGCCCAGAGGTCCTTTCAAATCATGGTCTTTGCAGCTCTCTCTAATCCAYGGGAGATGCCCGTGCTCTTCTGAGCTACAAGGGCAAGCAGAGCTGCAGCAGCTCCCAGCTCTGGGAAGAGCAGCAAGATCTGGATGGATCTGCAGCACAGGGAGAATCCTGGAGTCCCATCCTGTCTTTACCAGGGCAGCTACTGGACAACCCTTCCAGGAAGAAACACATCTTTGCCCTCAGATGTGCCTTTATTTTCTGTCTTGTCCAAGGAGAGCTGGCAACTCATGTAGTCAGAAGCCTCAGAGGCAGCATTGCATCTTCATATGGGGATGTGGGAAGACGTCACACCAAGGCAACGTTGCAGAAGCTTCCTCCTGCCTCCTGTATGCTTCTTTAAGGGAAGTAAACTCCCATCACTACTTAAATGAAGTTTCCAGATAGACTGGACCTATGTTTTGGGCCCTGTTTACTCAAAGAAGAGGTTAAAATGGCTACTGAATATAAAACATTGACCTTCTCTTATCTTATGTGGTAAATGGTTATTTAGACCCCAATCTAGCAAAGCTCAGTAGCGCTTGCTACCTGCTTTGGTGGGTGAGCAGCATTACGCTGCTTGCATGTGGATAGTTATGTGTGTTCCTAAGTGATCTGTTGGATAAATCCCATATTAACATCCATGGAAAGTAGATGAGAAACACTTCTTTCCTTTGGCAGCATTTTGCACTTATTTTGTACGGATATAAAATATTGTTAGATATTGTTAGACTGCAGAGTGGCAGTCAAAACCATTCTGGTTTGGTTCTCAAAGTCTTTTCTGTGTTTGAACTGCAAGCAGTTGCATAAAAYCTGCAAACTGTATGGTCTTGTGGTCACATCTGCATTTAAACATAATTTAAGATCTCTCCTCTRCCAATGGCTTGAATAACTGGTACCATCCATTAGCTAACCTTAAGCATGAGATCTACAAAATACTGTGTGGASAGAGCATGTAAGGACACAGCAGAGGAAATGTCTGATAAAATATCATCTTTTACAGCAAATACCAATCTTATAARAAACAAGCCTTGAATCCTTTAGTTTTCTACTAAGAGCTGGCGACTGCTGGGTACAGGAGTCTGAACCTTTATAATTGTTATTTTGGCGTTTGATCATAAATTCTTGMAATGCACTGAAATAGTCATTATCTAAGAGCTGGTCTTCCTATTCCTGGCACTGCTATGAAAGATATGGATGAAAGGATGGATGACAGAGTGATCCACCCCTCTGCACAACACAGGGCAGCCTTGAGGGCTTTTTTTCATGCTCCTGTAGCACTAAGTGATAGCACCTTCATGCTATTACACAAATATCAACAAATCAAGCTAAAATGCAAATATCTTTTCTAGGTTCTCTAATGTTCCCTCCCATAGTCATCCTAATACCAGCATAAAAATCCACGCTTCCTGTATTTTTAGGGAGATTTCACAGAGTATGATGATGTTATAACTGCTTTTCATTGTAGGTAATAGGGTTAACTGCACAATAAGCTTAATATTGCTGCAATGTTCTCTGGTAGTATATTTTACAGGGAGATTTTAAAGATGCTCTTCAACTCATTTACTTCACCATATGACAGTAGGTGTAGGAATATGGCGCTGATTTAGGGTGTAGATGATGTGCTCTGTAGCATGTCGATGGAGTAGATAAGGCCTATTTTTTCTTCTCTGTAATGGAATTTCTTCTTGTTCCTTTTTAATTTGGATTATGTACTGCCTTGAGTTCGAATTTTCAAAACTYTTCAACAACAAAAGTAAAATACTTAGCTTTTCCACCTAATTAAAGGGCCACCTATGGCTTTTTAGCCACAGCTCTCCTAATAAAAATGTGAACTGAAACTCTTTGTGAGCCTGCCCTTTCACTAGCATGCAGCTCTCTCCTATAAACTGCTTCAAAAGTACTTCCAAAATGCCTTCTGTGGAAGTCTGTTTACATGTTGGCTCTGTAAACCTTTTCTCATTGCCTACACCTTTCTCTTAGAGTTGCTGCCCATTTGACCAGCCAGTAGCTTTTAAGTGGGTCCTGGGCATCATGATGGTGTCAACTTTGCTGACAGCTTCTCTGGGCCAAAATTACCAATTTCTACATACTGTGAAGCTGGGAATAAGGCAGATGATGCAATTCTCTTCAGTCCTCCCGGGAAATATGAAGAAGCAGAAGGACTGACGTCATGGTGAAATTTAGCACGGTGCCAAAAATAATGATTCTTTGAGTCTACATTTAGCAGGTGAGGTGCTCATTCTTCCATAGTTCACTGTATGAAGTTATTTATGCATAAATCACTTAGTTCAGCCTGGCTTCTGCATTGATGGGACATAATTGATCTTTAAAAGTTTTATGAAAGAATCACAGACTGTGAAATTAAAGGAGGTTCTGTTGTATAACTTTGCATTTCTATCAACTGCCAAGAATATCACAACAGTAGCAAAAAACATGTATTCTCAGGAAAAATATTTTATAGGTAACATTAAATCAGTAATTACATTAATTTATTGCTGCAAAACATGTAGTTCCATGCTATTTTTTGCTTCATATCTGGGATTTCTGGAATAACATTCTGTCAAACACAGAACACAGTCAACAACATTCTGATAAATTGATTCACTTTGAAGAGGAATGATGCTAATACTTCATCTACATCATCCCTGAGATGCAAGCATTAGACAGCTAAGGCAATGAAGGCATCTGGCATAAAGCTGGCTTYGTACAGGGTTATTTAGGAAACAGGTTTTGCATGAGCTAGGTTAAATGGGAAAACATTTTGCTTAGTCCTATCCTTTGGAAGCATATGGGCAAGGGGAGGGGAATAGGTAAAATTGCTGCTTTTTGCACAGCTTCTGGCCACTGTGCATGTGATAATTCATGTGCTAATGTGATAGTTCAGGAAGGGAGAATGCAGGGAGGAAGGGGACAGGCTGTTCTCACTGGTGGCCAGCGATAGGACGAGGGGTAATGGCCACAARCTGAAGCATAAGAAGTTCCGTYTCCAGGTGAGGAGCAACTTCTTTACTGTTAGGGTRACAGAGCAGTGGAACAGGCTGCCCAGGGAGGTTGTGGAGTCTCCTWCTCTGGAGGTCTTCAAAACCCGCCTGGATGCCACCCTGTGCCACATGCTGTAGGTGTGCCTGCTTGAGCAGGAAGGTTGGACTAGATGATCTSTAGAGGTCCCTTCCAACCTTAAATATTCTGAAATATTCTGAAATATTCTGAAATTTAGCACAAATACACTTGTGCAGTAAGTCACTGTCTCCTAACAGTTAGGAAAGAAAAACATATCATGGACCACTCTGCCAATGCTACAGTATTTGTGCTGGTATGACAGCACCTTGCTATGGACTGTGCCCTTTTGGCAAAATGAAGCTATTTGTAGCTGGTGCACTAGAGACAAGGATTAAAGTGCTAACAGTGTCTGATGCTACGTGCAGAGGCTTAAGGAACACCCCAACTTTCTCACCTACCTTTTGCACTTTAGTTTTGAAGTTATTGCTCAACAACTGATTTTGTTTGTTGTCTACAGTTTTATTTTATTTTATTTTTTATTTTATTTTATTTTATTTTATTTTATTTTATTTTATTTTATTTTATTTTATTTTATTTTATTTTATTTTATTTTATTTTATTTTATTTTATTTTATTTTATTTTATTTTTTCAGGAGAGGCTATAATGAATAGTCCCTGCATTCCTCTGTCTCTTTATTTCTGAATATATATCAAAAACTCCTTCTGTGCATTTTGGGATGAGGTTAAAGCTTTGAAAATGGAAAAGCAGGCCAAGAGGAATGAGCCAGCCTGGCAATGGCATTAGCCATGTATTAGGTACTTTAATGTGTATCAGGGCTGAACAGAAGTGAAGAGGAAGATGGAAATTATTCCTGAGGTCCGTGTACTTTCACGGGCATGAAGAATAAATTGCTTAACCTTTTAGAAAAGCYTCATGTGCTTCAGTGGTTGGCCTCAAACCCAAGCTGCACATGAAGAGGCTTTTCCTGCTGTTTGATCCTGCTGGGTTTGCAACGGCTGGGAATGAAGGTCTCGGGTAACTCATTCTTATCCTCTACTTTGATTCTCCTGAATCTCTATGGCTCTCCATGTGGCCAGTGTCCTGAGGAGCCTCAGGTTCCTCCTTGGCCCTCTGTGTTAGGGCCTGGAAGGTCAGGGCTGAGCAGTGTGAGGGGGATGTGCTGTGCATTGAAAGGAAGCGCTCTGGGACTATCCAAAATGCAAATGGATTTTRAAAGCCCCACATACCATTATTAAAAATTATTGACCCAAAATAGGAAAAAATATGCTTTAATGCATCAAATAAAACGTAATGGAATGGAAGCAGCTGTCTCTTCCCTCACACTCCCTCTCTTACTCTGACTTAAAGCCGGAACTGACTTTATATCAAAGGTCATACATCAGACACAGAATAGACCTCAGTGYGAGAAAATTGATGCAAAGAAACCTGAAACACCACTGTATTAGGACTGGTAGATTGGCTGTGTGGGAATGGGAGGAAAAGATGAYGATTCTATAGATACATGAATGCACTACATGGAAAGCAGGAACATGAACTGTATAGGCATCAGGAGACTCATGGGTATAATTATCATAATTCTGTGGGTATCAACTGAATAATGGCAATTTGTGTCAGGTAAGTGCAGAAGATGCTTCCTAAGTTGTTGACTGAGATCCAAGGAGCCTGTAGTGTCCAATAAGAAGAAATGAATCATGGATCACTTCAAGTACACCCAYTTAAGTGGACRGTTGTGTAAGACAGTTACCTGAAAACCTTCTTTCTTCCCCTGATTAAATCCTGTGACTGTGCAAAYTATGGAGTTGCTTGGAATAATTCATGGGAATAACATTTCACAGCAGTGCATTCCAACATTCCCTCCAACAACCTGCTGAAAAATATGTGGCCGATGATTAGTTTTATCAGATCAGGCCATTAAAGACAGGGGCACATTCAAGACATGCAGCAATACTGCAACCSCTTGCTCTTAGATTTCTCATACTCCACGGTGCTTGCAGCTCCCTTCCTAATAAGGGCACACTGTAATACTTTTTGTTGCTGTTTCAGGGTAATTCCTCAGTGCAGACAGGTGGTGTTTAAGGAAGCTAATGAGRGGATTGACTTGGCAGAGTCAGAAGACATATCACAGCTGGGCTGTCGCGTAGGGACCGCGAATGAGACAGACATTTTCAATTACTGCCCAATATTGCGGCTGTAGTAATACCTTCTCGCCAGCCACATGCTCCAAGCAATAACCGTGTACACCCTTCATCCGTGCAAGAGGGTGCTTTAGCATGGAGACGGCTCCCCTTTATCTTGTAAATGCATCTTTCCTCTGCTGCTGGAGCGCGCCCATTTTTGTTGTGTGCTGTGGCTGAGACTCAGTTAAAATATGACAAGCTTTGACAGRGAGCCTCAATTGTCGGGTTTTTTTTCCTTCTTGATAATACCTATTGCATTTTGCACTACTCTATAAAAACGAAGCCTGCTTGGTGATAGTAAGAASGGAAACAGGATATATATATATAAAATTGATATTTTTTATGGATTTGATAATGTTGGCTCAAAAGTCTGCATAAAAAGTTCCCTTTTGATTCTCTCTCTTTTATTTTTTGCCTGTGTGCACACAGTCAGAATCACATTAATGCTAAATGGCTCTGAAATGCAACCTTGGGTAAATTATTCCCCTCATTGACTTTGCCAAAACTTTGAGACAAGGGTAGACAAAGCAGAAATCATGACTCTCCAGAGGAGGTTCAGTGAATCCCAGAGGAGGTGGCGCCTCTGTGAAAGCAATGTCTTTGCAGGCTCTGCTTTCCGGGCACTTCTTTCCATTTTCTAATTTGGTAATTTCCTCTACACAGTTTTAGTTTTTGCTTCACTGAGCCAGCACCACAGGAATGGGCTGGCTTTGCTTTCAGCACCAGCAGGGTAAAATTCCCTTGGCAGAAGTGGCTGTGAGCCACCGGCCTCGCTGCAACCCACAGGTACCTCTCACATCATCCCCATCAAGGCCATGTGGCTGTTTACACTTTCTACATGGGCAAATGGAAGCAAAGGAGTGAAGGGATTTACTGAATACCACATAATGGTTCAGTTCTCATGTGGGATTAGCTACAGTCCTGGACCTCCCTCCTCCCATGGCAGTGCTCACTCCTCCATCACACACCTGTGTCCACCAGCATCAGGGAGATGCAGGATTGAATCTACTCTCCTAGTTTGGAGGGCCTTCAGGTGGCCTTGGGCATTTTAAGATCAAATATAATCTTGCTGTCAATTATTTTAAGAGTCTTTGGTCTCCCAGCAGAAGCCCTATGTGTTCAGGAGATGGAGAAAAATCCTTCAGTAATTTCCAGGTCCAGCTTAAAGGATGTGAAGTGCTCCTGAAAATTCTTACTTATGGCTGTGGCCATTTCCCTGTAAAAGACTCAATGTGTACTTTTTCTTTTCCATCTGATCTTTGCAATGCTAAATGCTTATTTATGTCTTTCTCAGCATGTGATCTGGCAAAGGCCAGAAGGGTACAGTGACTTCTGCTAGTGTCATTTCTATTGCCTAAGTGAATGATATAAGAGAGAATTTTCTAGCTCTTTAACCCTGCGTCAGGCCAGCCCAAGTTCTAGTGTTAGTAATATAATATTTTACTCTCTAAATGCAATGTTATTAAAATATTCAATGATTTTAAATAGGATCCTCTGCATAATCTGGATGCACTGATTAGAAAAAAAGTACTAGTCGTCTGGTCCATACAAATATTAATTATTATTCATACCTATAAAAAGTATAACTACTCATACTGCACAATACCTTGAATAGAAATTACCTGGACTATAAAGATGAAAATTTCCCCTGTTCCCTAAAAGAGTGCAATCAGCTACCCTTCAGATTTCTCACTGCCTTTCAGCTGCTAAGAGGTGAGCAGGGAGGGTGGGTTAAGCCTGGTAGTAGCTGCAGGAGTGGCAGTGAATCCCTCAAAAATTCCATCTGTGTCATTGTGAGCGGTGATGAGTGGTCACCTGGAAGCTGTCTGGCTRCACGTGGCTTTTTTAGTAGCTGTCAGATAAACCAGAGCCCTGTAGGAGAAGCAGTGCTCGACCATGTCTGCACCGACTCGTGACTCTATCAGGAGAGCTTCTGCTTTGTGAAGCAGCCAATGGATTGCACGGAGGCACACACACCTCGTTTCTGGCAGATGTAATCGTGCTCTGCAATCATGTTTTATGCAGAAATAAAAAGTCTTCACTTCCATTACCACATCATGATGAAACTTCTGAAGAAGAAGGGCATGAACAAAGCAAGTAGATAAAAACTTCATGTAACACAATGCTTAAAATGTGAAACCTTGTGGTTGATTTCCTTTTCCAGGGCTGCATATGATTAACTGAGSTATAAAGTAAATTATTTATTCAAAAGAGAATTGCAGGGATGTTTCTTCTTCCAGTCTCTCTCGATATGCCCAGGCTTCTGATTTTGCATAGCTGGATTGCAGCTTGCTGTTGACTACTGCTGTTCTGGCACAGTTTAAATAATTTATCACAGCCACTTTCATGGGAGAGGTTCTCAGCTTGTAATCTGGAAAGCATGACTTCTCCAGCATAAGATCTGCGGCCTACTAAATATGAGACTTCAGCTGACACCAAACTTTTTGAGGAAAATGCCGTCTTCTATTGAATCAACCTGTAGCACATACACATTGGCAATTGTATGCACACACAGACACAAATACACACTTATATATATACAAACACACATGTATACGCAGTTATAAAATACAATGTTTGAAAGTAGTCTAACTATTATGCTTCTGCCACTTTAAAAATCACGCAATCCTTAGCATTTTACAATAAAAAAGCCATGATGACTTCAATATTAGTTTTTTTAGATTTTTTTCCATTGTATAGCATTGTCTCTATGTTGCACTTGAGACATTTTTACCAAATGGTGCTGATTTGTCACGAGTCATTTCAGTTTATACAAGAAATATTATTTTAGCACAAAATTGCAGATTCCTAGGAATTCCATTATGTGCTTTTCAGGCTTTTCCTCTTCATAAAGACTAAACATTGCCTATATACTGTTTTAATACTATACTCACATAAAATGACATAAAGACATATGGTGTGTAAACTGACAGTCAGATATTTATTTAATCTTTTTATACTGTTGCTGTGTTGATACTGTACCCTAGATGTGGAATTTTGTCACTCCCTAGGAACAATAACAAGCTTGAGCTCTAGCTACACTGCAATACAGTTTTTTTCCTTCTTTTGTAATGTTGGAGGCATAACATGGGTTTGTGGGCTTGCTGAAGAGCAATGCCTGTGGCCTTTTCCTTTAGCAAGTGAAGGCCTTGAGATGGTTGTTATGTGAGGAGCAACGCTCAGTAACAGAAACTTCAATTTTGTGGCAGGAGTAYTGCTCAGAGTGGCAGAGAAAGTTAGGGATGAGGAAGAAGGCAATGCAGAGTGGAAGGCATCCCTGCTAAGTGTAAAGGAGTCAGGTAGCTGGGTACTCAGAGAAACTGAGTCTAGAGAGAGTGGAAACAGATGCCTTCCAGAGTGGAGAAATATAAAGTTCTGAATCAAGGAAGAAATATGTAAACTCAGTCATGTGTTGTTCTTTAGCATTTATGTCTAGATTTTGTATAATTAAAGCAGAAGACCATTTCCTATTCTGCTTGCAATTTCTACCTATTAGCTAGACTGTTGCAAGCACACATTGAGACCTGTAAGCACGACTATTCCCATTCAATMGCATTTTACTTGTCAATGCGTGCAATCTTCGTGTGCAAATAATCACTTGAAAGTGTTTCTATAGGAATGTTTTTGTCTTGGTATTGTATTTGGTACTAAAATAATTATGGATTACTGATGAAAGCTTCTTAACAATTGATTTATTGAAAAGCAATGCATTATGGTTGCTGAGAATTTACAAAGGAAGTATAAATGAACCTCAAAAGCAGTAAGTGAAAGCTCAGTTTGCATTTCTGCAAATTCCAGCTGCTCATACTGGAGCTGTTCTGAGTGGTGCAATAGGTATATCTGACTTTTAAAAAAGAGTGCCCAGTACTGTAGTCTACCATACTGTAGACTGACATTTAATTCACCTTTTATGTCCAAGAACCAGTATAGATATCCCCACTGGCAAAAGATGACTTTCTTGATAACTTTCTATTGCTTTAGATATGTAGTAGAAACTTTCTCTTGTTGATGGTATCACAGAAAACTGTTACAGAAATGTTGACTGGCTCAGACTGGGAATGATGAGATGTGGAAACATTAGAGGAGATGGCAGAAGAAGGGCCAAGAAATGAGAACATGATGATCATCATGAGAAAACTCAGAAGATTTGAGGAGGACTGGACAGATGGTGTCCTTTGTCCTCCTCATCACTGCAAGGAGTCCTAGACATGTCACCTGCATATATATGGCCTGATGTCTGACTATGGGACAGACCAATTGGGCACTTAAGTGTTGTGGGTATGTGRTCATGGAAATGTTTGAAATTGGTTTTGTTTAAGAATAAAATAATTTGTACCTCCTATTAGGACCCGCAGTGAACTTGCTTACATCGATGTGACAGTATTGGATATTATTTCCTACAGTGCTGCTGTTCTACAGGACTGATGTATCCTGCAGACAAGAAGAAAATGAGACTATATTTAAAACAATGTTCTTATCAGTTCTCTTCTTGCAAATTAAATATTTCAGTAAATGTGCAAAATACATTTTATTTTATTTTATTTTATTTTATTTTATTTTATTTTATTTTATTTTATTTTATTTTATTTTATTTTATTTTATTTTATTTTATTTTAATTACTTAGTATTTATAGAGAGCTCTGGAGGAATTCATAACAAGTCTGTGCAGATCCTGTAGGAGGTGAAGGGAATATATCTGGAAGTGGAAGATGAAGGCAATATGCTGCAATCAGAAGATAAAGCTGTAAGAGGCAGAAAGCAATCTGAAAAACAAGAGATGTAGGAAGAACATATAGGATCTGTTATGACTGTCTGCAGAGGGAACGATACAGCTTGGCTGGAAACATGGTATGGGAGACTGCATAGGGAAGCTGCTTTCTGAAAGGAATGGGAAGAATATTCTACATATGTGATTGGCAATATTTTCCTGCATAGAAAGTTGATGGGAGAGTATACGTTAGGAATGATTTAGACATGGGTTGGAGAAAGGAGGAGACCAGAGGTCTCTTCAGAACCTCTTTTCTGTGGTTGTGTGAGATACCACCTCTTCCAGCTTGGATAGGAGCGGAAAGGACAAGCTTTGTGCATAGCGAGAGGCATAGCACTTTTTTGGGTCCCAGTAAAAAACATCAAGGGAAATTAAAGATCACTGGAAGAATTATTCCTTTGGAGAAGAGATGACTGAGAGGGAAGTCTCTTTTAATGTAAAAACCTGGTTGTAAGAATATGTATYGTCTGAAACATTGATACCCTATGGAAATGTCAGCCAGTTTCTGATTCAAAAAGTTGAAACAGAACAAAGCCTAAGAGCAATGCTAATGTTTCCTCCCCAGCTGTGCTAAGTAAACTCCGCAGTTCTACCATACTCATTCCTGAACCAGAATATTAGCCTGTATTATCTCTTCTGCACATGGCAGATAGATAAAGTTTTGTGAAAGGTCTAAGTGTTGGAGAAWGACAGAATTTCAGACATAACACTGCTTTTCATGTCTGCCTGCAGCACCCCCTTCATCAGTGGCACAACATGAGGAAATGTTTTGAGAATTAATGTTTGCTGCTATTAGCCAGACAGACATGTGCTGCTCATCTGCAAATGCGTGCAGTTGTCTTGCTGTGTGTGGTTTGTACACATCTGTCATTTAAATTACAGCCTTATTTTAAAAAACAGAATCCAGACAATAATAGGAACAGGAATTGCTGGGCTGTGCTGGCTGTTGGACAGACCCATCATAAATCATGATTAGGTGTCATTTTACATGATTAGGAGAGTTAGAAGCTTCTGCCTCTGTGCTGCCTTTTTAACCTGTCCTCCAGGGCTTATTTTCTCTCGCAATGAATGCGTTGTCCATGTCCCATGYCAGTTTAAGCCTCTCTAATCTGCGTGTTCAGTTTAAACGGGGTGTGAAGGCAGCAATAAGGAATCTGGATAACTTTGTCATGAGAAGGTCTATGAGTGCTGTCATGGTTTGCTCCGGTACATCCATCCACATTGGCATGGGAGGTGTCTAAAGTTACTCATGCTGGGGTCATAAAAGGTTGCCTGCCTAAATAGCACTAGGGATACTGCAGTTTCTTGGTATTTCCTGGTGCATCAAAACAATTTACAAATATAAAGACTAGGAAACTAAATGCATTCAGGACTGCTGTCCGATATTGGAACCAGCTGTTGTGAAATGACCTTCATACACACTATTAAAATCCTTTCTCCAATACCCAACATGCCTAGTCAGCATGGGGTTTGCTTTGTGCATGGATTAGCTTGTGCTAATCCTAATTATGCCCAGAAATTGTCTACCAGACAACGTCTAGAAACTGCTAGCCAGCAGCAGCCGAGTTTATRCCAGTTTATGCCAACAACTCACTGGAGAGATGAGTGCTGGGAATGTTCTCCAGGACCATGCACTTTATYAGCATGAATGTAGTGTAAAGGATTACACAGCACCCCTTTGAAGAGGAACAGTCATGGGATGGAACCATCAACCTTAATCACAAAAAACATGCCAGATCTGGGTATGGGTCAAGTGTCCTGAGTATAATGCTGAGTTTAGCAAAGTTTGGCTGAAGTGCTGTACTCTTTTTGGTCCTAGACTTTTTGGTACCTCACTCATGTTTTAAAATGAATGTCAGTTCAAACTGGAATGTAGCTAGGAATAAACTTGGAGATATTTTTCGATCATCCGCATGGTCTTCCCAGACATGCATAAATTACTTCCTTCTATGGAAAGAAGGAAATTATTTCCTTCTATTATTTCCTTCTATATGGCAAGTCTTAGATCTCTAAGATATAATAAAAAAATRTTCACATGAAATATCCTTCTAGCACCATAGTTACTTTCCTAACTCTCTTGTGGTATTCTGGGTCTGATACAGTGATTTTCAAGGTTGGTTCCATTTTTGTTCTTTTTCCAATATTTTTCTCAAGGTTCAAGATAGCAATTTTACTGTGTCACTTTTGACATAAAAGAATGAGAGAATTAATGTTTCTTTAAAGCCAAAGGAACTACAATCCCCTTTGCTAGTAAAATGCCTATTCTTCTAGTATTTATGATATATTTTCACATTTTGAAGTGCTGAGAACTGGCCTCAGATGCTTGTTCAATCACTGTTCAGCTGGTGTGAGGAGGCTGGTGTCAAAGACTCCTTTGGACGTGGTGAGCTGCCTGGAGCTGTGCTGCAGGCTATGCCTCCACTCCAGCTCCCTAGTCCTTGCTCCTCTTCTTGCTTCAGAACTCACTTTATTCAGGTTGCAAACCCTGACCTGCCTGTGAATTCCTGCTCCAGGCCTGCCTGCTGCATAGATAGGCTATACGTCCAGAAAGGCTATAATTTCTCTGCTTTTATGGGAAAGTCTTGAAGTTGGTTGARGAAATGGTAAAATCTGTTTCCATGATACCCTAAAATGGGTCCAAATTTGCCTGTATATAGGATTTCAGTTATTCATGCTAGCTTTGGTCCCCCTCCACACACRGTATTACAGTCTTTAATTACATAAACACGGGCTAATATTTCAGCAATAAAAGCTTCTTGAGAAGAACATGTTTATATTCCTGCTCTGCTAGACAGTTGTTACATGGCACTAAGCAACTTAAACCAGAAAGCCTGGCTTAGGCCATAAATGTGTTCCCAGTGTGTTACACCCATGGRCAATTTTTCTTAGGTGGATAATACCTAACATCTCCAGCTACGTTACCTTGAACTGTGCTTTGACCATGTGTAAAATATGAATGACTTAAGTCTCGTGAACAACTTTCCAGCTTGATTAACCCCTATTTATCTAAACTTAGGATTAATGAATGCTTTCAACAATTCGGACTTGATTCAGTGTCTCGCATTCCCAACTATTCAGTGAAAAAAATAATAGTGTCTATCTCACAGTTGTATCTGAAAAGAAATTAATTAATGCTTCTAAAACAAATGTTTTATTGTATCACAAAAAAAAACCTCCCAGGAGCCCAGGAGGAAACAAATAGCTTTGGGATCCATGAAAAGCTTTTGTATATATGCTTAATTAAAAAAAAAAAAAACATGGATCACAAGCTGATTGAGAAAGTTAAAACAAAATACTGAATAACAACTCTTGTTCTGAATGAAGCTGTGATCCCATGGTGAGAATGCAAAGTGATAAGGTAATTAAGGCTTAAAAGAGAAAGCCAAGGGGAGCATGCTAAAAGTTTCCAAATACTTAAAAGGCTGATATAGAAACCTGCTCTTTGTGTTTGTGGTAACAAGGCAAGAAAAAATTGGTAAAAAGTTGCAGCAAGGGAGATCTAGATCAGACAGTAGGAAAAGCTTCCAAAGCATAAGTATAGTTAACTCTGAAATACAGAGTCACTGTTCTTGATGTTCTTTCCCAGTTTTGTCTCTTTTTGCACCTTTTTTCCCCCTACTTTTGAAGTCTGTCTTCCTAAGTAATTTAATTCAGCTGTTCCTTTTTTTTTTTTTTTTTCCTTAATCTTAACCCGAGGAAGGCAAGCACCATTCACATTTCACCATTACTTTTTTCCACATGTCCTAACACCTTGGTATTCTCAACCAATAGTMCTCTTGGTTAGAACTTTCTAATTGCTTTCTGTTCTTTTTAATTTCAAATTACCTATCATAAGAATAATCAAAATGTAATTTTTCAAAAGAAATCATCTATGCGTGGCTTGGCTCTCTGGAGAAAGTGTCACCATTACACCATCTGTATTCTTTTCTTATTTATCTCTATTCTTAATATATCTAATGTATACTCCTTGATAAGCAAGATAACATCTTCTCTGTTATAACAAATAGTGTTGTGATACAAATCAACCCATCAAGTCCCTTTTATGTCACTTAAGTGACATACAGTAAGTAGGATAGAATTGAATCCCAATTTGTATATACTTCTATTTTTAGTGAAATTAATTTTTTTTCTTAGTCCAAATACACTACTTTTATGTTGTTAAGGGTGACCTTTATTCTATGAAGGAAAGCAAAATTATTAATGGCTCTATTTTCTTCCTAGTAAAAGAGAACAAGAATGTTAAAAAATGCTGAGAGAATGAAAATATGGATGACTGGGTGAAAAGGGTGAATGGAGAAAGAAAAGATGTTGATGATTAGATCTTGACATATACAGGAACAGATAGGAAATTACAGAATTGTACAAGAACTTGAAATCAGAATCACTCCCCCAGTTTTCCTTCAAGAATCAGTCTTCCTCATTCCWGCTCTCCATGTTGTTCCAGAGTTCTTGAATTTGGCTGGAAGAAAGGAATGAAAAATGTCTTTAGCATTCTGTAATTCTGTATAGAGAAGTGTTTATTTTTGAGTAGAAAARGGCATAAGGGAGGTCCCTATGATCATCAGTCCTTTCAGGGTGGTTGCTGTCCAGGGGCTATTCCTTTTTCCTCTGCTTTTTGAATGTGTCCCAATCATAAATCTACAGAAAATGGCACTGCTCCTTTTCTTTCATTCTTTGCCCATTTGTAATAGGTGTTATGCAGCACAATGTGGAATAAAGTTACTTAGTTGGATCAGGTTGCTCTGAGGCTTGGGATCAAGGGAACCTGCTTTGTAAAAACTCCTCCTGTCTCCTCCCCAAAGGAGACAGACTTCAGTAAAATAACTCATTCAGTCACAATGGCAGCATTTCTCAGCAGTAGAAGAAGTGTAAGTGTGTGTGTAAGATTTTTATTAGGAAACTTCTGGATTTTATGGCATTTCAGGTGCCCAAGTGCTACTTTGAATGACACCGTTTGCAGTTTTTTTCTTTCTTTTTGTCTATTTTGCTAAGACAGCATTTCTTCATTCTGTTTTATGTGGAATGCCTGCTCAGATCTGCTTGCTCAGGTTTTTTTTTATATTTTCGCTTTTCTTACATTTATGTAATAGAAAACATCTATCTACRGTTCTAGAATACAGTATTTATGCCAGCCTATATCAAGCTGCACAAATATAATGTGCAAAGAAGGGAAGGTGACAGCAACCTTTTTGTACTAAAGTATAACTCACTCAAACTATAGCCTTAAATGACCTATCTTAAAGGTCTAAAAAGCATTCCCAGCTTTTCTTAACATTCAGGATTAGTGGGTGCTTTGTAAGTATCCCAGTATACATATATGTATACATATAGCATAAGCTATAAGTGACATAGAATCATCATTCGAATCATAGAATGATTTGAGCAGTTATTTTTGCCATATTGTTGTAAAATTATTGCTGATGATTGTGCTAATGATTGATTGTTCACTATTATTTTAGTTGAAGTTATAACAGTTACTTTATTCTTTTAATTGATGAGGGAATCCATTAATAGCATAAGGAGTTATTTTCTGTTTCAAAACTGAACAGGAGAATTCAATGCTGACAGGTGAAAGGTGGCTGAAATGAGATATCTTTGAACCGAAATGAGATATCTTTGAACCAGTTGCCTTAATATCTGAAAGCAGATTTTAGATCTTTTGGAAAATATATACCTATAACATCTCCTAAATCAAATGTATGTCTAAGTATATATTACGAAGAAACAGGAAAAAAAAAAAAAAAAGATTTCTGTGATTTGAAAGAATGGCTTTTGSTTTTGAAAAGAAAAATAACAGCTAGAGCAGAAGAGAGAGAAACTGAAACTGCCTTGGAAAAATAAGTGAAACTAGTAAAATAGATGGGGTTTGTTGGGCTGTTTGAGGAGTATATAAATAGTATACTGTGAAGCTGCAAGTAAATAAATGCTGAGGAACCAGGACTAAAACTGYGAGACTTACTAGATGTATATTATGGTCCTGTATTTGGAATAGTTGGTTCTGGAAATACTATTAGATTAAGAAAGTATCTCTATTATCGCTAATCTCTTAATATCAAGGTTGGCAGTGCAGTAACACGATGGCAAAACGTGTTATCTCTTTTCAGTGCCTGGCCGTTTTTTTTTTCTTCCACAGGGCTTAAGGCCTCTTGTTAGGTGCTAAATCCAGTGGTTTCTAACCGTGAGATTGTTCTGTGATAAATCTCTGCTAAACCTTGCAAGATTAGAGGGGTTGCTGTGCAGCGGCACTTCATCAAATTAATGCACTGACGATTGTTTCAGTTAATGTTTGCATTATTTGCTTCACTTCCCTTCCTAACACTTCTTTCCTTCCCGAGGAACAGTGTATTACATCCATTACAGCGTGGCATGCACAGGAGTCTGGTGTATGGGTTTTGTTTATTTCCTTGTTTTTGATACTTAACCTTATGGCTGAAGAACCATTATGTGCCCAATTAACTTTGCTTTACATGCTCTGTGTGTTTTAAGTCTGTAATGCTGCTTCACTAGAAAAATTACCACAAAACCGTSGTCGCTTCAGCCAATGCAGCCTGAGATCTGGGAGTTTATTACCTTTTCATGGGTCAAAAGAGAACAGATGTAGGTACCGAATATAGGGTCGAAAGGGGACAGATGTAGTTACAGCAGACAGACATACCTTGGCCTCTTTAGRACTGCAGGGTCCACTGGAATGCTCTTCAGGGACCTTTAAAAAGCAGAGATAATCTATATTATTTTGGCCTAACACCTTTAATAATTGRAGCTACATGTTAAAGGCTCTCAAGAAATTCATGAAGTTTACTGCCACTAATTTCTTTTGACCAAGGAATTTTCAGACTACAATTTCAGACTACAGTCTAATGTACAGTGAACTGTATATTAGGCTATTTGTTTTCCCCTTTTCTTGGTTATTGTGGATGACATTTTGTACCAAGGTGATGTGGCTTTTTAAAACATACCTTGTAGGAACCTGAAAATATAACTTTTGGATTTTTCATTTTCTTGTGTTTGAATGCAGTATTGTATTATAAAGATCATTTCAGTGGAAGAGATATTACTTGAAAAGCAAATGTAACTTCACAACAGATGCATACTTTGAAAGCTGCAGTTGGTCATGCTACTTGAATTTATGTATTTATTTGGATTTGTGGCATGCTGAAGTGTTCTCTGCGTATGCACCTGGAACTTCTGACATAATATAAAACCTATCCGAGAGCACCACAGTGAAAGACTTCACATGAAAAGAAATATTTTCTTATGCATTTTTTAATCCCCTCTGTTCTATTATGTCCAAAGTTCTGAAGAAAATAGGGCTGTGCAATGTAATCCATCGATCATCAAATCTGGGCTGTTTCAAGATAAGAGGAACATATGATTTCCAAAGCCAGAAAGCTCCGTTCCCATGCTGCTCCCTTCCTTTTGTTTTAGTCCCTAAAGCTCCAATTCTGACCCCACAGGACCTCTATGTGAGTGATAGCCTCAGAGTAAAGAGTCTCTGAGATTAATCCTACGGTTAGCAGTTAACCTGAGTACCTAATTTAACCYAGAGCACTGCAAAGTCCTATCTCCAGGCTATTCCATCACCACTGTTTTTGCTTTTGGCTAAATATAATTAGAGGAATGGCTCAGCGTTTAGCAATGCTCTAGGTTTCTTCCCCTATAACTGCAAGAAAGTCTATCTGAGAAAGAGGAAACACCTGAGGATTGTCAGTATACTGAAGTGAATAGCTCTCCATCTGAAAATAGGTCCATTACAGTCAGATTTAAAACATAAATTGAGTGCCAAGCCATAAGCAGACAACCATTCAGAAAAAAAAAATAAAACATTCTAAACTTTTTTTTTCCCTGCATGAGACATAAKGGAATTATTTAGATCAAAAGAGTCAAGATTATATGCAATGAAACTCTCAGCTAAGAAGACAATAATCCTTTTAACGCACCAAAGAGTAAGCACATTAACTGCTTTAATAATTTGTCATCTCAAGAGAAAGTGGGTAGAAAATCAGGGAAATGTGATAATGAATTCTGATGGGATATATGAACCTCTTCCAAGCTGTATAACCTCGTCGGTTCCCACAAAGAAACTAATGATTATTACATGTTCAGAAAACAGACACATGCACATGTGATAACATGATTTTTGAATTTGGTTAAAACTTCTTTGTCCTGAATATATTTAAAAATCAGTTTGTAGATATCAAACATGGAAATAACAAAAAAATGATTATTTATCCACTTTCAAACAAAGATTAAACATGATAGTGCAAAGAGTAGTAGGACATGCTCCAGTGGTTATCACAGAAGGAAGATATTTCATGTCACATTAAAGTGGAAGGTGCTGATGGCCTCTGTGAGAGGTCTTTGTCCCCAGGCTATGACAGATCTTATTAAAGATAATGAATGCCCTAAGAACTCTTTTGGGTCTAATGGAGGAACCAATTTGGCTCCTTTTTTTGCAATGAACCACCTGCAAGCAATGCAGGTGACTGCCTAGGCCGTTGAATTACATGGTGAGTCCCAGGAGGAGATGTTGCAAGGGCACAGTTTGCAAAAGTCCTGTGCAAATTGTATACACCTGTGTAGTAAAAGGCTGGAAAAGAAGCTAGTTGAAAATGAGATCTCAAAAGRCATCAGGGAGATGTAAGTTTGCAGCCAGGAGTCTCGCTATTGAGACAAGAGAGGATTTTTTTCTGAGAAAACAGCTTTTCATAGTCTTCTTTTCTTCTTCTTTTATTTTTATTTATTTATTTTTTTCAAGTAGAATTAAATTGATTGCATCCAAGAAATTCCTGAGTCAAATAATCAAATCCTCTTCTTGCATGTAAATGGCTTTTCAAAGACATGACTACTGATAAATAACATCAGAGAGAGAGAGATAACTAAACCAAGTTCTAAATTTAAAGCTCCAAMAAAATAACCATGTATCTAAAGCCAATTATGAGACAAAATTATAGGCAGGCCACAAGTCTAGAGCTTAGCATGCTGGGCCTCCAGTGAGGTTCTTGTTGCTGTTGTCTCTTCAGGTCTTGCCGACTGACTTAGTAATGGCTCTCTATGGCTCTCTATGTGATCATTCAAMTTAGATTTGGCAATATACAACAGTGAGTCATATTCTTGAAAAGGAAAGAATATGTGGGCTTAAGTAATATTTTTGTCTGAYATGCTGAATTTTGAAGACTGTTTGAAGAAAGTTTTATACTTTAATGAATATTCATATGCACAGGAAGTATTTTCCTACCCTAAACTCTAAATARTTATTTTAGTATGTTAAGTATTAACAAGTATTAAAAACCAATTAACAGTAAACTGAATTAAAACAAGTGTAAAGAGAGGGTAAGGAGGAGGTTTTCTGCTGTCAAAAGTGTACATAAAAAAGTTGATTAATGGTTCCTCAAGGATTGATTAGTCCTATAAAGATTTTTACAGTAGTGGAACACACATATTATGAGCTGCAGATTTATCTGAGACTCAGCTCAGCTGGTGGAACTTATTTTCCCAAAATGAGATTTTTTTTTTCCTATCAAAATGTCTTTGGGGTCTCCTTGTTCAAAGCTACAACAGTGACAGAAGACTCTGTAAGCAAAAAAGCATATCTTGTGTAACCCTAAGGAGCAGGAAGTTACACGATTGGCATAGAATTTCTATCAAGGTCATGGGAATGGGTTTCCATAGTCACACAAAGAGACTGCTGTAGTGACGGCAAACAAGCTAAATTATGCCTGCGCAATGGGACCCTCAATCCTCAGCATTGCATCAGGAAGGAGAAATCTAGCAATTTCAAAAATCAAGAATTACTAGCAATGTTTGCTAAGATCTGCTGGAGTACAGAAATGTTCCAAAACTATTAATATCTCTACCCTCAATGATGAAGGTCAATGATGTCCTAGGTTTAGGACATAGGGCTTTTCTCCTGCTACTTGATGCCGTGGGGCAAGATATTTGATACCACTTTCACAGTAGACATTACTGAACCTTTTATCTTTGGCCAGCTGGGCCTGTCTTGCACTTTCAGCTTCCCATTCCTTCTTTCTGTGTTGGACTGGGCATCACTTCTTCATGATGTACCACTACTCATTACTACCACTAATTTTCATTGCCCTAAATGCAGTGCTGCTGTTAAGACTAGGCTGGCAATGACGGAATATGGATAATTATGTCCAGCTCCCAGAGGTGGCATAAAAACAGTGAAGTGAAAATTTCTGTCTCTCTTTGCCTTTTCCTCTTTCTGCAGGAAACTTTCTAAACTAAGTATGTCCATCCCTAGAGGGAATATTTCTCAAAAATGTAATATAGATAATTCATCAAGTTGAAATAGAATAGCATAGTAAGAGAGGAGGAAGAATATACTGTAATAGAATGCAGGAAAGGCAGTGACACGGTGACATTATTCATACAGACAGACACTAGTGAGACGGAAGTTTAAAAAGCTGTCTCATGCCGTAGGCATGTTTTAGTTTGCTGTTCAGCACAGATTTTTTTTCCCCCCACTGCTTTTGTTGATGTTTCTAAAGAACAATAACAAAAGTATCTGTTAAAAGCAGGGTATAAAAAGATTTCGTGTTCCTCAGAGCCCYGTGACATCTAAACTGGAATAGGATCAGTCAGTCTGTGTACCTGACTGTTCCCCTTTCAGTTGCARTCATGGTTTAGTTGAGCACCACCAGGGTCCTGCCACGGTCACTGCACTTGTGCCTAGGCCTGCAGTGTGGGTTAATACCTTTTATTCCTTCAGCTTCCTAGGTTCTAACTTCACTTTTGCTCGGTCACCCACCGAGCTCTCCTCTTAGCCCCTTGTTTCCCAGAGCTGTTTTCTAGCTTCCATGTCAGGTGCCTGCAAATACTCAATCTAATATTTTCCCCAGAAGGGAGGTTTTCTGTTTGTTTTTGTAGCTTTCATTCAGACTGTGTGACAAATGGGGCAAGATCAAGTGGTGAAAACCTCGTCATCCTCTTCCCCCATCCCTCGCTCAGCCACCTGTGTTCTTGCAGCTGCAGGTGCCCCCAGCCTTCTCTTGATCCACTCATTTTTCATCCTGCCTTCTCTCCTGGGTAAAAGCGACAAAGACCTCTGAACCTCTGAAGTCCTACCGTGTAACTTCCCCCTCCCACAGCCTCACAGGGGCATCACATTCCCTCTGAGGGGAAAATTTAGAGGAGGGGCTGCTTGCAAGATTTTATTTAAGCCCTATTAGAAAGTTCAATGCGTAAGTTTTCCTGCTGCTTTGACCGCAAATATTCTATAACCTCTTAAAAAAAAAAAAAAAACTTTTTCATTTTGTTAAGAAACTTAGAGGTTTTGCCCTTCCTGGCTTTAAGTGCTTCACCCCCATTTCTACTCTCTGTTTCTGGGGATATTGAGAAGGAGGGAAGAGATAACCAGAAAACAACACTTTTAAGTTCTGAGTGCCCTCTCCACCCCTCCAAAGGATGTGAGAGCCTGGCAAGACAGATCTATTATTTCTGTGGAGATTTGTTTTCCATTTGATCATGCTAAGATCAGTCAGGGCGAACAAAAGGTTTCTGAGAAGTAAAACAAAAGTTAAACCATGCCTTTATGTGAGTGTTTTTTTTCTTTGAGGATTTATTTTCTTTCATATTACGAAGCACCAACAGTGCTGTCAACTACAGAAGWTTGGATTGCATGGTGCAATGTGCCAGGGTTTATGGGATCAGGTAGGGCATTGTGGGGGTGTTTGTGGCCACATTTTATCTTCATAAATTCTTGGTGCTGGCTTCCTGTGCTTCCCTTGAGCAATAGAGGCTCAGGGCTTCCACTGAATTCTCTCAAGGAGTGCAATATCCTGTTCTTTCAGTATCCTTCTCTTGTTTCCTTGCCAACATTTTTAGGTGAAATACAAATTCCTGAAACAATCCATAACCTCTCTTGGTTGTCTTTTCTTCACCAGAATTTGTTCCCAATTGTAGGATTTGTCACCTTTGATTTTGTTTCATTATTGAAAAGCAAAATGAATTCCAGATTCAATGTGATAGCATTTCTCTACTTGGAAGYAATACAGTATCACCTTTGATCAATAAAATCTTGCAGAGACTAGCCTAGATGCAGCTTCTTCTGATTTTAACAAAGTTTTGAAAACCARAATGTCTTAAACATGATATACATGGAATTTGGGGTTGTGGGCACTAAGTGTCTGTAGATTACTGCTGCATGTTATGTGACATGGCAAGACAACGTTTCCAATCTCAGCTCTGCTCATCTCTCCTATAAAGGTAACATACTGAGCACCTTCTCTTCCTGACAAAAAGTAATAGTTATGGAGGGAGAAATAAAGAAAGGATGAGAAGACACTCTATGCCCTCTGTGAGGGAAGGAGAACATGGAATAACTTGATATTTCCAGCAAGAATCTGGGGTCATAATTTATTGTAAGAGGGGAAGAACATTCCCTTCTTTTATATGGAGAGGATACTGGGGGTTATTGGATCTGGTTGACTCCATCTTCCATGGGATTTCTCTCTACCACTATGCTGAAGCCATATCTGGTGGCCTTGAGGTCTGGGGGACCTCCTGGACCAGCCCGACAGAGCCAATAGTTGCTGCTATTTGTGTTTACAGCAAGTAGCAAGGCGAAGTGTGTTCTTCCAGTAGAGCGTGCACACAGATTACTCACCTAACAAGAGACAAAATCAGCTGAGACTGAGAGCAATGGCTTTAGTGGCAAGCAGATAAACCCRGATGGCATCATGTGGGCTTGAATAGCACAGATGACCCAGACCAGTTCATCCRCTTTGTCTGATTTGGATTGGCTTGCACTGGACACACACATGGATGTGCAAACACTATGGGTCTCTCTAAAAGCTGGCTTGAGACACTTGACTGCAAAGGATATCCCAAGGTCCTGTCTCCTCCAGTTGCTGAGGCCTCGATCCTCGAGGCCCTCCAGCTCACAGGCCCACTTCAACGCCTGCCATTCACCCTCTAACCACCTCCAGTGGCTCGCCTGGCTTGAAGTTTGCTGGTATTCACCCATACCGGCTCTGGGCAGATAAGGCATCTGCACAGAAGATAGAAAAGGATTTAATAAGAATACAAGACTGACCGCAGTGATCAGGCACAGGCTCAGTCAGACAAGTGTACTGAATAAGAGATGGTTCTCACAYGGCCAGCTTCTTTTATCCGCTCTTCTCTTCTTTCCACCTTGATTACTTCTCCATGCTTCACTTCAGTCCCTTCCCCTGCCTTTGGTCCTTCCCCTGGGCATCCGATGGAAAACTTCAAATATTCTCACAGTTCCTTTCAAAATATTTCATTAAGTTTCCCAGGGGGCCAGTAGGTTTATCCTCCACCTCTGGCAGCCCTTGTGCACCTCCAGGCTGAYCAAGTTCCCTGTTTGCTGCCTATGTTCCTGTGGGAATAAAGCAATTGCTATGTTTTTGTAAGTGAATCTCACTACTCTGTCCCCTCAGTTCACTGTCCTTTAGCAGAGATGAAYTTATGGGGTTTCTAGATGTTTTCCCATGAAGAAGTGTCTTCCACAGAGAAGCTGGAGCAGAGGTAGCAGAATGAGACTAATGCTATGTTGACTTAATCTGCAATGGTAAGCTACAAATGGACAATGTGATATCAACGTATGGTGATAAGATACTATGGGGAGATTTGGCAGAGTAATAAAAAGGTCTTTGTTTTTTGGGTAGCCTCTTTTTCTTGAAATGTAAGTAACCACTTCACATGGACCTACAGCATTAGGAAACAACTTAATTGCACTGTAAATTAGAAGGAATATAAAGCAGTTATTCTTTTCACAGATATTTACAAGTGTCTGCTACTAATACCTCACAATGACCCTTTGAGACATTTTTGCCTCAGTTTGACCAAACAAGAAACAGAGAAGAGAATCCCAAGGAGTGAAGAAAAGAACAGGGAACACAATTCATGATTTCTCTGTTTTATCTTTCCAGGAATATGACATTTCTATGTCCTTCAAAGCAATTTGTAATAGTTATACTTGTAAATTTAATGTTTCATTCAGCAATAAAGTCCACATTACATAGGGAGGGTACCTATTGATTTATACATGTATGTCTCACTTATTAATCTGTAAATATCATGCAAATATATGCATGAAAAGAAATTGAATCAATGCTTGTCATTTATTCTTTCAGTCTGCATGCTTATACGAGTATAAATTTGACWTTAATACTGGTTCACAGAAATGTTCTTGCTGAGCAAGCAAGAGATTTATTCTGGTTTTCAAATCATTCATATGGCCGGAAAGTGAGATTTTGAAAACAGTGTGTATAACTGGACATGCTGTCCCTGGAGTGCCATTTTATAGGTTAGTGTATATCCATTTGTTATACAGATTATTTAAGGATTAAATTGCCATTGTTTGCTTTCAAGATTCGAAATCTTTTGATTCTGAGACATGAGAGGGGAGCACAACACTGAGGGTAGGAAACAGCATTGAACAGAGGCGGGCACCAAGGCATAGCAACTCACCACTTCTCATAAGGGTCTGACTGAGCAACCAGCCCATCTGAATGACAGCTGAAAAATGTGTTCTTGAGGTGACAGKGGATCAAGGATTAAATGGTCTAACAGTGTTATTATCATGCAAAGTTCCTAAATGAAAGAACTCATTTTTCACCCCTCTTCACATTAATCATGAAAATCTGACTCGTATTTGTGCCTCACTCAGTAAGTTCTACCTTAACTTTATGGGACTTCGGAGCTTTCAGYATTTCTCTGAAGTTTCTCAGTACTTGAAGCTAATGTTTTTGGCTTGATATTGGCAAAGAAGTGTTCACAAATTTACCTTTCCCAAGTGGGAAGAAAGTAGTTTCCTAAACTTGACAGGTAGATTTACTTCGCTAACTTATTGGTATGTGCAGCAAGGGAGAGGAGAAATGTCCTTAAATCAACAGTAAGAGGCAAATGGCCTTTAGAGAGATGCAGTGAGAGATGAATGAACCCTGAGCAGAATTTTATTGGCAAATGGCAGAAATTCCAGGAGTCCAAAAGTCAAGGAGAAGTTGGAGCCAGGCTTTTCAGAGAAGTGCTTCGCAGGAGGATGTGAGGCAATGGCATACTGTCTTCATGTCACCACGAGGACAGTCAAGCCATGGAACAAGTTGCCCAGAGAAATTGTGCAACCTCTGCCCTCTGAGATTTTCAAGACCTGTGTGAATAAAGCCTGCCCTGGAACAGGCTGCCCAGGGAGGTTGTGGAGTCTCCTCCTCTGGAGATCTTCCAAACCCACCTGGATGCCRCCCTGTGCCCCATGTTCTAGATGTACCTGCTGGAGCAGGGGGACTGGACTAGATGATCTCTAGAGGTCCCATTTCCAACCTTAACCATTCTGTGATTCTGTGAAGTATGCCAAGATGATTTATTGTTACTGGGTGGGACACTGTGAATCCATAGTCAATGTCTAAATAATAACTTCATTATTTTGGGAGTAGAAAGTATAGTAAATATTCATGTGTATTGCTAAATAATACACTGAGTATAAAAATAGACATTTTCCATAGCCCAATATGCCTGAGTCCAAGCAAGGCCTGATATATGGTTTTGCAGGAGAGAACCAATGGTTCTTCGGATATTTACAGGTAATGGAATATCTACTTAAGAAAATCTCTGAAACACTTTGTAATAAAAACATCACGGCTAACTTAACAATTTTCTTATTTAGAAATGTATGACCTTATTTCCCTCAGCTTTGTTGTTCTTTGACTTTTAAGTAATATTTCCACTTTTATATATCAGCATTTTTATATATCCTGAAACAAGCAAGATGAAGAAGTGCTAATCTGGACACTGTGCCCTGGGAATTTTGTACTACTATGTGGTAGAAGTGTCACAAACAGAAAAAAAATCTGTATTCTCTTAAAATACATTTTCAAAACCCAAATTTGTACCTGTCAGTTTGCAGGAAACTATCATTGACTTCCAGGAACAAAAATATCAGAACTAACTGTTGATGGGGTTTTATGACTCACAAGCTAACTGCTTTAATTTCTGAAAAGTAAATTATACTTCCAAGTACCATGTGTGGATTCTGTGACAACAGTCTTACTCTACTGGAGAAGCGAATACAACAATATAAAAGGTGTGAATAGACTTTTTGTTCAGTTATAGGCTGAAGTAGTGTTTCTGAATACATCTCTGATAACAAAGCTCAGCTGTTTGGCTTAAGGGAAATAACTCTGTACTGTGTTAGAAGCATCTGAATAAACTGCAATGGAAAAAAAAAAAAAAAAAAGGACGAACCTGACCAGGATTTGGCCAAGGGAGATTAAGATTTAGAAATAAAAATAAAAAAATTCTGGAGCTGCATTGCTTCCTGATTAACTCATAATGCCAAAAGACACGATTGTTTTAAATATTGTCACTCTTTCTTTCCCTAGGATGTGTGGAAGCCTTTGTATTTTACAAACAGTCATTTCATGGTATATGAGTCACAGCACTATTTTCTTTCCACTGGAAGTCTTTTGTGTCAGTCATAGAAAAGGAATAATAGTCTATGTCTGGGTGTGCTTTGTCCTGTTTAAATAATTTTGAGAAGCTATGTAATGTGCTGAAAATAAAAAACAACTTGAATGAAAAGTTATCCTGGTGTTTTTAAAAGGTTACAAGATAATTCATCAAGCAAAAAATCTATGGATCTATGGGATAGATATTCTGTTCTCTTTGTAACAAAATATATAGCAAGAAACGTTTTTTTTTTAATTACTTCATATTTCAGGAGCCTGCATTTGCAGTGCTCATTCCTCCTCTGAAGACATGCAGCACGCACTCGCTCTGCCTCCCTCCTTGGCGTGCTCCCACGGTCGATGAGCATCCCTGCGGGCTGCTCTCACGCAACRGCTTTGTCCTTGGCTGTCTCCACCATCATGCTCAGCCCTTTGCTACCCGTCCATGAAACCCTCCCTCCTGCTTTAATACCGAAGCCAGGCTCTCCATTTGCTCCGCTGTCAGTGCTTGCTTGTTAGCCTGCCAATAGCTTTAGCACTTTTAATTGATTTACTACTGACTTTTCGTTACCGGAGGAGAGATAAAAGCTCACGTGGGCACACTGTACAGGAGAGAGGTGTCTCTGCTGTAGTATCACCTTCAGGCGCCGCAGACTCTCCCAGCAGGTCTGCAGCATGCAGTGTTTGTACATTCGSTAATTAAAACAAGATTGATGCTAATAATAAAACCCGGTGGTCTGACATGAAAGCATCACTTTTGCAAGGTACTTGTGAATTGGTTAGAATATGTTTAGCATCTTCCAGCTGGCTGTCATGAATTAATTAAAGATACATTGAAAAAGGAATGAAGTTAAAACAATGCAATCTTTTTTTTTTTTTTTAAACTGATATTTGACTTTGTCTCATCTCCCCATATCACAAAAAGCCAAAGCCAAAGGCAGCATGTGCTCAAGATGGGAATGGTGACAAGCATTTCTCACTGCAGCCCTGGGAGTAAATGATTGCAGAGGAATTAAAGAAATTCAGACCTGCTAAAAGAGTCAGAAGGCAGAGTTCATTTGGATCAGAGTTAAATTTGTCACTCCATTAATATTATTCCTGTGCTTGTTTAGCAGAAACAGATTTGCAAATGACTGTGAATTTGTCAGGGAGATGATTTCAGTTTTATGGGACATTTGGATCTGCCAGTAGGTGCTTTGCAGCCTAAAGCATATGCTACCAGGATTTGCCATGCCTCTCATAAGGAAAAGATGATTCCAGCTATTCCAGCACATTGTAGAGTTTCATTAACATGAATAATAATTTCCTTCAAAAGAATTCACCAGAAGAAGCCAGACACTGAAAAACTTGTTACTGCATTGCAAGGAGACATTGCAAGGAGACATTGCAATACTGGCCAGCCTCTAACAGCCACTTGGGCTTGGTAGCTTTTACTAAGATGTACCACTTTCTCAGGGCCTTAAAATCACCCACTTAGGAGCTATGTGCAGTTTTGTTAATTTGGATGTAATACCAAGGATTTGAGATGCAAGGGCCTTACTTTGCAGAAGTGGAAATATTTCCTGGAGCCTCCAGATCTGGTCATTGARCACCATATAATACCTACTAGTTAGTTCACATTTTTAACAGCATTTTTTAGGAATCAAAAATTTCCTTGCAATCATTTCCTTTCTGTAGTAGCAGACATTCAGTATTCTATTGAAGCAAGAAAAAGCAGATAAGCTGACATTGGATGTATTGTGACTTCCTCAGATATGTGATTACAAAGGCTTTTTCTTTCATATATTTTGTGATAAATATGCAAAAATAACGTGCTGTGAAGCTTGTTCCCCAATTCTGCATGCTTTGTTTTAGTCTATGTGCAACCTGCGCATGGTATAGCTGCAAGTTACTGCTGTAAATGTTCCTTCATATAGAAGCAGAGGGTTAAGATGCACTCACATAGCCTGAATTTACCAAAGGAGCGTGTTTTATTGACATACTTAGTAATTCATTTATCAGTGAAGAATCCTGTATGCTGGGAGATCTGCAGCGTATCCAATTTAAAGTTGTTATTAAAGACAAGAATTTGTTTACTTCTCAAACCAATATTTAATTAGATTAAGCTGATTACAGGATTTTTTCTTTCTTTTTCAGCTAACTAAATCTTGCTGCTATCATTACCTCTCAAGGCTGTAACTAAGCAGCACATTTCATTGAAATATTTTGCCATTCTAAAAGAAAATTGATTTTACCTGTGTCTGTTAACTTTTAAAGTCAGTAGGTGTTCTTTATTATCTGCCTATTATATTCCAAGGAAGATATTTCTATAATTTTTAGTAATACTATTTTTGGTAATGCTAAAAAAAGGAGGTGCTGAGACACATTTTCATAATTCAACACATAGTTCTCTTTAGATTAATGGTAGCAAAATTTTCCCCTTTCAACACTAATTACAAGCAGTTATTATTTTTCTGGCTTTCTCTCTCTCTTTATCCATCCCACACCAATTTTATGTGATCAACACGTTTCACTTGATTAAGAAATGAGACAATGTTTTAGACACCATTTTGTGGCTCCTCTTGGTAAGTGCTGCATGTTCAATAAACATTCCTGCAAAGCAATTGGCCACTTTGCTGGCCACCCAGTGAAGTTTGTGGTGAAGTTTCTGGTTACCAAGGAAACACACCATGATATGCTACGGAAAAATAAAATTATAATGCAAGTAGTGTCTTTAATGAGAAAGAGGTAAATCTACTTCCTGTTTTGTGACAAAACTAACTGGAGAATAGGAATAGTTGTATTATTGCTATCTTGTACTGTATTTCTATATTGGAGAAAGCAGCCATCCTGTTTTTCCTCCTCTTACTTATATGACTTAAATAAAATGCATCTTCTATACTGATTTCAGTGTTGCTGCTTACAAAAGATGCTGCTAATCAGCATGAGACAGGGTGACAGAATGAAGCAAAACCCCTCAATGTTTGTGAAATTATGAGATTATCTTGCATTAAGAGAGGGTTTCTATTTGAGTGAGATTGGATTTCACATTCTCTTCATCATTTATACGGGTTCATTCAATATTTTCTTTTATACATCTTATTTAAAAAAAATATTCTGGAGAGTTGCTATACAGTCTGGCATAAATAACTCCTACTATGAAATAAACACAACTCTGGGAAGGTGGTGAAGGAATCAAAAGAGCTACTAGATAGAGCTACTAAGCTAGAAAAGAGCTAGAGCTACTACAGCTACTAACTAGAAAAGAGCTATTAAGAGAACTACTTCTAAAATTACATAAAATGGCATTTTTAACAGTCAGCTATTAATGAAATTCAAATTACTCATCTGAAATTAATATTCTGCTATGGGAAATAGAGTAATTTAGAAGACCAGATCATTTTTGGTCATATTAATAGTGTCACATGGTCATGGACCATTCCCTTATCTAATATAGTAACATTCTTTGAACATGAAACACATTTGCCTTTTTAATTACTTAGCTGTTAAAAAAAATTACACTTTTACTCCCAGTGGATGGTTAATAATTTGTGATTTATGCCTTGCTTCATTAAAACTGGGTATGAGTGACCTTGACACACTTCTTGATTCCCTCAAAGGCACTCTTGGCACAAGAAAGAGTTAAATGACTCCAACTTGCTTTATGAATCCTTCAGCATCCTCCTGAAACATGCAATGGGCAGATGATTTTCACCACTCTCTGGGTTTCTTACTGATGGTTTTCACGTTTCTCCTTCAGAGGGGCAGTTCCAGCTTGGGCACATTAAAGACAGAAGAAGCAGAAGATAGATAAGAGCAGAAGTAGATCTGGGGATGTGCCATAGGTTTGTCAGCATTGCCAGTATCAAGATGTTTCTCCCAAGAAGAAATGACCTTCCTGGGTATGATCTGGTGTTGAGAAGTCTTCACGGTGCCYTTGCTTTTTCTGGCTTCATTATAAGCAATTGCATTTTTAGATAGAGATTTCTGTGTTTCTGTCTTCAGCTGATTTGTGCGGAGGCATTCCTGCTGCCCACGTGGTCCACGTGATCCTGGAAAGATCTAACAGAGGCACAGCTCATGTTGGGACACATAGCACAGGCTTTGTGAGGTGGTTGCTCTTTAACGCTAAAGACTGCGTTCCTAAAATAATCATTGAAATATTTTTAAATATTTCAGCATGAGAGGGTTTCTTTAACCCTGAAAAAAAAAAGAAAACTGTTGCTGGAGCAGGCACGATTGCTGCCATAATAGCTGTAGATTTATTTGTCAGGTAAAAACTGTGCAGCAGATTGTCTTTCACTTTTTAGTAATATTCTGAAAATAGAATAAGAATAAATAGCATAAAATATTTTAATTTTCCCTTGGATGTTACATTTTCTGGGATATATAGGAACTGAAATTACCAAATTATTGAGAAATCCTTGAGATATTTTAAAATTCAAGAAGATCTGCATATCTTTTTGATTTTTTTTTCATTTAGTTACAATTTAAGAGATACAAATGTGCATCTTTAGTGGTCCAACTCAGCAATATTCTATCTGCTAGGTAGAATAATACATTAGAGTAATCTAAACAGGATTTTTTTGTAATAATGTCAGCTTCGTCAATTTGCTTTTTTAAAAAACWAGCAGTAGGCAAATGTCCATATCTCAGACCTGTGATTTATTCATCGCTTTACCTCATACCTCCAATCAAATCAAAGTCAACTTGTCTAACAAGTCATAGGATTTGTGTTGAGCAGTTATCATCCGTATTTGCTTGGACTTGTTTCTCACCAGCTGTTTGAGGCCTCCTGCCCATATCCCCTAACCAAAGTTACTGTATAAACAGGTTTTATTTTATCTCATTACAGAGGATTAACTTCTCTTCCTCACCATGTTGATTTAGTGGTCTGTAGCAGACCCCTGTTATTAGACTCTTTTTGCCTTTAATAGYATGCTGATCCATGTACAAGACCTGCTGCTCAGAGCTCTCATTTATTCCACAACAAATGTTTCCTCTTTGATGTAGCTCACCACACCACCCACTCACCTCTTTGTCGTAACCCTACCCTTGAGATTTGACATTTCAATTATAGGAATTTCTCTTGGATGCAGTGATGCCAATTAAATCACATTTCCTCTTATCCCCAGGGATTTCTACTTTGTCTTGTTGCCCTCACCATTGGTATATAAGATACTGAAATATTTTTGTTTTTGAGTTTTTTGTCTTTATAGTTCTGTTGGTTAGGAGCAAATGGACTCTGGCTTTCTGTTCCTTTGCAGCCCTCTGCCTGTTGTTAGCTCTCTCCTTGACTCTTCCAGAGAGCCTCCAGTTAGGAGTATCCTGGTCACATATATATGATGCAAACTGTGCTGCTGTGTTCCTGCAGGCCTACCATGAATGCTTCCTTTTCTTCTCTGAAAGGAAGGAATATAAAGCATAGTGAAGGCAGGTCACAGCAGTTGTTGCAATTTATATTGGTCAAAAATATTTTCTGTAAATATCTTCTGTATCTCTTTCTCAGTGTTCCCATTCACCTGCACAAAGGAAACTCTATGCAAAATTTTAATTCTCATCATTTTCAATCTTATGAATTGGCATTGTGATTCAGTGATTCTGACTCCTGAAATGATATTTTTTGCAACTTAAAAGAATTAAATACAGAAATAAGTAAAAATAAGCTTAAAGTACTTTTTACTTTTTTTGAAGTCTAAAGTATGCTGCGAAGCCCCATTTTTGAACTTTTCCTTGAGGTGAAAAGAACTACAAATCTGTTTTTTTTTTTTATGTAATGAAAACTCAGATTATTATTTTAGGAGCTGAAGCTTGAAGAAAAATATCTTGAGAAAAGTCATAACAATGGGGGTATTGGCAATGTTTTAATCTCATGTACATCTTATAATTTATGGGAATCATATCACCACTTCCTATTTAGCAAACCTTACTAGCTTTCCAAATCATCAACCTTGGTGTGGTACCTGGAGAAGTGTCTTCAGGTAGATAAGTTCCTAGCTGAAATGATCTGTAACCGTTCATATACTTAGAAAGAGTCTGAATCAAAACAGTAAACTCAGATGTTTKCAAATTCTAACCTGCAGCTCTTAGTCCTGGACCTATAATTCAGGGATGATTCATCTCTTTAAAGCAGTTTAAAGCAGTTTAAATTACAATAAGATAGATAAAAGATTCTATTTCTAAGGGGATTCTAATTCTAGGAATGTCCAATTTGAAATATTATTCCAAATATTGTCATTCTAACTCTCCCTAATGCAAGTTCAGACCCAATAATAATAATAATAATAATAAAAATCCAGTGCCAATGAAGAAAGATTCTCCACGAAGTAAGGATGATGGTCCAACTGCTCCTGGACTCTCTTGTTCATGATGATATAACCACATTATGTAATCCTGTCTCTTCCTTTGTCTAACTTAGCTTTCAGAAACATCAAACAAAAAGTGTTACTATTGCTAAATGAGTTAACAAATAGACAAATTACTTCTGAAAGTGTGACAGCTGACTTACAATGAAAAACACAAAAGCATTTTTTTCTCTGGGACAGTGCAAGAGAAAGATCAGTGAGAAGATAGCAGACTTATTTTTTATTGTGCTGAATACCTGTAGCTATGACTTTGCAGGCTGAGGGTGCTCAGATGTTCTGAAAATGAGCCCCAAAGCTTTTGCCCTTGGCAAGCTTTTATTGCTTTAGCTCTGATTGATGGATTCAGAGAACCAGAGCCTGCAGATAAGTCTTTAATGACTCACTAGATTGTGACTGCCAAGCAAATTATTGTGCATGGACTTTACAAATTGCATTACCTAAAAGACAGCACATTTCAGGAGTAAAACTTTGTATTGGATGAAATACAATACAACAGCATTTTCAGTAGGAGTTTTAATGACTGATTTTGGTCAGAATACTGGCTTTCTTCTATCTCCTTGATTTGATTGTTATTGCTTAATTTTCTCTCCTGTCTGCCACAAACATGTTGAAGTTGATCAAAAGGGTCCAGTGGGCAATGGGTGTAAGGTGAATCACAGGCAGTKCCATCTCCATGTGAGGAGGAACTTCTTGACCGTGATGGTGACAGAGCCCTGGCACAGGCTGCCCAGGGAGGTTGTGGACTCTCCTTCTCTGGAGACCTGCAGGAAACCTGCCTGGATGCGACTGGTGCCCTGTGCTCTAGGTGTCCATGCTGGAGCAGGAGGTTGGACTAGAGGTCCCTTCCAACCTCAACCATTTGGTGATTCTGTGAAAAGGCATTTTGTTGCCTTTCGTTTATAATACGTGCAAAGAGAGCTTGGATAGTTAAGTTTTGGCTTCTCCTTTTGTCACAATCATCTTCATAAGCATTTGTTGTGCTGTATTTAATGGTTTAATGTGAGTTTTATATGCTGGGGCTTTGTATGCAACACTCATTAAAATAGTTTTCTCAACAAGTTCGTTAGTCACTGATTTGGATATGGATACTTGTTTTATGAGAAATAAATCCAATACCCATTTTTGTGTTGAACATGTGTTAAATTGTCCTTGGTAAGGAAGTGGTTCAGTAAAGCAAYTGCATTATAATTTCAGGTATTGCTTGCCTTTAAAATGTTATTTTTGCCATTAATAACAAGTCTGAGAACAATACACTCCTGCAAAAATCACAGTCTTTCACTGCTATTCTAACAAGTCTGTTTAAGGGCTCAGAGAAAAAATCATTGTGTGTTCAGCAATTTATTTTTTGGTTAGATTATTTCTTTGCCCTCATTTTATGAACTAATTTATAAATCAAAGAATTATTCAGTGTGGTATGATTTATTCATTTTTTCCTGRCAGAAACTTGAAGTTGTAAAAAAATATGAAATAGAAGCAGAAAGCATCTGATAAAGCAGTGTCTGAGTCTGTTTCAGGATGTACAAATGTGTATAATTGTCTATTGAAAGTAGCGTATAACAATATATTCAAAGAAGCTGTTGGAGATGCTCTTGAAAACACATTTATGGAAGAATTAGAATAAGGAAAATGTGGTAAAATACTAAAGTGTAAGAAACATTTTTACAGCAAARCATCAGGAAATCAGAAGCTAGCCTATGGTAAATAAAGGAGAAATCAAAAATCATATGTTGTTATAATTCCCTTTTTGAGGTAAAATACAAATGACAGATATAAGTAATGAGAAACAGGACAAAGTTTCCTTTACATCATAATACAGATTTTGACTTAAAAATATATATATTTAGCTGACTTTGATTCTCTATAGAAAGAGGAATGTTTTGTTTCTGGACCTGAAAATATGTCTTTTTTATCACTTTTAATAATCTGGACTGAGATGAAAATGGAACAAACATAAATGGGTTACATGCTCACATTTCATTAAGTCGACAATATAGAATAAAATAACGTACTTTTTCAAAACACACTACAATACACTTCTGGGCATCTTAGATGAATTTTAGTATAAAGTTGCATTTTGCTTGGGCTAGCGTTTTGTGTTTACCACAAAACCCTCATAACAATGAAAAGTGCAGAGTGGAATGAAAGTCTGAAATGAAAATCATTAGTTTGCTTGGGATGGCTCCAAGGGAATACAGAGATACTGGGGTTCGCAATATGTTATCTTCCAAATTATAACATTTGCACATAACAGAGGAGTAATGAGTCCCATTTACAGCCAGGAAAGTTAATCATTATTGAGGTAACAGTGATAGACAGGTATATCAAACATAGTGATGACTTTAGCTCTCTATATCGTGCAATTACAGTTAGCTCATGTTTGGTCTTTGCTGTGTCAAAACCCCATAATTATAAGCTGTACTTTTAACTGAGGTATGGAGTTTAGAAATGTTTAAGTTTACTTGCTGACAACAGAAAAKTAATACCGACCTTAAAAATCTCTCCATCTTTCTAATAGCCTTTTCATGTTTGCTTTCTTCTGAAGTAGAATAAAATWCTTATTTTGGTGCCAGGGTTTTAGGAGCCTGCCAAGTATTCAATAACAACTCTTCAAGCATGGTTAAAGAAAGAAACCCACTTCTCATAATGCCATGGGGAGAGGAAATTGCTAGCGTTYTCTCACCAACAGATGCATCTGCGCACTGCAACACTGACTTAGTGGCTCTAAGTTGTCCCCAGCTTCACATATAGTATATGTAGACAGATGGACGAATAAARTTATATTAGAATCAAACTAGAGAGTAAAAACTGGGAGCGCCAGAGAGGACTATTTTTGTGTGTGAAATTGTACTGCTTTGTTTTTCCCCAAACTAATTTTAATTATGTTGTTGCCACCACTGCTTTAAAGCTGCTAGTGCACACAACCTCCTTCCCCGAAGATGCAGACAGGGTCTGCAAGTGCCTCATCAGTAGGTTATTTATGTAGATTCCAAGGACAGATAAATCTAAAAAGCTGTATATACTGGGTGCTTGCCTGTCTTCTTCAGACAGCATATAACTGAGGAAAGACAACAAACCCAACTACGCTTACCTAGAAAAGTATGAGGTCATATTGACTGCAGATGCCTTGGATCCTTAGAGGAAATATATTGAATTCTGTTTTACATCATCTGAACCAAGATGGACAGCTCAGAAAAGGAGACTTACTCAAAAACTATTAATAAATATAGAAAGTGAAATACAGAAGTGAAGTCTCACACAATGCAAGAGGAGGATGAGATGATGACCACGAATAACGTCTTTTTAATGGAGAGCTATGAAAGTTCTCTTAGAATAAGGAAGTTTGCCGGAGTGCCAGAGAGAAAACTTTTTGAAAGCAACAGAAAACTGTACCTGGATGGAAATGAAGCATCAAAGAAGGCAACTGAACTGAGAAATCCATGTTTGTGTACTCTAGTATATCATAAAAAAAGAAACTGAGAAAACTATGCCTGCATCTTAATGGAAGCAACATTGTCTGGAAGTTAAATGACGAGCTGGCAATATATAGATAGAAGTTCTTGTGTATATGCAGATGGCACATTTTCCAAATTTTATCCCAACCTGTGTCATAGTGATGAATTTTGCAGCTAGTGATTCTTCTGTCACTTTCCATTCATCATCAGAAGAACACCAGAAGATTTTACCAAGAATGTATGAAAGTTTTAAAAACCTGATAGGAATGAAACTTTGTACCCATGAAATTTACATTTTACAAACATGAGAGATTTGAATAATATGATGCAGTATTAAAAGTACTTTGAAACAAGAGCAGCTACAAGTCTAAAATTAARATCAGAAAAATGTGTGCTGTGAGAAGCCTTGTCATGGTAATTAGGAAATGTGATTGATAAATGTGATAGTACAGTCATAATAATGATAAATAAAAAAAAAAATGAGTGAAATGCTATTGTTTACTTACATGTCAGAACTTCTACAGATCTTTGTTAAGATAATCTGTAGCAAATTCAGACCTTCTCTTTCCTCAGAAGGCCAAGATCTTTATGAACTACAAAAAGCAGACTTTGTGCCATCTGGGATAAAACACAGAAACATGCTTTTGGGGATTTAAAAATGTATTGATCACAATGTCTTCAGTAATGGCATTTTATACTATTTTCCAGTCCTCTGTGGGAAGGTGTCATTCCTCTTGTATTGGGGTGACGGGGACCTCAGAGCACAGTATTGCAGCGGCTTGTGGATATAGAGATCCAAAACATCCACTCTGAGGGAACAGCCTTGCCAAATGATGGACTTGTAAGGATTTTACTTTGGAGCATATTTGCTCTGGAGCATAGTTAACSAGATATTAATAACATATTAAGAAAGATACCAAAAAAAAAACAAACCAAAACAAAACAAACCAACCAATCAACCAACCAAAAAAGGCTTCCTTAATTCCTTTAGAATTAGATTAGWTTAGATTTAGGCTTCCTGAGAAATCAGTGCCAATGTAGTTACTACTGGCAATATGCAAGGGCCTTGTTTGTTGCTTCTCTTTCGCTATGTCAGGATGGCACAGGAGCTCTTGTGGCTGCTATTTGCATTAGCCAAGGAAGGTTTRCACAGAATCATGCAATAAACAAAGTAGTCATCACTGAAAACAGCTATCATGACTAGTTTAAAAGCTAAGAGATTGCAAAACACCAAATCTAATAAAGCCTTTTGCTTGGCATGCAGGTGGAATCGTTTTCAACTTTCAACCAAAACTTAAATAAAGAATATAAAGAATTACTTATCTTGTACAAGGTTTGTCTGGTAAAACTCATAAGCTAACATGTTTAAAGAGCTGCAGAAAATGAAAAACAGGTAATATTTTAGGTCTGTAAAATGCATTACTAAAATTTTACATACTCTCTCTACATACTGTACATACTCATGACAGTTACAGTGTTAATCAGGTAGCTTTAGTGAAGGGAAATTATTCCATGGAGATATGTATTGTCTATTGAACAGGAGTCCAGCTCTTTGGGGATCACTGATGAATGAATTAGATAAAATTACATTATAAACAAGCATCCAGATCTGTTTTTCCATATATGCTATTATATTATCATCCTTGTTTAACCTCCAAAAATGCCTTTACAGATAGCAAAATATTTCTGTGTAAACTGGTAGCTTTAGATACAGTTTTATATTATCAGTCTTTTAGCAAGCGAGCATAGCAACAGTAYACTCTACTTTCTTTAGTTAAATTTCCTGAAAAAAGATTGACCTCTATGCAAAACATCCTGATTCGGAATTATTGGATAACTTAGTGGCCAGAGTCTCTTATTAACTTACAGACCGACTCTACATATGGAACTATTTGGGAGATAGCTAGCTGCAATATGTCTTTAGATGAATGTGTCCAGAAGCACTGCTCAAAAATGCCACCTCCTTCCTAACWCAGACCTCAGAAAACTACATGGAAGCTGTGGGAAGAGTAAAAGCAGCTATTTTCTTAACCTTTACATCACCTTCTTCTTTTGCTTTAGCTAGTCTCTCACATCTGCTTACTCTCCCTTTAGTGACTAATACATATATGTGTTTTAGCTGTTAAGGTGAGTGCACTTGGAGAGGCATTTGCACTGCACTGCTATAAATCACCCCGGGCTGGTGTCTGTAGGCACTGCAAATAGAAACACMGGGTACTGTCATTTCCCTCTACTGCCTTGGCTTTAGGATGCTACTTCTGTTCCCAAGAACAATCTGTGCGAAGAAATGAGTAGGCTTGTTCTTGAGAAACCTAAAGGGATGGGAACAGTGTGAAACATGTTAAAGATATACATATATATATATATCTCCTATATATATAAAATAATGTATATATATAGAATAATATTCTGGTTTCATAGTTTCTCATCTCTCTCACAATTTACTGCCCTGCATAGGCTGAGGCACCTAAAATTTCAGGATGGCAAGGGTAGGCAAGCCCGTATAGAGGTGAGTTGAGGGAGGAAAGCAGATCAAGATGATCCTCTGTTCATTTCCAAAGAGAAACTCTAATTACTCTGAACTATGTATCTGCCAAGTGTTTGCCCAGAAGTCTGATGATCCTGTGCAGTACCATTTATATAATGCAAGTCTTCAGCTTCTGCATGGCACATCTGGTACACACAGAGTCTCATAGATGATCTGTGTATCAAGAAACTTTGATTGATGATTGATCCTCCAGCTGTGAAAATGCTTTAGCTTCTTTGGTCTTGTTTAGCTTGTTCAGTCTGTTCCACATAACATATAGAGTTTCCAATAATCTGAATACACAGTAATAGGTGATTTATATACTGAACCATTTTTGAATTGAATTTGATAAGCTAAAGCAGCATCATTTTTGCTTATAGTTTAGTTGTATTTGCATTCACAGCTGAAAGGAATAATGTACTTACTTGGATGAGTAGGTATAGGAATGGAAACAAATTAGCCCTTCTTTTTAAGAGGGAGAAAGAGCAGGAAAGTTTAGTTTTGAATATTCTATTCCCTTGGCCTCAATAAGATCAAATTGAGAAGGACAATATGCAAACAAAACTATCTTGTGTGCTTATGAAGTATGGAAAGACATTTTCCAAAGTGCCAAACTCCTGAAACCCAGCTGTTCTTTTCTTAGGTGAAATGATTACATACATATATGAACAGAAAGAGACAGAGCATGTACAGGTGAAAATATATTTCATGCCAAGATAAGGAATTTATGGACTAACTATTAATGGAATTTAGGGAATTATATTACTTATATGTGCTGCTTAATAGAAAGGATTACAACCAACATTACTGGAAAGTTTAAAGAAAGGAACCTGAAGCTGAGTGTAAATACCTACATATACACATATATATAGAAATATCCACCTAAGTAGGTGGATTTCTGAGGATGAGGAGTACCCAAGCACATTGAATCCCAAGACCCTTACTCAAGTTAAAAAGGTGATTTTCTTTTATGTGAAATTCAYGGAAAATTTACTGCATTTAAGACTGGGAGTTTATAGACTGGAGATCTACAASATCTCTGTCTACAAAACACCACAGAAATTTTGATATGCTACCAAAAATCCTGACGTAATTGGTAGTTTGTCAGCTCTCTGCTAGTCCATCACATTATGACCTTGGGAATCTGTTGATCAGTTCTCCTGCTTTAATGGCAAATAACTTCTGAGAGTTAGAAAACAAATGAAAGCAGTGAATAAATGTTATCTTTGTATTTAGCAGAATCACCTCCTGTTGCTAAACAAGTTATCTGACTTGGCTGTGCAATGGATTATTTCCAGTTCTCTTTTCCTTAACAATGCATTAGATCTTTTTCTGTTAATGCAATTAGAGTGATATTTGGCTTTGAATATGAACAAAGAGAAGTCAAAAGAAGATCAGGCAACGTTTTAATAAGGAAATAACTCTGAATCTGAATTTTAAAATATTATTTCATTAGAAAAAACATCAAGGTAAAATGTAAATGTGAACTACGATCTCATCTCAGCTCTTGGAAACTTCTTTGATGTGGCACAGGGCCTTCCAAGCTGCTGTTTTCTAGTAGAGTTTCCAATGTTTCCTCTAAATTTGTACCTCCCAGATAGGAAATTCACATATTTGTTATCAGCAGACAGAAGTATTTTCAGGACTATTAGCAGAGACTCACTTTGGAGTAAACCTGTGATATCTTCTTTTTAGGGCAGAATAAGGCTACCTGCCCTGGGAGTGGAATGAAGCCCTCTTCTGTGCAGCTCTCTCTTCAGCTGAATAAAATTCAGATATTAGTAATGGCTCAGAAAGCCAAAATTTGCCATTTGCCTGGACTCTTTACTACTATACTGTTGATTTATACCATATACTAGATTTAGATGAGGTTAGGAAGATCAGCTCAATATCATGGGGAATCTTTCACCAGCGTAGTTTTACCTGTCTTTTGGTAATGAGCTCTAAAAGCTCCTGATTTTTTATTTTGCTTTAAATCCATTATGAYAGTGCCGTTGTTTTTCCCTTTTTGAAAATGGAAATTCTGCAACAGATCAACGAAAAGAAAGGATTGCACACATCTCTAGCTGAGGAAAGTTAGATACACAGAGAAGATGCATATTGAATGTGAAGGTTAGAAACAGATTTGAGATTTGGGGTCTAAGCCTATTCAGAATGGTTGCTCTGCTGCTGCTTATCCAGTTTTCTGATGATCCTTTGCCTGAATTTCAAAGGATTGCCTGAATCCTTTGAAAGTTGGGAGAACTGAGTTGTGCATGTAGGATTCTATGGTGGGTTTTARTTAAAAATGAAGACACTTAGATTCAGATGTTTGAAAGCATTCCAGTTGTCCAAGCTCCTTCTGTGTGGAGATCTGGTGCAGGATTCAGTTACCTAGTGCTCCTTTAGGTGTGTGAGGTTTTCTTCCTGGCTCTAGTTGCCTTAACCAGGGATGAAGAGTCCTGCACTCTATCTGTTCATCCTAAATAAGTATTYAGGCATCTCGGACGCCCTGTGATGCTGACAGGTGTTTTCAACTCCCAGTCAAGGTGAACTAAACCTAGGAGGTTTTCCAGGCATTTAACAGATGATAGTTGCAGCCCTGAAAAGAACTCCATTGAGCTTCAAGATTTCTTTCAACAATAAATAAATAAATAGATAAATAAATAAATAAATAAATAAATAAATAAATAAATAAATAAATAAATAAAATACCTAAGAGATTTGATAAATGAAAAGAAAGAAGCCAGAGACAGAGATAGAGAGCGTGTGTGAGCTAAAGTAGCTACTCACGGTCAAACAGGATAAGTAGAACTATGTTTTATTTCCCATTGAGGAACAGAAAATTCAATTTAAGGGAACCATGGAGAGACTGCATAAAGGGGTAAAAATAGAACTTTAACCCAAAACCAGAATGTTTGATTCAATGCACTCTATCATGGACTTCATTGGATGCTCCATCATTGGTTACCACATGTTTCTATCAGCTTTTGTTATTTGTAGTGCATTTCCTTTTCCTTGAAATGTGAGTCCTCACTGAAAAGAAGCCATTGGCCATGGTTAGTAAATTTTAAGAAGAAATACATTAATTGGGTGTGGAGAAGTACTTTGTTGATTGCATTCTCAGAAGTGTTCTTTATCATATACAGAATCATATATCATACCATAACTTTGCACAAAATGCTCTTTTCCCGTCCCCAGCGACTCTGTCTTTATGTGGTGGGTAAGTTTTGCTATAGCTGTTTACAGAATGGCTCTCAGACACCAATGGCTTGAAATGTGTTTGTTCACACAGAGCTGCACCCTTTGCATTCTCATAGCTGTTAACTATGAAATTAGCTGTACATAGTTTAACTACAGTTTTCGTAGTCAATTATCAATGAATATTTTATTCTACGTACTGTATTACTTTGCCAAATGGAACTACTGTGAAGTTAATTACTCCGCAGGTTTTTTTTTTAAGGTGAAAATGAGAGAAATTGCTCTTGTAGCAAAATTTGTCTATAGGATCTGCTATGTCATTACAAGATAATGCCAACAACATATTTCAGTAAGCAAGTAAAACAGGTCAGGATCTTGTCTTATTGTTAGGATTACTGATAAGGCACTCACATAGCTGAATCCTGGCAGGGCGAAAACCTGCAGCTCTATAATTCAGACTTCATTCAATCACATTGGCAGACTTTCATATTCTTTGAAATACCAAGTATTTTTTCATGTTTATATTTTGASTCATTCAGCTCCCAACACTTATTTATAAATAAGTGCTTTCTGCACATGCAGCCACTTCAGGCAAAATTCAATGGGAGAGGTGCTTTTGTTCTCTGCACCACTCCAGGGATTACAGATGTTGACGGTGGCTATTTTTGGGGAACCTTCCAAGTTTTGAAGTGCCTTTTTCCTGGCAGTAATTTGAGTTCAGATTAAAACATTATTTCTTCCATGGATTTTAATTTTAGATATGGATTTTAATTTTAGACTGAAAGAATATTGACTTATCATTTGGCTTTTGGTGGTGTTTCCTTTTTAAAAAGAGTCATCTTCTGCTTGCTTTTCCAGGAGGAGGAGCTACCTACTGGGAGAAAGTGACGGAACTTTGGTACTGGACATACAGGCATCTACTACCAACTACTCTGGCAGGACAGCTCATCTCTGCTTGCCAAAGGATGGATTCAGCTGGCTCTGAACTTGGGCACTAGGAAAGAAAGTTATTCTGAAAGCTATGTGTAGCTTGCTCAGATATTCCTTTAGGATTTCTGTAACTATCCTCTATTACAATTCTTTTAGTTCAAAGGATTCATCACATCTTGAAAATTCCATATTGTAAGACTTCTTTGTTGGCTAGTGAGAAGATTTCTGACACCTTTCCAGACCCATTCACAGTGCCCACATTTGCAAATAAAAAACAACAATCTGCTCTCTAACACTCGTTTGCTACTGTTGTTTGGATGCATCCTCGGGCCAGGGTCAGGCTTCACCAGCAGGACATGTCCCTCCRCCCCGTGAGAGCTAGGGTGGTCCTAGTCCTAGTGGGACCCTAGAGACCCAGTGTACCCTTGTGCAGCTTTATTCTTTCTAGTGCCTGGAACAGGAGTGGTGTTTGGTCTGTGTCAGCCAGGAGAAGAACATAAAACACCTTCCCATCCTCAATATTTCTTGAAATTTGACTCTGTTCTGCAGGTTTTATTCAGCAGTGCAGATAGACAACTGCCTTAGCTTGAGGAATTCACCATCCTCAGCTTCCCAGCTTGAGGAATTCACCATCCTCASCTTCCCTTGAGGCTATTTTTGATAAGTAAGTTGGTATGGACTTAAGATCTTTTGTTAATCATTCTACTTACCCAATTCGTTTTGTGAAGAGCTCAATAGTTTTTATCATTCAAAAATCCAGAAATGGAATGTCTTTTAAATATTATTACTCCATCATTTGTTACATGAMATGTAGCACATTAGCCATGAAATGATGAGCAATATTTGGTAGCCTCCATTCATTTAATAGATTGTTTTTGGCATCAAAAAAAATTGCTCATTTTTTTCTCAGTCAAGAGATACGTATATATGCATTTGGTGGTATCCCAGGTATAAAGYTTTATCAATGACAACAGACAGATTTCTTTCTTGTCAATTGATTTATGACAAAAACAATGATCAGATTGATGTCTTTGACAGCTGAATTGCAATAATATTGCACTTCAATGCCCAACAGACCTTTAAATAAACAAAAGTGTCACACACAAAGTCCTATGGATTTTAAGATATTTGTATTTTTAAATAGCAAACAAACACTATCATGATTTCAGATTCTAGCCAATGCTTTTGGAAAATACAGTTGAGGCTGTGGGCATCTCTACACAGTTGCAGTCTACAAAAATTTGAGGGGCCACAGTGACCTTGCTGCAAGACAAATGCTCCTGCCTGCTCTAGTCTTGTTGCTATCCTTAGGACAGGATATCAAGCCTGTAGTGCTCAAAAGCTGGGACTATGTCAGGGTATAATTGCAGATTTTGAATGCACTTAGTCAGAACTCCTCCTTAGTCAGCACATATCCCCATTGGTCTGAAGTCAGAAAGCATATGTAGTTAAAAAAATCATATGCAAGCTCAATCAGCTCTTCACTCTAGGCTTTGAATAGCCAATAGACCAACTCCCAGTGATTTCAGGCAATTGCTTGGCTTATACTGGAACAGAATCATAGATAAATATTTCCAATCGTACACTTCATTATAACTTCTCAATACATCTTTGAATTTTTGGAGCTAGTATTCACTGTGCACATCTGATTGCAGCCAGAGTCTGGTGCTGATAAACCCTGTCTCTTGGTGTAAAGATATTCTATATAAGTTCAGACTATTCATGGCAGTGAACAACACAAGTCTTTTCCAGATGTTGGAACCTTCACAGCACTGCTTATAGTTTTTTTTAAAGAAATCTGGTACCTCTTTCAAAACGCAGAAACATTCTTTTGCTGCTGAATCTCTGTTCTGTTTCAGGAGTCTTTTTCTTATTTTGACATATTTTTTAAGTCTTTTGACTGAATTCTTAAATGACAAACAATTAGGAAAAGAAAGGTGTAAAAGGAATAATCTGCCTGACAGAAAAAAAAAAAAAAAAGCATAGATAGAAAGATAGTCACTTGCATTTGTCCAGGCATATAAGCATCTTTGAGATTTCTTTATCAAAACTGATTGCAAACTAYGTACTGAACTCCTCAGTGAAATAAGAGTAGGAATAGGAACCATGACGTTTTTTGGTTGCAATGTAGCATGCTTAATATACTACACTATTATTTTACTGTGGCTTCTCAGGGAAGTGTCTGGTAAGGAAAGCATGATGTTGCAGAGTGAACCATCTGGGAGAGGTGACCTGAGGATCATAAGAATAGGATGCCCTTCTTTGTTTCCATGTGCCAAGAGCTGTCTGAGAGCTGATGGGCACAACAGGCTGCCCAAGCACGTGTTCTGCTCCGGGGCTTTGCCAGGAGAATTAGCCTGTGCACATGAACTTGGCTCTGCCGGGTGTAGGCTTGGAAGCCAGTCAACAGTCTGCTCTGCTGAAGGGATGCCGCTTAATCATTCTTGCAGGGTGAAATTGCCTATCATTTTTGTGACAGATATCAGGATACTCATAAGTATTAGGCTTGGGCTTGCCAAGTGGTATGGACTGACCACGTCCCTGGCAGTCCAAGGAGAGTGAGCATGGTACCGTGGAGGAGGTTTCTTGCAGATGTTGTGATGTGTGCCAGGAGCAGCGCCAGCTTGGCTCAGGCACCCGCTCACGTGCTGCTTGACCTCGGGGGGCAGCCGCTTTCCAAGATCCTATCTGAGTCAGCATATGGACCGCTACAAAGAAGATGTGATTTAGCAGCCAATGCAGAGTAATTAATAGGGCTTTGGCAGGATATTAACACTTACAATGCCACTTTGCTTTTCTCCTACTACGAGCTTAGCAGCAGCACCAGCTTATTGGCAACACCTCATCAGAAACTCATTGCTTTTTAGAGTATGTCAGATGGCTTTTCAAGTAAGGCAAATGTGTAATAGACACAGAAYGCTATCTCATAGGCTTCTGGTTTTCTTTGGGAGACAGAGGAACAAGGCTTTGGTGAACTTTTCAGATGTTGCAGCAGTCTGTAGGCTGGGGTTGCTGAGTGCCTCAGGAATGCACACAAATGCCAGAGCTTACTGGCATTTTAAAAAAGATTTTGTTAAGAAGAACGTAACAGACTTACTTTGCAGAACTGTTCTTAACCTTGTTGTTATAACTCTTGTCCTTGCCCCCCAAGGTCTATTTTGTTCAGTTTTCAAATAGTGACTGTGGCAGACTGGAAAACTTATTTTTACTAGAAATGTTTTTAGAAAACCTGCTTTGGCATCAGAAATTGCTAGGCGGTATCTCTAGTAGTTACTGTGGCTTTTCCCCCAAAGCTTCTGCATCTTTCCTGTGATATTACCTTTTTCTAGTCCTGGTACATGTCCCAAGATAACAACAGCTCAAATAAAAGTTCTGTGTCTGAAGAGTTTATTTCCCTTACTCTTACTTAGCATGATCCAAGGTAGTTGCATAAAGCTTTGTGCTTTTGCCTTAAGAAGGAAGAAATCATCAGCTTGGCCAGGAGATGGTCTCACATGCTAAATATACCAACACGCTTCCTCCCAGCCCTTGGCACCTGTTGGGAGATGCTGGCTCTGCTCTATTCAGCTGTGCTCTCTTTGTGTTAGCTAAAATGAGAGTGCTACCTTGCCAGCTTGCCTTAGACTGCTTGCATCAAATGCAGTGCAGGGTATGTATCTTTAATCAGGAGTATGTCTCCAGTGAACAAAGCAAACCTTCTTTTGTCTAAATCAAGTCAATAACTGACTGACGTAACTCCTTTCCCAACTCTTCATGGTATGGGTGCATCCCTCTGCTGCTGCAACCGCCACACTGTATATGTATATCATACATAGGGGAAAGCACTGCTTCTCCGGACAACCCATATGAGGTAGAATGGGAATTGCTGCCTGTTTGTAAGAAAACTTGGTCTGAGATGGTTTATGGCATAGCATTTTAGCAGTTTATGCAGAAGACAGAGGTATGCAGAGATATTATCCTAAAAATTCCAACATGAAATAATTCCCTGAAGCAACCATTGCTGTTCTTGACTTTCTAAAATTCATATAACACATTGAAACAATGAGAAAAACAAAAACAAATGCAGAATAAAACTATAGCTATAAATCTGTGGAAGTTATCTAAGTTATTTTGAAGCTGCTTATGACTGTGTGCAAAGCAAATGAAGTGAGAATTGAATTAATGAAGACTAGCTACCTCCCACAACGTAATGAGGCATGCTTTGTATCAATACTTTCTAAATTGAAAAATTAAACCACACTGCAGAAAAAAAAAGGGGGGGRAAAAAAAGAATTGTGGAAATTTGCTAAGAAATGGGGTGGAAGATAAGAAAATCAGTAGGAGAAGTGGTCCTCGCCTGCTTAATATTAGTCCTTGGCATGCTTTTCTGAGAATCTGGTTACCTTTCACTTTTTCTTCTTAGCCTTGATAGGCATTTTTGTTGCAATTGGGCTACAGGAAATCTGATGTTGTCTGCAGCCATACTTTTGTCCAATGAAGTTTGGCATCTTYGTCTCTTACATGTAGAAGTAATAGCAACATAGTGTTTGGACCAGTATATCATCTGTTTATTAAAAAAAAAATGCATCTATGCAATAAAGGGGCTACATTCCACCTGCTTACCTGAACAGCATATTTATTTATAAGTTTTTATATATACAAGGAGATTTAATTTCAAAGGCAATAGGAGTATTATATAATCTCATTTGGTAATGTCGTAATCTAAATTTGGAACATTTCCTGGAAATATTTAGTACTTGTTAAAGGCCCATGAATTATTTGGAGCCCATATTGCTATGCTGTATCATTTGTTAACCAAAACTAGAAGTTAAATGAAATAAAACAAAAAAGAATAACACAGAAAAGTAAACAAATTTGAAAACATATACATAGTAACAGAAAGAAGGCAAAATATTCTTGACTACAAGCTGCCATAATACCCTCATTTTATATATATTTGGTAGATTCTAATAATTAGATTAGTAAAAAATTATTAATGAATATTAATAATTAGATGAATCAAATGAGCTTCACCTCTTATCATCAATCAAATAGATGTATAAAGTGTTGGATTATCAATTTTTTTGATTATTTTCCCTGAGTAATTGCTTAAAAGGAAAAAAAAATTATGGAACATTTTTTTATTAAAAAAATAGGAATGAAAGGAAGATATGTTTCTCCCTCCCAGATGCCACAGCTGAACCAACTCTATCTATTTAAACCATTTCTGACCAACTTGTCTGCTATTTGTTTTTAAAAATATAAAACAAAAAAACTCCTACCAAGAACTTCTGTTACAGAAATGTTATTGCAGTGCTTAATTACTATTACCTTTAGAAAGTTTTCCTAAGACTTATCCCATTAATAGTGGTTTAGATAAAATAAGAATTGGTCTTCTGGCTCCAAATCAAGTAAAATACTAATAAAACTTGAATCAGAGAGGAAAAATACTCACTTTTTTTTTCCCTGTTATTGTACTTGTTTGCTCATTTATGCMTACATCTAATGGATTTTGTGCTACAAATGAAGACATAAAGTTCTAGAAATTCTGTAGGAAAAACTAGCCAGCATCACCTTGTTTTGCCTTTCCAAAAATATGGCATTTTTTACATCTGAAAAAAGCATTTGAAATTTGATACTTTTGTGAAGTCAGTGAGTCCTTCAGAAGAACCTCATTTCCAACAACAGGTGTTCTTGGCTGGACTTCATTTGCTTTGCAACTGGGTAAATCCCTATCTGGCAGAAAGCAACTTGATAAGACGGACCTTTGTTCAAGCCTGTTCTCTCAAAATGCATGTGAAGTCAAGAGAAGGATTTCATTTGATTTTAGAACTGTGTTTACTTCTTAATTGCCATGTCCTCCAGAAAAAGACAACCAAACCAAAGGGAGCCGCAAGGTCTTGGCCACCACATATTTGGAATTAGTCTAATTGCAAATGTCATTTAATTACAAAAGTCATTTGTCTAATCCGAGCTTATTTTAGTTTTACACTGTTAAATACAATTCATGGCATTAAGGAATTAACATCCACTGGAGATTTCTGTGTGAAACCATAACTGATTGGTTAAAAGGTGTGAAAAGAGCAGCATTATTTCCAGATGTTTGTGAGAGCTATACTCTTGTAACTGAATCATGTCTTTGCATGGTTCGTGATTRTGTTATTTCTCCTGAATTAATGTACAAAGATATTAATTTCAATATAACACATGGCATATTTATTTATTTAATTCTTTTCAACTCCTTTTTGCTAGATTTTCCTAATCTGTTAAGAAAAGGTTAATTTATCTTTCTGGCATTTTGAAGAGCAAATTTATGGGTGTTGGTTCTGACATGAGTATATCATCCAAGATGTAGTACAATGTGATTCTGTCTTTTCATGTTTAAGCTGGTTCAACCTGTCAGGCTGAATGACTTCTACATTGCTAACCTTAGCTCAGCATAGAGTAGAGCCCAGCTGTAGAGCTGAGAAAATCAGTTTTTAGATTAAGACAATCTGATTGCAAGAAAAATGCACTACTCTGGGAAAACACGATGCCTAATGTTCAGTTCRCTTACAACAGGGGACATAGGTTCTCACTTGGGAGGCAGGGCTGGGGTCAGCTGCGTTTAGTATCAGAGTAATGTCTGATCTTAGCTAAGATCTTACTTATGATGAGACACAAAACAAGTAGCTCCAAATGATTCCCAAACTTTGTAAACATACAAACAACAAAAATGAAAAAAGGTCACCAAACTTTGTTTATCTTATTTTTGGATAGTCTTTCTCTTCAAAAAGTACTGTCCCATAAATGATTGGTATTTCTGATAAGCAGGACTCTGAGGATGTTTAACATGGTAAGAAACATATTTGGGGAGGTTTAGCTTTGGTGACCTTGTTTTCTCCTCAAACAACAAGAGAAACTATGTTCACCACATAAGTGGTAAAAAAGACATGGTAGCTACTGCTCAAGACTATTACTTCTTAGTAGCATTTTTTTTAAAGAAAATGTTAGAAATGAAAAATGAATTTTGGATTATCATCCTGTCCTGAAAACYTCAGTTCAGTTAATGGTGATCAAATGAGTGGCTCCACAAAAATAGAAAAAGGACACAACATAAATATCTGAAAGAGTTTCAAAGTTTTTGCTGTCCAATTTCTAATGGTTCTTCCAACATTAATGGAAATAATTATTTCATGTTTCTGTTATACTTTGTTGTCTGTGGAATGATTTTATAACTTGACTATTGGATTGACTTCCATCTCCACATACGCATTTGAACAAGATTTAGTACACATATGTGTTTTTCTACAAGCTGTTCACACAAAACTCTTCTTATATCTTTTTTTTTTTTCTTTCATCAATTTAAACTTTTTGAAAGGCACCTTCTTATCTTAAGCAGCCTCCCTTATTCTGTTGTTTAGCCAAGGCAGTAYGGCTGGCTTCCTCCTCTGTGATGGTTCTAAAAGGCTTTTGGCAAACGGTGTGCATTCATTTTGACTCACTAGCACGTCGTCTGCCAGCATTTTACAGTTTTGACTCCCTCTTTTAGTTTCTCTCTAGTAGATGTTCTCAATTTTGGTAAGCCTCCTTTTGGAAATGAAGTACTGCTGTATTTTGTTACTCCTGAAAAGAAAATTCATATTTATTCAATAGAAGCTTCAAAAGTAAGGCTGTAAATCAGTTCCACAAAGCTGTCATTCTTCTTGTTTGAAAAATAGTTTTGGCTTTCCTACGCTGAAGTAATATCTCTTCTGTCTATATGACTCTGCTTTTTCTTGTCCTCTTAGTTTCTGATCACCTTCTTCTTATCACAGTAATCTGGATACTATATTTTTCCTCTTTTGGCATAGAATTTCAGTCCCCTTAAGGATGTTATGTTATTTGCTATTTACCYGATCACAAAATCAGAGAATGGTTAAGGTTCGAAGGGACCTCTAGAAATCATCTAATCCAACCCTCCTGTTCAAGCAGGGACACCCAGAGCACGTGGCACATGGTCACATCCGGTGGGTTTTGAAGATCTCCAGAGAAGAAGACTCCACAAACACCCTGGGCAGCCTGTTCCAGGGCTCTGTCACCCTCACAGTAAAGAAGTTCTTCCTCACATGGAGATRGARCTKCCTGTGTTTTAACTTACACCCACTTCCCCTTGTCCTGTCACTGGCCACCACTGAGAAGAACTTGACCCCTTCTTCCCTACATTCTTCCCTCAGATACTTACACATATTGATCAGATCTCCTCTCAACCTTCTCTTCTCCAGGCTAAACAGGCCCAACTCACTCAGTCTTTCCTCATACAACAGATGCTCCACTCCCTTAATCATCTTTGTTTCTCTACACTGGACCCTCTCGAGAAGCTCCACATCCCTCTTGCACTGGGGAGCCCAGAAATGCACACAGTRCTCCAGGTGCGGCCTCACCAGAGCTGAGGAGAGGGGCAGGATCCTCTCCCTTGACCTGCTGGCAACACTCCCCCTGATGCAGCCAGGATCCCATTGGCCTTCTTGGCCACGAGGGCACTGCTGCCTCATGGTTAACTTAGTGTCAACCAGGACTCCCAGGTCCCTCTCCGTGGAGCTGCTTTCCAGCAGGTCRACCCCTAATCTGTACTGGTGCCTGGGGTTATTTCTCCCCAGGTGCAGGACCCTGCACTTATACTTATTGCACCTCTTGAGGTTCTTCCTCTAGTCTGTCCAGGTCCCTCTGGATGGCAGCACAGCCCTCCGGAGTGTCAGCCACTCCATCCAGCTTGGTATCATCCGCAAACTTGCTCTGTGTACTGCTATTTATTATAATCATGGCTCTGGATTACCATTTCTTCAAAGTTTCTCCCACAGAAAATAATCAAAGTGCTGTTAATGGTACCTCTGTTATTGTGAGATATTAGGCAAAGCAGAGAGCAGAAATATGTGGATAATCTACAGCAAAAGTCTATAAATCAAAGTAATACTGTAGGAGACATAAAAAAGATAGGAGACTGATAAGCAATACCTTTCCTTTGACTCATTCTTGCTCAGTCCAGGAGGAGAAGATGAACAAGTCTGTTGCTCTGCTAATTGGAAAAATATTTTTTCCCAGTTTGTGCAAAAATACCCAGAAACAATGAAATTCTATACAACTGGTTATAGGGAAAAAAAAAAAAAAGAGAGAGAGAGAGAAATTTAATTTAATTTAGAAGAACGGCAGGTCAGTAAAAATTTAGTCCACTGGTGGACTAAAGTGTTTTACAAGCAAGAATATGCTTAAAATCCAGGGGAGATAAGAAGAAAACTGAAAGGTTGAGCGTGAGAGTGCCTTGAGCTCTTTCCAGCAGATAACAGTAATATTGCCCGCTGTTCCCAGAAAGTTAAATTGAATTGCTTTCTTGCTTTTAAATTTAGCAGCATTAGTGTATTACTCTCAATAAATTGAAGTTTGGATGATAAAACCCAGTGTAAAACTAACTTCATTTCCCCATTTATTGGAAAGGCAGAAGTCTTTGTGTAAGACATATCCATTAGAGTTCTCTGATTTGTCACKCAGGTTTTAATGGAGATGGTTTAACTCAGCACCAAGTTCTGATACTCATCTTATGCCRATATGGAAACAAGGAAAATTAAGGAACAATCTGGAAAATATAGCTTTTTGTTGATATTTTTGAGACTTGAAAATATYAATCTTTATGTCAGCAATCCAGAATTTCTGGATAGAGAGTCAGATAGTTGCTATGGCAGAGTTAATATTTTCTGTTACTATGAACAGAGGCTGAATTTGTGCGTCTGGCATGATCTCACTGGCCTTTCTCCAACCTATTTCTCAAATAGGTTGAATGAGATGGAGGTCTTGTTGGTTGCAGTGGTTGCCTCTGGGGTGCTCAGTAGTTCAGCAGTGATGATAAGGTGCATGCTGTGGTTCTGAAGATAGTCAAGGTTTGCCCTTTCTGAGGCAAACCCTTTAAGTATTTCTGCTTGTAAGTGCATCTTTTTCCTAAGAATGTTAATAAAAAAGTAATGGGCAGCATAGGCGACACTTTCATTTTTCAGGATCTTCTTGCTTAAATCAAGTTCTCTGCATAAATCACAGACTAGATCTTTTTCACATGAAATGGTTGCTGGTGCTATTTTCATTCGTATTTCCAGGTTATCAGACSATATTAGAAGCTTCTAACTCTTTTTTAGCACCTGAATCCACAGTCAAGATAACCCTACTGCAACTGAATTTGCAGCAGGGAATCTGCACATGGACAGTGCGAACCTCATTGAGCAGGACACTAACCCGTACTACAGGTGGGCTAAAATGCTTATTGCAGTGGATCTGCAGTGCTGATTGTGCCAAATGAAATAACAAAAAAATACTCTAATTCATAAGTAAATTTAAATCTTGCCTGCCCAAACACTCAGAAGTAGAAAATACAAATAGTTTACAGTAGAAAAGCAATATTTTTSCATTTCTTTTATAAATGATCTATGAACCACCTCTTCACAATAAAACCCAGCTTTCACTAAAGCAAGCCATTACAAATTAAAAACAATTTAAGTTTTTCTAGTCCAGTCTTAGAAATACCAGGTTTACCAAGTCCCTTTAATTATAAGGGTGAGCAATTTTCCCCTGAAGCAAAATAAGGTTAAATTCCTTGATATGCCATATAATGACTCAGAGGAGGACATACATCATCATAATTTAGTGATGCACATTTCCTGATGCCTATGTATTGTGTAGTGTTAAAATCCGCTATTCATCTTATCAATAGAGAAAAAGAAAAGATCTGTCTTGTGGCTTAATTGTAATGAAATGTAAAGATAAATACATTTTATTGAAAATATTAAGCCAGAAATTTCTTACAAGGTTATTGTCTTCTAGCCTGCTTTTTTAGTTAAAATTGGCCACTTTCATTTAATGTCAAAATAAAAATATATTATGCATTTCTATGTACAGATAGTAGAGATAAAGTAAAAATATGTAATAAGCTCAGAGAGATAAAATATAAATGATTAAATACATACCTTTCTTAAACAGGATTACCTATTATGAAATTTAGAAATTTATTTGAACATAAWATAATGGTTATTCACTGTATAACATCCTTCTACTTCACTTTGYTAGCCAAAATATACCTTATTCAGTAAGCTTCACAAATAAATGTATCATTATTTGGTTTCTGCTTATATTAGATGAAAAACTTAAGTTGGTGCTCAGATATAAACATTATATAAATTAAACAAAGTTCTCTAAATTATATTCTGTAGACCTCCTTCAGGGCTGTTCTATTGAGCTCTTAATTTTACAAAGCAAGATTAAGTTACAACATCTTTCCTACAAGCTAGAGACTCTTAATGAGGCCAGTGGCCGAGGCAGGCAATCAGAAAGCACAAGAATTTAATGACTCTTAGCTACAAAGTCCTACTTTAGGACTTTAGCTACTTCATTGAAACGAAGCAGAAGAAAGCAACTGTGCCCCTACTTGGCTGTTCTTCAGGTATAATGCTTAGGAACTGCAGCCACTGTGGTGACTATAGCAACTCAAAAGAAGTACAAGCCCAATTTGCACAAGTTTTCTTTAGATATCTGGGAAGCGTATGTGAAACACACAAAACATTTTTCTTAACTCCRAGGGTGTAGGCCTGGTTGGAAAAGCCAGGAAGGTGTACACAGCACTTCTTTAAACAGGACTCAGATGGAGACATCTCAAATCTTCCTTTATTGACCATGAGAGTTTGTTTCATAACAGCACAKGCAGCCCCTGAGCAGAGCTTTCCCCACTGCACTCTTCTGGGGTATCCATCATCTAGGAAGGAGCTGGGGAACGATTCTGTGAAACAGACTACAACCGAGTGATTGATCAGGAACATTCCTCTGCATTCATTTGAATATTTATGTTCTCTGCATGCTTTCTCAAAAATGGAAACTGAGATAATGATAAAAGAAATCCAGACTCTGGGGTTTATTTTACTGTGGAAAATTGCCCTCATATTAAGGAGTAGGAAAACCTTTATGTTCTGGAAAATGTGGTTGATAAATACAATTAAAAAGTTCAGAAAGTCAGAATTGTGAGAGTTATGAGGTTTTCTTAATTTATGAGAACTTCAGAGGGGACTCCACAGTGCCTGGCTTAATTAGTCCCAGCGGCTGCATCTGCAATGCTAAGCTGAGAAGAGCGGGGAAATGAGGCTGAGCAACGTGCCCAGCTATCCTGTTTGTAGTCCCTGCTGTGGTTTTACCTAGGGCCAGCTCATACTCTTCCAGATAAAGTTCAGGCTTGTTCTGGGCTTGGGAGCAGGGTCACTTTGGACCAGACTAGAGTGTTTTGCTGGGTAAGAGAGTTCAGCTATATGGATGCAACCCACGGCTTGCCATTTGCCCCAAAATCCAGCAGATGTTTCTGGTCTGTTTCTTCGCCCATTAGAGACACACATGGTGAGGTCTTACCATGGCTGCAAAGCTCTGAGGTCCCACACCAGCACCTCATTGCTGCGCTACTYGAGTACTGTTTCTTTAGGTGCTGCTTCCTCTTGCTGCTCTGCAGACCAAAGCTGAGGTCTGTAAATTCTTGTGTGTGTTTGGCAATTCCCCTTCCTTAGCTCCTTTTCTGCAGGAGCTATGACTGTGCCCCATAGCCAAGCCATCCTCACACCTGTGCTTTACAGGGTCAAGTCACAGTGCTAATTCTTCAGGCTGAAATGGTCTATCAAAGAAGGTATTTATTTATTTATTCATTTATTTCTTAAAAAGCTTGCATCATTAGATGCTAATCTGATACCTTTTAGAAGTCAGAAGTATACACAGGAGGATACTACTAGGTGGGACTCTTATGTCCCTAAAGCAACCTCAAAGCAATCACAGACATGTACACATGCAATTCCTTTCATAAATTTATGAAGCTGACATTAATACTAGGTATGTTTGTGTCCCCACTGCTCTGAAAAGAATTCTGGCCCAGGATTCCTTGCCTTACTGGTGATTAAAGAAAGACCTTGCCTTTCTGGTGATTAAAGCATACTTCTGCTGTGAARTCTGAATTTTACATGGCTATTTGCTCTTTTGTCCCTATAGCGTTTGTCAGTTTATGTAGTTCTCTGTTCCACACATGATACTTACTGCTTGCTGTAGTTTTGATGTAAATCTCTAAAGGGAGATTTTGTTGCTTAAATACCCTGAACAGTACCTTGATCTGGATCCTGTAGAAACAAAGGATTGTTAACTTAATTTCTATTTTATATTTATTCATTACTAATATTCTTCACCAATCTTGACTTGCATAGACATTGCACTTTAACTTAAGTAGTTGAACGATGTCCTTTGTGTATGCAGGTGTGGAAGTGACCAAAGGCTTGAGGTGGGCAGTGCAGAAAGATGCACAGTCTCTAGGGAATATGAGATTACAGCATTAACAAAAGGTTAATCTCTTGTCATCTGTTTCTTCAAATAAAAGCATTTATAAAGTATAGAAAAACAGACATTATAGTTGGGCTGCAAAACAAAAAGAAAAGTGCCATTTGTGATGGTTAAAGAGTAGTTTCCAGTGATTATATGCAACTGTCACAGTATATTTAGACTGTAGATAATTGAATTGCCTAATCCGATTTTCACTTTAAAATTGTATCTTAATTTTCCAACAGAATTTTTCTCTAGTAATCAGTATACAGTAGAGTTGCTCAGAGTATTTGCTTATATTTCCCAAGAAACTTGAAAGTAGTACCAAGCTATCTGAACTGTTCTCAGGAAAAAAAGAGATAATCTAACATTTAGGGTTTATTAAAGGTTTGATTAATTTTTCATAAGCCTGATAAATGGATCTCATAAGCCTCCTTTTGGAAATACAGTGTGCCATATGCAAGATGAAGGCAGAGATTTTTCTTGTCACTGACTGCTACTCTACAAAAAATTTTAGAAATACCCAACTTGATAATATAGTTCTCTTTAGCTATGAAACTTCCACATCATCCAGTGAAGGGCTCAGGATAATTTCACAGAGAATGACCCTGAAAATAAGCAACTAAAAGCTCACGTAGTAGAAAAGTGCTGATAAACCACATTCTGGTTAGTAATTTACTAAGCAGTCAGTTACTAGTTGGCCCTGCTAACTAATTGATAAAAGATGGCAGAATATCTAGGACATTTTCTCTGTCCTAGATATTCTGCCCTGCCAGCTGTGAAGTCAGGTCTCTGCTCTTTTGGGGAAATTTTGTCATAATTGCATGTAAGGTACACACCTACAAGAGCTACTACGTGCAGTCACAGCCTTGCTCTGCCCATACACCAAAGCCTCAGGATACTAGCTGTTTTCAGTCAAAAGAGGAATAATTTACCTTAGAAATTAGTGCCCTAGTGAGTCAAAGACAATGCACATTAAAGTGGCTACTTGCATTTTGTTTGCCACCTRGGCAGAACATGCCTGTCATTCTATGCAGGATCCTCTTTCTCCATCAAGTCCTTTTCTACTAAATGACATAATTGTCAGTTAGTATTGCTCAAAGAATATTACAGGCCCATAACTGAGAATAAATGGTTGTTAAACAGGGTTGGGCAAATTTCTATAGATATTCATGTATATGAACAATAACAAAACAGAATCAGATGCTGGAACTATGCATTTTAGCACATGRCACTGGAAATTCCCCTGTATATTGCCAAAAGACAAAGAGTGACTTTCAATGACGCAGATGCAGCTATTTTTGAATATTTAATACATCTTCAATTTAAACATTGTTTGAAGTGACAAATAGGTGAAAATTTATGATACTTATCCCAAAGTGTTTAAAAGCATAGATGACAATATCTATCTACTTTCATATAGCACTTTTCATCTGTAGATCTCAAAGACTCTGCAAAAGGAGGTTACAGCGACTTCAAAGGTACTTGAAATTTATCCAGATGTGACAGAATGCAAGATTTGTCACATTTATATTCCAGCAAGTGTTTTCTGAAGCGCTGTACAAAATGGCACACTCGAGACTTGCCAGTGAAAATATACTACAGCAGACATAAAGCCTAAAAAAAGTAAAGAGARATAATATATTTTAATGTTGTTTGCAGCAGCATTCTTGTGGAAAAAACATACATATTTGAATTAGCAGATTATGCTTGTGTATATCCATCTATCTGTCTGCTAAAAGAGATTATATTCCTTTAAAAGAGTAAGTTAAGGTAAATGTTCTTTACAAATCAGTATTAGATGTTGAAAAGCATTGAATGTACACTTAATGGATAGTAGTATTTTGGGGAAAAAAAATCTGCTGAAATAATTATTAGATGTTGGGTTATCCAGATCATAGGAAATAAATTTAATGTTTTAGAGGATTCCTCCTATTATGAATACAGCTGAAATATTTTYAGTCTTTCCTAAAATAATGTTTCTTTTAGAAATATAATAATGAAACTGATTAAGGCACCTTGGTACCTACCTACTAACAGGTAGATTCCTATTTATGTAGAACAGACCATGAAAAACTATTTTTTCTCTCAGTTTTTGAAAGTAAGACTCCAGTACTCTAGCGTGATCCAAGACAACTATCTGTATCAAAAAGGGGGTGAAATATGAGAATCACAGTATCATCAAAGTGTTTAACCATTGTATGTCAAGCAACCCTCCTTTCTGTTTGAGCTGGATCTATTACAAACACCAGATTGAGTCAGCCTTGGTTTTATCTAGCSCAGGAATGAACATGGACTAACCTGTTACAGTGCTGTAGTACCCTCCTGCTGAAATATGYTTCCTGATATCCAGACCAAATGTCCCAAGCTGCGAATTTATGTCCATATAATCCGATGTTCCTGAGAAGTTACTGAGAAGCTCTGCAATCTTTGTAACTGTGTTCCAAGTAAGTGTGGGTAAATATTAGATCACCTCTTAAATTTTTCCTCCTGGAAGTAAACAAGCAGATCTCCATTTACCTCTCTTCACAGCTCTGACATGGTCCCTGCTCATCTTTCCAGCCCTGCTCTGCATCCCCAATTTCAGAAAATTATGTGTTCTTTGAAATCTGACCAGTTACAAATGGTTAAGCTGCTGCTTAAAAGAATAATGTTGGTCATTTAAGCAAGGACATGGTAAGCTACCCGTGTCTGATGAAACAGAAAATTCTTCAGCATAAAAAAAGGATAATTATTCATGCAAGTTGGATAGTGTGCGTGCAGGAAACTCTCATTAAATGAAGAAATGGAAAGTGAAAAATACCCTGTATCTCAGGGCTGCTAAACAACTGGTTGTGGTAAAGTCGGAGAATCACTGACTGCCACAGGCTGATGACCTGATCCTGCTTCAGTTCTTGAGCCACTTTGCCTGTGCCATTGTGGTTGTTTAACAGGAAGGATCTCCACTTGTTAGACAAACACATAGTGAATTTTTTAAACACACCACACTGTTGTGATGGACACGGACAGTTAAGAAAAGCAGAAGATATAAACTAATGAGCTAAGGATTTTTATTTTCCATAGGATTTGGTGATTGCTTTAGAAGTTACATGCATTACTAGAAGGGACTAATATGGAGGGTTTCTATCCTGTGAAGAATTTAGCTTTTCAAAACTTTGCTTTGGCTTTTAAAAACTTCGTCTTTCAAAACTTTTCTCAGAATTCAAATTTCCCTTTCTTTGGAAAGTTCTCACAACCTAAAGTACTCCATTACATTCTATCTACATTTTAGAGACAAAGCATATGTTTGTCCTTTCTTTAAATTAAGTATAAGCTCTAGAAATTTATCCATTTGAGGACAAGATGGCAAAAGACAAGCCCATTCCCAGCAATGGGTACCTGCCCTGCACTGGGCTCGATGCATGCACACAAGAGATGTGCCTCTTGTTAATAGCTGATTACAGGCAACATCCCTCCCCCACCTCCATTTTAGTCTGGGCAGTTTAGTCTTTAATCTGAGAAGATTTGGAGTGTTCTCTGGTCCTGAGCTACTTCAATGGGTGGATCTGTCCCAGGCATAGACATGATTTCTCCCACATGAATTATATTCAGCCTGGAGACCCCTACCAGCCCATGCTACAGGGGATGATGTGCTAGGTGGACTGCATAGAGTCATGGCCTTGGAGAAATTTGGCTGAAATCCAGTCTGTTTGAGCCTTACCTTAGATTTGGTGGTTATTTGCAGAGCTGTCAGTTTTTCAGTCAAAGCACGTTCTGTGAATTTAGTGAAAGACATGCACAGACACACAGAAAGGGAGTAAAAAAGATTCGTATTCTCTGAAATTTGAAAGTATCTTCCAGAGATTCCTGCAGTATAGAGTTGCAACTGCCAAAAAATTGTCTTCACTTTTCAGCAGAAACAAAGAGCAGAATTTTAAGGCATCAGAATATAACTTTTTTTTTGACATTAATGAGAACACAAGAATAAACAGAATTGTTAACAATGGAATAATTTACTTGGAACATACCTGAGCTTTCTCTTCAGCTGCTTTTCCCTCCTCAGCTCCTTGCAAGTGTTCTTGACAGCTAGTTAACTGTTAGTTTGCTACAGTGAAAACCTATGCCCAAAATACCAAACTAGTTCAAGGGGCAAGATGGGTAGTTTTGGATTGTGGTTGATATTGGGTTATTTTTGCTCTCCTATTCTGATGATGCATAGAGTGAGATCCATAAACTTTGTATGCTGTTTGTTTCAAAATATTATAAAGAAGCTACTGCATTTGTATAAGGGGCTAGAGGTTAATTCAAATCTGCCATCTGTGGGATGCTGTCAGATTGTATTTAGCAGAGAGATTTCTAGACACCCTTCTCATTCTCTATGCTTGTCAAGTAATTTTCTTCACATGTCAAACATTCCAGCACCTGCTCCTCCCCCACCCAAGACTAAGGAGGGTAAAGCAACTGAAATTGTCCCAGATGGCATTTTTATGGCATTTGTCCTTATACTGGGTGCCTTCCAAACAGAGAAGATCCCTGTAGTTTATTCCATTCCCTGCCGTCTCTCAGACTAGGACTGAGATAACTAAACAGGAATTAACAATGATATGCAGTGAGCTTAATAATATTGCCTAAATTCCAATGGAGATCTTCAGTCATGTCTTGCTGTAAAGACCTCAATCCTCTTCACTGAATGTACAGAGAATTTAGGAATTTGCTTCACAGAGACCTTTCTCTGCTGTGTGTTGAGCAGGACTTGACAGGCAATGTACCCAGGGTCTTCTCACAGGTATGCGGTGGCTGTCTCCAGCTACAGCGAGGTAAATTCTAACTAGATTTAAGGAAAGAAAATTCACAACAAGAGGTGTCAAGCACTGACCCAGGCTGCTAAGGGAGGCTGTGGAGATTTTTAGAAACCTGAATGGGTGGAGTAGGACCTAATTGACAACGTGATCTAACTTTCTTCTAAGTTAATCCTGCTGTGGGCAGATGGTGGGATTAGGTGACCTTCAGAGTCCTCTAACTAAAGTGCCCCATGGTTTGAAGACCCTGCTCCAGTGAAGAGTCAGTGATGACAGAGTCAACCTTCTCCCAGAACAGATACAGACCTAGATGCTCCTTCCACATAGCAGAAGCCAGCAAAGGGCTCTGAAGAAAGCAGCAACGAAGAAGGGAAATCTCTAGCTATACGTTTGGGCAGGGCTGCATTAAATATTTTGTTTAGAAATCCCTTTATCCATAATGTCAGTGTCAGTATTTGTCATGCAAAATTAGGCAAATTTAAGATGTTTTCAAGTATGGGTTATCTTAAATTTGCATATGGCCATCTGGAAGGACCTGTAACATTTCTTACACCTAAATGTACTTTTTTTTTAAATGCATTCCCACAGAAACACATCTCTCAGAAATTACTGCATCATATTTACAGCTAGCATTTACATGTCTAGTTAGTGTATCTGCTGTTGTTCACACAGAGTTGCAGATATACATCTTCAGAAATAGGTGCATTTCTTCTTATATCTTACATTAAATGAGGATTAAAATTTATTTTAAAACTCAAGGYGGTAAAATCCTAAATTTGTGAGGTTATGACAGTTTTGGAGAATGAAGAAAAGAATTGTTTTTTAAAAGTTCTTTGTTTCAAGATAATTTGGACATYGTATTTTCAATAATATTTAAGCTAAGATTTATTGCACAAGGTTTTTTTTATAGAGAACTATATTCACTAATACAAGACACATAGCCAATAACTCCTAAATAGAGCTTGAGTTACAAATAAAAAAAATTAGTATATTGAACTATTTGACACACAGTTTTCTAGCACTGTACCTGTATGGCAGTTGCCRTGTGAAAATATGAATATTGATAGAAAAATTGCATTATGCATTAGTCTGATACACAGGAGTGTCATTCATATGAATGGACCTTTTAGATTGAATACTTGATGTGAGAAATTGAAGAAAAGGGGGAAAGGCCAGAGCACATAATTTTTCACTGAGCATTTATGATGATACGTAGATATTCACACAGTACCTAACTTGGCTGTTCCAAACCCATTGAAATCTGTACAATGATGTCATTTAGTTTTGTCTCATAGTAAATGTTACCAGCCCAGTGTGTGCACAGAATATCCACACCATTATAGTCAAAATGTGAAATTTTACCTCAAAATTTTGCTTAGATTTAAGCAAAAACAGTATTACAGTACTTTCATCAGTACTGTAATAAATAAAGTACTATAAATAAAATAGTAAATAACTGAATAAAGTACTGAACAAAGCACTAAATAGAAGTAATCTGAATCAGTACTTTCCTAAGCAGAGAAAATATTGTTGCTAGCAGTTTTTCTCCTTTCTCCTATGACCTTTTGGTATTATATCTTTTAACAGTTTTAATTTTTAGGAGTTTATGTAAAGTCTCATTTTTACAGTTTCATGTAACTGGCAAATTTTACAGTCTTGGGATGAAATGAGTTGACTGCTCTCTACTGATTTCTCTGGCTAAACTAATCATAAATATTTAGCCTAATCTGGCTTTTTTACTCAGGTGAAATGTCCTGGGGTCAGCCAAAGGGGATTTCTGTGTTTCTTACCGACACAGGGAAACAAAAAGTCACTCTCTCCTATCAGAGTTCTCAGTGTTTTCTCTTTTGGCCTAACTTTCAGCCAGCTCTGACACTTCTGCCCCAGCCTTCAAAGCCCCCAACTCATCATACGTCCTGATTGTGACTATTCTTCTTGCAAAGCAACATAATTTTTTCCTGGTGCAGGAAGCAATCCTCTAACAGTATTTCAGGATATTAAAAAAAAAAAAAAATCTGTTAGTGTTTAGAACTTGAATTTTAAATCAAATTATTAGATCTCAACATCTTAAAAGAGAAATATAACTGATGCGTATTTTTAACATATTCATAAATGCATCTAATACTTTTCCACAATTATAATAATACTTTAAACATTTTGACATTTATGTCTYTTTTTTTTAATGAACTATACTGGTAATTCAGTTTAAAATGTGTCTTACACACAGAGGAATGGAAATATTTTTCTGCCTACAAGTTCAGATTTCTGGAATAAAGCCACTGACTGGCTAGCATATCAGCCAAATGGCACTCAGCAAATTCATCGCCAATCTTTATTTTAGCATGGCATATCACTTCTCTGATTTTATTTAGAGATCATCAGTAACTTTGAAAAAGCTACTATATGTATATCATTGCTGTTCATTAGTTATTTGATTGGAGTTGATACTAAAATTTTCTTTTCCAAAGAAGATAGAAATGCCCATTTGCCAGCTCACAGGGAAATGTGTTAATGAACTGGCTATAGCTGCYGTTGAGATACTATTTTATTTCTTCCCTCCATTTCTCAAGGCAGCACAGAGACCTCTAATATTGTCCTTTCAGCCTCTGTAAGATGTGTGCTTGTGCTCGCTCACAGATCTAGGAAAGATAAATTACTTCATGTGAACTAGATGTCTTAAGAGTACATGCAGGAATAAAGAGATTAAAAGCTCAGCCTTATTTTCTTCACCGAAGACTGGGAGTTAAGTGAGAAACACCTAATTTATCTGCTTCTTTTTGCTAAAAAACACAGGTTATTAGCAGCATTTTTCAATTAATAGAGGAAATCAAGGAAAAACATGTRGACTTAGTAAGATTTATTAGGTAAACAAGTTGCTTAGTTAAGCATTTCCTTCTTAAACTTTATTACTCTCAGCAGGCAAAGGTAATTTGGGATCTATGAAAGGTATTTTCTACTTTACTTCTTGTCTATTACATTTTCCATAGAAGGAGAGACAACACGATCAGCAGGCTAGCACAGTTCTCAGATTCTCAATGCCGTAAGTCTCAAAAAAAAGTTAGCAAATTCTGTATGCTTGATTAATTAAAAAACTCCATGAGATCTGAGCTATTTTTTGATGTTTAAATTTCCTAGGAAAAGATATTCAAGAAAGATTATAGTGATTTATTTTCCATATGGGTTTTAACTCAGTTGGCTGGTATTAAGCCTCCCTAGGAAGTCTTCTCTTTCATTTGGAGAAAATAGATTTTTTTTTGTTCTAATTAAAGGAGAATCATTACTATTACTATTATATTTTACAGGAGACATTTCTCTTGGATCATCAAACATGACAAAGAACATTCAATAACTGAGGATGGGAGTAGACTTTGCCTGTTGGGCCACAAAACTTGGGGCTTGTCCTCTTTGTGGGGTTCATGACCTTATTCTTATCAGGAGACTGGGTTGCAGCTTAGTCATGATATTAGTTCCCCAGATTGCAGTCTGAGCGGGGAAACTGAGGAACATTGCAGCACAAAATATAGCAGAACAAAATCAGAGGGACATTGGTTAGGATGCCAAGAGAGAATCTGTATTTTGAAACCATTCTGGCCAAGAAGTTTGGCTCCGTCATTTTAAAATATATTGTGCAATTACTGTTGAGAATGAACACATTGTGTTTCCTCACCAGAAATCTGATTTGCATTGAATTCCCTTCTGTACACTGAAAAGGTTTCAGCTTTCTACCACCTTCTAGCTGATGGCAACAGAAATACATAACCGGTATCATTGGTTTCTTCCATATTACAAATTTGCCTACAAACAGAGTATTTCATGGATATATTCTTACTGATTTTTCCTAATCATATTTCCAAATTTCTGAATCCTAAATATGTTTGTGAATGTACCTAACGTTTTGCTGTGAATAGGACCATTCATAGAAGATGCAAAAGAATTTTGTATTTTGAAAAACTGTGTTTTAAATTGATGATAGTTATATAGAGAGATGGCCTTTTAATATTTACTTCATATAGAAGGAATGCAGAGAATTATAATTGTATCATTCAGTGTGGTAAAAAATATAACTGTCTGTTATCTTCATACAAGATGGGAAGCAAATGGAAAACTATTTATTTGTTTATACTTTTTTTTTCAAAAGTTGATAATATTTTTCCCCATTATTTTGTAATGGACTCAAATCTGATTTTAATGGTTATTGTAAGAGTATATTYTAATACAGAGTAGAAACAAGGCTCTAATATCTACAACTCAGCCTCCCAAGATCTAGAAATTTACCTTTCTGTCSCATGGTAGAAATGAGACAGTATCATTCTTGCATTTATTTTAATCCAATAGAAAATGCATCTCTCTAAGTATTAAAATACAATGGCTGAGAATAGACTGAACTTCTATCATGAAAATGACTGTGCTAACATTTTACTGGCTCCTAGATTTTTTTTAATGGTTTATGTTTATTAGGAGATATTTTTGAATTGAGAACCATACCAAAATTAAAGAATTTGCTGGACTATATCAGCTTACTGTATAAAATAGTGCTTTAGGTGAATTTAGTACATCTTTGTAAGCTATTGCAACTTTAAATTAGCCTTAAAGACCTAATAGCACTTATTACTTTAAATAAACCTAATAAGATGAAGGTATTCCAGTGTAATTTTATTTTAAATGTATTAGTTTGTTATCCACAGCTGACAAGGACAAATGAGTTCTGCTCAGGGCACTCTTTCATCTGCATTGATCCATGCTAAAAAGACTAATATGAGTCCTACTGGAATATGTTGTGGGTCTAAAAACAAGAAGCAAATATAAGATAAGGAGATTAGCTAAGAACTGTAAGCACTGTTATTATTTAGACTTTTTTAAAGTAAGTAAGTACTAAAAACAAACAAATACTAAAATGACTCATGGCTTATCTATCTCATGAAGTGGTTATCATTTTTTCCACTAAAAGAGATTTTATATCACATGGTTCAGCATCTCTAAATATCAGTGGCTGGTTTAAACATAGAGATAACAACCAAAAAGCATAAATTATTTTTGCTTCTATAAGTCTAGCAGGAACAAGGAGAAACATTAAGAATAATTGATAGTGACGGGATGAGAGAGATAAAAAGAGATGGACTGGGAAGTATTTAATGACTCTTTGTGGTATTACATCTGTCACACTTTTTGTGCACATTAAAGTTTCATTATTTTCATATTTCTTGTGTTCATATTTTCCCATCCCCTTCTTTCTGCTAAATTTACCAAGTAATACAATGTAGATAATGGAGAGTTATTGCTGCAAATATCATTGAATCTGTTACTGGAACTGAATAATATATCTCATCCATGCATTCCTTTTCATAATATATTTTCAATTAGTGGCTTTGAAATTATATACAATATAGACTCAACATCTACTTTTTTAATAATTGTGTACAATGTAGTGAGATCCAAAAATAATTAGATTTTCATTATACAGTTATTAATAACCTGAATCAATTTCATTTGGTCAAAGAAAATAATTGTGTAAGTTTGTTTACTGAAGAAGTCTATTCCTCTAAGGGCTTGTCTTCTTCAGGCTGTTAAAACAAATGGATTAACTTTGATCATTTGAAGGATAACAGATATAATATGTGGGATTTGGGTTTCTCAGTCTTTCATCTCTATTCTTTTACTCTTTATTGCCTATACATGTAGAGTGTAGTTAGTCATTTTTAGTGTGTTTAGTATCTTATAGTGATTTTGAAAAACTTGAGTCTGTTCCAAGAAGCTTTAAAACATATATATTTTTCATGTGGTTTTGGTAAAAACATCAAACCAAGGTTGGAGGTAAGATCTGTTCATATTTTCCTAACTTTCCAAGCTCTCTGCTTAGGGGCACATTTGGGCAGTGCCCAAATAACTGTTGCACGTTAAGACCAAGTAACAGAGTGCAGAGACCGTATGGACTTGGATACCAAAATGCTTTAATCACAGACATATGAATTTCACATCTTTCCCCTTCTGTGGTAGAGATGATGTCCAAAAGACAGAAGCTGGGTGGTCAGCATGATGGTGGTTCCGGTCATGAGGCACATCACCCTGGAGAGGACCCCTGGGGTCCCTCTTGATTCTCTTTCACTGTCACTCCTTCAGTGACTCTGGATATTATCAGTTACAGGGTTGGGTAGTGAATTCCTGATTTTTGGTTACTTGTTTGAATTCATTCAGTGCCAACACCTGGTTACTGCTATCACTGGTGCTCATAATCTGGTCCTCTGGAAGGTTTTCAACATGTTCACAACTTTTACAGATCATGTGTACTTAAGGATATAGAGAATATCCCTCTATTTTTATGGTATAAGTACAGAGTAACTACTCAACTTTGCCAATAGGGTTAATTAAAGTTCATATGACCAGACGGTGGGCAACCAGGATCAATGCATGCCAATTGCCATACAAACCTATAGATATTCATGCAGGAATGTGCAAGTGACAGAATCCCACCATTGCAAGGTGCACCTGAATCTCTTCCTCTTGGTGACTTTGACAAACTTGGCTGTATTATAGGGCATATGTCAACTATCAATCTATTTTATGCCTAGTGTAGAGGGTCTATAGACTTCTTGCTAGCACACCCTACTTCTAGCAGAATTTTCAATGAAAGTCAACCTTTATCAAACACTTCTCTGTGTCTCCAGAGAATGATATCCTTGAGACATTAACTCCCTCAAAGGACTGATGTGTGACAGATCTTCAAAAGTGCTTAAGCTCTCAGTTCCCAGGTGGTCCCAGAAAGAGGTAGAATCTACAATGCCATCTTTGCTCTCATCCTGTATCATAGCTTTACTCCCTCCAAATGCTGAAATTAGAACTGCAGAAATAGCCACAAGAAGAAGGGTCTAAGGGTTCTTTCATGATTCTGAATTTTGTAGTGCCCAACTCTCTGTGTTTTTTGCCCTGGAATGCCTCTTTTCCTACAGCATTCACTCAGAAGATGTAACAGGGCTTCTTTTGGATACTTATCTTAAGATAATTGCATTACTGTTCTGATCCTGCAAACTGTTCATGAGAACCGTCTAGAAACAGCGAGTAATAATGGAAGTCTTTCACTTGTTCATTGATGGAATATTTTCATAAATTCTTGGGTAGAATTTTATTGTCCTTGATGTCCAGGCCTTGATGCTTGCTGTGTTATTTTGTATTTAGTCTTATGACAGTAAATTACTTACAGTTAAATGGAAGCAAGAAAACTTTTGATAGGGTATGACTGGTGGAATAGCCCAGCATCTTACTTCTGCAGCTTAAACCAAGACTGTATCTGTTGACCTTCAAGGCTTAGTATGGAACTTATCARGTTTTTGCCTGAAGAAGTTATTGTGAAGGATTCATAAAGTTTTTTCTTAACTTTTTAAGATTTTAAAGTTTCTGAAGAAAATATTTAAAATTTCTTACAACATTTCTCTTAACAGGTTCTAAAAATGGCAGGGCTTTTTCAAGATGGTAATGAGTTTCTATTCATTACTAAAAATGTTGCTTATATTTTAATTTGGGAAAGCAGAAATCTGATTCGTTAATTAAATAACAGCATGTGTTCCATCAGGATTTGTTCTGAAACTGGAATGCATTTTAAGCACATTCATCTGATAAATGGAACAGTGCAGTTCACTACCAACATGATCTAAAGCAGCTCAAGGTTCTTTACTCAGCTGAGATAAGTAGAAGGTTGACTGAGATAATAGCTTTGGCGGCTGAAATCCAGACTGATTGTCCCCTGATAATGCTTTCTTGCTTTCCCTACAACGAAACACAAAGAGAAGAGGTTCTTTGCTTGTTCATAATTATGAAGCATGTCTCTCTCAATGATGGGTTGCAGACAGTTTGTTGTTATCACACATATTTAATCTGGAGATGCTCAGAAATGTAGAAATACACCTCACATGTTAAGTGCCTTTACAACACAGAACAGAAAGCAGCACCCAGAATCCATTACAGCTCTACTAGTCGTATTCAGCCACAATAGCTCTATGATTACTGACACACTCTTCTTTATGACTTTTAGATTATAGCTGTCTCCTTACCCTGTTTTCCCTGATATATATCATTTCGCTTTTATCTTTGTTTTAATCATTATACTCCAAATTATTCCTCTGTCACTGTGCCAATGTCAAGTAAATTATTCCTTGTGTTTTACAGTTTTAGGTCATCTCAAAGCCAGATTTGAAGGTTTCCAAGATTGTGAGAGTACTGGTAAAGTTGAAAACTTTAAATTACAAGTACAGTATTGGAAGAAAACAGGAGGCAAAAAGTGACTTCTTCAAGATAAGTAACATTTTAAATTATACTTTATGTGAAGGATATTATTATAATTAAAAGATTTGTTGAAATACGGGCACGATTGCTTTTATGGGAGTTTCTGTAGATTTCATAAATAAGTGCTTCTGCATTATTAATAAGCAGATATATCTGCTAAGATAGTGGCATTATTTTCTTTGGAAATTGTGATTTCTAAATCGTGGCTTTAGTAAAATAAGGGAAACAAAGAAAATGTGGCATTTAAAATTTACAGAAGTTCTTTATATAGAAACACTTCTATTCAGCAGAGAAGTCTATAGAAAACTTGTCTTTAGAAATCTTTTCTCTTGACACTTGATTWCTTTCCTGTCTTACCCGTTGATGATTCTTTCCAAAAGCCCTCAGTYGCCCTATATGAGAAACATTGAGGATTTGGATTCCAGAGAAAAAAAAGAGTTTTGTAGCCGGATATCATAGAATCATAGAATGCTTAAGGTTGGAAGGGACCTCAGAAGTCATCTAGTCCAACCYCCCTGCACACACAGGGTCACCCAGAGCACGGGSCACAGGGCTGTGTCCAAGCGGGTTTTAAAGATCTCCAAAGAAGGAGACTCCACAACCTCTCTGGGCAGCCTGTGCCAGGGCTCTGTCACTCACCCTCAYTGTCAAGAAGTGTTTCCTTAAGTTCCTGTGGAACTTCCGATGCTTCAGTTTGTGGCCATTTCCTCTAGTCCTGTCAGTGGCCACCACTGAAAAGAGGCCGCCCCCTCCTCCTCACTGCCTCCCTTGAGGTATTTATAGACACTGATCAGGTATTTATAGACACTGATCAGGTCCCCTTCTCCAAGCTGAAGAGGCCCAGCTCCCTCAGCCTTTGCTCATAGGGCAGATGTTCCAGGCCCCTGGATGTGGATCTGAATACATGCAAGACAGATAGAGACACTGCTACTATTTACTGCTATTATTTACCTTATAATCACATATAAACTTCAGGTATAAAAGATCTTCTTACCATTTTTTTTTTTTTTCACAAAAATGGTTCATTTCTTTTACATTTATCTCCAGAGTTCATCTCAGGTCAGACAGAATATTAAAATCTCCTTCTCTCCAGAAGCCTAACAGTTCCTCTGATTTGCAAAGTGATTATAATTTCATTTTTCTCTGTAATCATTTTTTAGTTACTCAGTCTATTTTTAACAACTACAGATGGAAACAAAATGGATCTGAAGAAGAGACATTCATTAGCAAGTAAGTATTCAGGGATTAGAAAAGTCTGTCTGATTCACAAAGCAGAAATGGCATTTAGTATCCAAGTCCCCTTCCAGACAAAATTAGCAAAGCCTGCAGTGGAGTTAAAGCCTGCTGGTTGCAAAATTGGAAATTGGTTTCCTGGGGCTCTCTGTAAACTCTTCATTACTTTACTCAATCATGGTTCATTAGTAAGTTAACAGACAGAAGACCAGCACACATTGGGATATGCTTAGAGCCAGCCCTTCCATCTCCTTGAACATCACTTAAAACTTGAATGTCACAGCAGATTAGACACTGTGTCAAACTGCATTTTCCCATCAGCTGCAATACGGACAGCAAACAGATCATGACCACTTACTCCTTGAAATTGTCAGGTGCTTTTTATCATGCATTTCAAAGAGTACCACATGGGTTTTAATTCAAAGTGACTGTGATGGAACAAACAAAAGATCCCAAAAGGCATCTGAGAAATAAGTGAGTAGAAAAAAACTAGTTACCAGTTTCATGTAAAATGGATTTAATGTCTCCCCTAAACTTAAACCTAATTTGCTAGAAGAAAACTGCCACAGGTGACATTATAATAGCTAAACATTAAGCTAAAAATAGTTGTTGCATCTCTGGGATATGTCGCATTTTAGCTACAATATAATTTTGAATTACAGCTGAGAGCCAATTATCTATAACTCTAGCCAGTGTCTCAGTCTCCATTTCTTATTAACTTCTACTGTGTTTCTCCCTAGCATGACCTGACTTTCCAGAAAAACATTCATTCTAACTAGCTGAATTGCTGAAATGAGCTATAAAAAGTAGAGAATTGAAATGCTTCTGTATGTTTAATATTTTCAAGTTATAATTGTCATGAGTTGCCATTAGTTTTGAAAATAAAAGGCATGCTGGATATTAAATAAAACAAACTTTTGGAAATTATCTGTGGGCAGAGGCCCCCTTTTAGTACAGTTTACTCATGGCTTTGCAGTATTAATGGGAAGATATAGTGACTGATGCTTTGGGGTTTGTCCTGGTATAACTGCTATGGCTTGCATTCAAGACACTTAATGCTGATGCTTAACTTAAGATTCAGATMATTTGTTAACCAGAGATGACTTATTCCCTGTATAGTTCAGGAAGAAGTTAGTTAGGCAGCCCAAAATTGGAAAAGCTTTGTCTGCCTCGAGTACTGTGATGATCTATATGCAATTACACAGAGAGAAAGAACAGTGTGATTGGTCTYTGGCTCCGAAATGTGAGTGCCATAGTAGCCTTATACCTATGTAAGGCAATATACCTAGCAACGTCAGTATGTCTGCATAGGTGTCTGAGCTGCCCCAAATGGTCAATCTTTTCCCAACAGGGACCAAAGACTGCTGAAGCCTTCTGCAAGAAGCTTCAGTTTTCATTTTCTGCCTCTACACAGTGAAATTGCTGTATTTATTATTAAGTGYTACATTCTCAGTTTGGTATCTCTCTAGGCTGATGTGTTCTGTTTGATTATTTCTGTATAGCAATAAACAGGGGACTTCTTTGAGGCATCTCAGGGATGAAACTAGAACTATATATAGACAGGGTGGATGCCATGGTACACTCAAAAACCTTGCTTTTTCAGTCATTACACAAAGTTCTGGTCAGGACATGCTACAGCTTCCCTCCAGCCTGACAATGATGTGGATCCTCTCCTTGTGGGAATGAAAGGAAGGACTTTCTCCAGGGACAACAAGGACAACAAGGACATATGATATTTATCATCTCAAATGTAGTAAAATGCGGTAAACTAGAATTCAGTAAACATGTTTCATTCCCGGACTACCTGGTACCTAGGGGAAAAACAAAATATTCTCACCTGCACAATATTCACATAATGAATGTCAGGCTACACATATGCTTGTGCCTCTGTGGGTTCTGACATCTGTTTGATGGATTATCACCTAGCTTATACTAAAGACAATTGACCTGCTGAGAGTTGGCCTTTTGTTATAAATGTTAACAAAACAATTAATCACTCCTTAATTTATTGCCGGGACTTTTCAGTTCACAAGCTTGATGTTGTAAGCATTGTAATACATGAAAATTGTAAGCATTGTGATATATGAAAATTAGAAAAAATGCAAAAAGCATAAACGTGCAGAAAAGATACATTACCAGTGTGTTGCACAGGAATCAGTTGGTCAAAGCTATGAGAGCTGTGAAGGTCCATCCTCTCACATTGAYAGGTCTGAGAGACATTAGCAAACTTTCATGAATATAGTCCCCATTTCAGCTAATACATATGATCCAATAACCTGTATAACATCAGGATAAGAGAGTGGAAAGTGAGAGCAGGGTACGTGTTGGGACAGACAGATGGGCAATCAGGCTGCTGGGAGGTCATAGGCTGAGAAGCAGGAGACAGTGAAGGCTTCAGACTTGGGAAACTGATAAGAACATGACTGAAAGGGATGGGATAAATTTGCTTTTGTGTCACACACAGCAATACTAAATTTAAAGGCTTTTTAATACAATAATCAATGTATTCTGTGCCTGAAAATTTTTCTCTTGCACTGAAAATGTTGGCTCATTTTTATTTACAAGTCTGCATCTTGGTTAACATATTTTTTCAACCTAATGCATTTCCTAATAAATACATTGAAAGGTGTTTGGTTTTGGTGTTACAAATGTGCAYATATCAAGAAGAATTAAAATATGCAGTTCTGAAAAGCATAGCTCTTTTTTTCCTTGAAATTTGATTCCCTGTCTATTGCACTGATTTTACTGGATCAGTATGGCACTATCATGAAAAAAAACATTTTCTCTCAATGAATTCATAATTAGAATGACAACTTAGATGCCAAGATATCTACATTAAGAGGGTATTTCTGTATTGAATTAGGTATAGAAATCCTATATATGTTTTTCCTAAAGTAAAATCTGTTATTAGCTTTTCTAAGGTATCTATTAGGTYTTTATTCAATGACTGTAAAGAAAACTATCTTGGAAACATATTTATATTATTAGATAGGAATCCAGGAGTGCTTCCATTCTCTGCAGTGTGGTCTACAATAACCTGGGAAGATTATATGCATCTTATTAGAGACTAAGAATATTATTTCTTTGATGGGTATTGTAATAGATGTGGTTTTGCAGAGTTCCCCAGACCTCTTTAGGAGACTGAGCCTATGTAATCTGGCACAGGAGCAGCACATCACTGACTGAGGGCATTGATGCAGGGGCATTGCATTAGCAGCATTCAGGGATKTTGTTTTGTATTAGATTTAGTCTACCTACCTGAATCTAATGTTCTCATCATGGATGTGGTTTAAAGCTATCTGAAGGATAAATATTGGTTTGGACCATTGTGCTTTCATGCCCAGGAAGCATTCATGCCCAGAACAGCATTTCCTGTGCACCTGGAACAGAGTCTTCCAAAAGGAGCCTAGGCTAAGCATTGATTTGTGAAATAAACCAATCAATGTGTTAAGTGTGTTGGAGAGTGGTAACTCAGGGCTTCACTTCCAGTTCTACAGTTGCTCTAAACTGAAATGCKAAAGGAAATGCAGCCCCAGCGGTACAGTAAGCTCTGACAGGGCTGGATTTCTCTCTATTTTCAATATTATTCTCAATGTTTTGCAGACTGTGTATCATAGATACTTGTCAGAAGTTTTCCCCATAAGTCCCTGAGTTCCTCACATGAACATCTCATTGCATTAACAGTACTGTAGTTTCTAAAGCCCCTGCCTTTGAAAAACATGATGAACACTCAAAGTTTCACTGGCAGCCTTGGCTTAACATTCAAATAATTAGTRTAACACTGAGGAGCAATTACAGTTAACTTGGATGTGCAGCCTTTGGGGGAGCCACTAAAGAGATGCCAAATTTGTGCAAATTGTTATAGATCCTGTAGCACTTCAAAACACATCCCAGATGTTCTGACCTGCTGTCCTCCTGGCCAAGGGTCTCTAATTCAGCTAATGCTACCACAGATTAATGTGTGTTGCTGCAAATGCTGATGGCTGCAGAGGAGATGTTCAGCTGATGACTGATTGCTATCACTGCGCTATGAATATGAGGTGCAGTTTATTTCTGTGGGGAACACTCCTTCAATAAAACATAAAAAATATTAGAGTTTCTTTGAGCAGCTGTTATCCTGGAATGGAGAGCAATGATTATTTAAACTGTTCACGTTTTACCCTTTCTTCCACACAGTAGCAGCCTGGGGAATAATCAAATTGTTTACTGAATCTTAAAGAACTCATTTATGTTACAAAGTCTTATACGTGAAGTCTAGGTTTCAGAAGTCAGTATCAAGTTTATGGTCAGTCATTTCGGAGATTTTTATTTTGCAATGCCTTATCATGTGTCTGGAAAAAATGATCAAAATCACAATGGAAAATTCCATTCTCTCTCATATGACTTTAAGTAGACAGTTATACTGCAACTAATTGTTTTCCCAAATTAGAGTACTAAACAAGAAAATGGTAAAATAGATCTGTTGTTGTGTTAGAGAAAACGGGTAAATTTGTAGCTAAACTTGCTTAGCAGGGTGGAGTGTGAAAGGCAGAGTTGCTCAGTACAGGATGCGCAATACTTGCATAAAATTGTTTATGCAATTACAATATTAAGAATATCATTTTGATTTCTGCTGGAGATCATCTCACAAGGACACTGAAAGTTCAAGTAATTTTGTAAAAGTAAAAAGAGAAAGGGTCTTTTGAAACAGGTTCTGCATAGATAACGCTAAACTACAAGCAAAAATGCACTTTATAAGTGCAGCTGTTCTGTTGACTCTTGCTTAATATTTATATCCATATAGGTCTACAGCCCTAATTATCACCAAAGGATTGTATTGTAGAACAACTATCATGTGTTCATTGGTTAACACAGTTTGTGTAGATTTACTTCACATTGGATAGTGATAACTAATGTAATTTTGGTTTTGCTAAAAATTTCTTAGAGGAGCTTGGCAAACTAAATACTGCTACAACCTATCTTTAGCAGCTCTGTTACTTACTTTTTATAGCTGATGTAGTCTCCCTTCAACATCACCTATGACGGCTAAAGCATTAAATGTAATACATTAATTTCTGTATAAATTGCAATATAAAAGCCCCCCTAAGCCCTCAAAATGTACTCCTGCATCTTATCATGAATAATGCAGTATAATTTTAAACATGTGATAAGCAATTTGGCCTTTTGGGTATAATTTAAAAATTAATTTGCTGAAAAATGTCATCCTAGCAAGGATCCAAACATTTTACATTCCATTTTTTAGAGAGAGTATTTCAGCTACTGTTTACTTTCTTATGAATTACTACCAAAATCTGAGAGGCAACTTTTCAAGTGAAGGGATTACAGAAAAGTTTTGGGCTCCTGTTAGAGGAGCTGTGTTATCATATAAAAGGAAATATGATATTAATAAGAGGAACAAAAAATAAAAGAGGGGAAAAGACCTTTGCTTGAAAAATAACTTGTGTTTTAAAAAAAGTACACAGCCAAATTCTGAAGTGCATTATGCAATGGGAAGTCCTGTATTTCCTAACATTTCTACATCAAGTTTAAATATGTGGCTGCTCCAGTAAAATTTTCTTAAGTATTACTGCTGTGTGATGTTTAGATTCCTGAGAAAATCTGGAAGTCAAATTCATCCTAAAGAGATCTTAAACCAGCAGTGCCATTTACATAAGTCTCTGCTGACGCACTCGGTGCTGCTTCCAGGAGTTTCATCTCTGAATCAGCACAGGGGTTCGTTGACAGCACGTCATTTTCCCTGATGTTTGAGGAGCGAAATAAGTGACGGTCCCTCTTGAGGCATGTGTCCTGTGCAACTGCACTTTGATTTTCCATTTGATGTGCAATAACATTTCGTGAAAGGCTCATAAGAAAATCTGAAATCACTTGGAAATTAGTGGGTTGCTGCCTGCTAATTTTGCTGCCTGCAAAGCTTAAAGGTATATCCAGTCCACACTTACTTTTCTCCTGAGTTCAGGTAAAACTTGACATATGTTAATGAGGCAACAGGAACAGGTTTGATCACAAACCTTAAAAAAAAACATAGCAAATACTATCTTGTGGGAAATGAAAATAAACTTCATTTTTTTTTTAGTGTGCTCTTGTGTATTTTGATTTTCTGATTGTGTTTGTTCATCTTTTAGATAGCAATAGTACAGACATACAATCAGGTCATACCATTTAATTTTTAGTGTACAAAGAAATGCAAAAAGATATTGCCCTTTTTACAGAAAGATGCAGACCGTTATCTATAAAGAAGCTTTTGAAATTTAATGTAGGATCCTGATTTAAGCATCTTCTTTGTTGTGGCTTCTGGCTATCATATTGAATGAGGTATGAGAACAATGCACATGAATATACAGACTTACATAACAGCCAGCAACTAAACAATAGGAAATTTTGCTGAATTCTTTGGATTTGCATCTGATGTTCTATATATTGTACATGTAATGATACTCTAAGAGCAATACTGCTAATCCACACTGCATGATAAAAAAAATGCAAGGATGTGGGAACAAAAAAATGTTAATAAAATATATTACTGGTATAAGAATCTGGGGAAGGAATTTGGAGCCACTGTAAATATACCTGACTTGCAGTTCAACAGCTCAGTGCTTCAGCATACCTTAGATGAGATCAGTAAATGAAAACTGATAATTTGCAGCCTATTCCAGCCTAGAAAGTTGTTTTCATTTCACTCTGGGTGTAAATTTTGGTTTCTATGGAGTTGCATCACAGACTGATGTGACCTATTGGGGGTAAGCTCTAGAAAAGGATGTGTTAAAGATATACAACCACTGTATTCAATAGGCTGCTAATTTTGATTGCTAGCCCTGGGCAGATGTTCTCACAGAAAGATCTGAATGTATTTGGAGGAGAACGGAGGCTCATGGAAATTCATCCTGTCTGCTTACCTTAGGACAGAGCACATTTCCTAAAGTTTCCTAAAGCACTTTTCCTACTGAAAGTAGTGCTATTTTTATAAAATCATTGCCCATGCTTTTGTTATTTTCATTTTGCTTTTGCCCAAAGTAATAGCAAAAGTTAAGAGCATACAGTAAATAAAACTGAACTAGATGCATTTGTTTCCCCAGCCTGTGTGTAGTGAGAGATGAAACACCTTGCCTGGGGCATTTGTCTGTTTACCAAAAAGGACAAAAGGTACAGACAAATTTCAGGACATTGTGCTTTTGAAAGTACACAGAACAGCGTTTCAGTTCTGTGAGGTATAATATAACAGAAATATTATAAATTACTGATTTGTGGTTTCTATGGTGATATAATTTCCCCAAATACATTTTCTCAAAACCGTAAAATTTCCATTGAGCAGTGTATATAAGATATCACTGAATTTTCAGGTAGTAACTTTAGGCTTTATTTTTTAGATTCTTGTTGACTGGTATGCCGTAAATTAAAGAGAATGTGGTTGGAATATCTGTAAAATGATGCTAAAATATACTAGAGGTTAAATATGGTATTACTATGAATTTATATCGAAGTCACATAAAACATGTACTAATAATATCTTCAAAATGAAATTTTATTTTATATCTTGAAACATAATCACAGAATCACAGAATCACCAAATGGTTAAGGTTGGAAGAGACCTGCAGAGGTCATCTAGTGCAACCTCCATGCTCCAGCAGGGACACCTAGTAATAGCTGATTGGAAGATATAACAGGAGTATTTGACTTTTTTTTCTTTTGACTGTCCTTAAAATACAGAATAATTCACTTGTTTATGCCATTGTTGATCCACAATTTGCAAAATACAAGCAATGTTTAAATATACAGGGAAATGCACATCACCTTTTTCACATCGCAGAGAAGACTAATTGCAAAGATAATCTTTGCCTTGATTTATCTGTAGCTGATTAATTGGCCCAGATATAAACAAGGCATATGAGTGTTGCAGTGCCTAAAGGCTTTTTAAAGAGCATGCATATCCTATTTGTATTGAGGTAACTGTTAACTGGCTAGTCTTCAGCAGAGGTGACAAATATTTATAAAAGGGTAATCATGGAATATATCCAGAAAAGTTTCTTAATTATCACTGGAAATATTCAGGCTCTCTGGCCAAAAAGTCAGAGGTGCTTGCAAAGAATCTTTACACTGCATAATTTTGGATGAGACTGACGAGGGAAGTCTTTTTCCCCAGTACTGGACATGTTGAAGCTGCTAACTTGACTGCAGCTCTGCCAAAACTCATTAAAGTCAGTCAGGAGCTTGGCTATCAAGTTCAATGGACTTTGAATATGGTCTGTAATTTTAAAGTGTTTCAGAAATGATGTCCATACTTTTAGTTTGTTGATGTTGATATTCATTCCAAGCAGACAAGGCTATCATTTTATATAGAATAAAGTTCTATTTCATAATTTTCTCTGTGACAGTGAGAGTTAGCCGCCTTAGCAAGCTCATCTATGAATCCTTATGGTCTTTAACACATTCTCTTGCTGGTGATCTTCAAAAGTAGCTGTGTAAACGTACTTGGAACTGATGTGCTGTGTACATGGAAATTCAAATTGGGCCATTTAAGAAGAACACCATTCAAGGAGGATGAAGCAAGTCTAACTAAGGCAGACACCTAAGACACAATTTAAATTACACAGAGAGGTGACTATGAGAAAAAAAATCTCTGGAAGATTTGGGTATTAAAAAGGCTATGGAAAACTTCCTCATCAACTTTGGTCAGCATGAGGGTGCTTGGGGATAGTTATAAATAAAGAAGAGTTTGGAAGTGGTTCTTTTTAAAGAAATGTGCTTACTATACAATCTAAGAAGCCGCACAACTGTCCCTAAATTAGATTTTATATGCTGACTGAGAAGTAAAAATAAATTGTCATTGATGTGGGAATATTTTACAAATAAATTAGAGTAGSTTTGCTATCTTAGCAGAAAGAAAGATCTATAGAAAACAATACTTTTACTTGTAGTGGAGTTACAAAAAAGCAGCCTTCTGTCAAATACAGTTATAACAGGCAGACTAAAATGAACTAGTTTTCAAATTTAGATCAATGTTCAGATATATGTGAGCAACAAATAAAYAGAGAAAGAATTACAAACCACATCTCAAAAAAGTGGCATATATTAAGTGAAATTGTTTTACTAAGTCTCAGGTATCAAGTAACAAAAGAGATTATAAATGAGAAGTGAGAAGCAAGAAATGCAGGATCAAGTATTATTCTGTTAGAAAAGCTTCCTCCTGAGTATGAAATACCTCCCCTCATGGTCACCATAATCAGTTGTTCTTTATGTCAATCATAATCTAAGGTAACTGCCTACACTCTTTGCTGTTTGTACTCAGAGAAATATTATCTTTCTGCTTAGATACTGACAAATAAAACTAAAATCCAGCCCAAGGAACAAATCAACATTTTCTTTTTCAATTAAAACATCCCTACTTTTGGTACTGTTAACTATGGAGAGAAGTGGGTAGAGCAAAAGCATTTAATGACCAAGTTTTGACTGCTAATAGAAGTAGAAAAGAAAGATGACAGGGTAATCAGATAAAAWTGGCCTTGGAGCCTTTTAAAATAACAGTTTCTCCACAGTTGCTAGTGATGCAAGACAGTGAATACCATCCAACTAGATGGACAGTGGAAGCAAAGTCTCAAATTCAGACTTAAACCGATAGAAGCGTAGTTAGATCCYGAGTAATCCACATGGAAAGAGGTTGCACTTGACACTTACAGGTCTATGATACCTTACAGCAAGTTGTATAAGGAATGTCATTTTCCAGGCAAAAGGAAACCATAAATATTTTTTCTCCATCTTCAAGATGTGTTACAGAGTAACTTAATTTTACCAGGATATCTAAGGAGTTCTTCCTTTAGGAGCACTGATGGCGTGTCTGTGTCTTGAGATGAGGATACAAATGTCTGTAACCTACACCTTCAACTCTGAGTTCTGCTTCACAAAACATGAATGATAAAGTTAGCCCCTCAAGGACTCTCAGCTACAGCTCAGATGGGTGATGTCATCTACCAAACCTTGGTCACAAAAAGCTTGTAGATTGGAAATACGTGTGCATCTCACTAAAACACATCATAAGAAAATTAATATCCTTGAAATCTTTCAAGCTAAGAGAAAAATGGATAATGAATTGCAGGACATTAAGCAGCACAACATGTTGTCTGCAACAAGAGTGAAGGCTTGCTGATACCCATGGTTGTCCAGCAATGTAGAAGGTCAAATATCTCTTCTTTCACACTTGGTTATTTTATAACATTCATTAAATAAATGCAGGCATTTTGATTATGATGATTTTATTTAACTATTATGAATTTATTTAACTATTACATTACTTTTTCTGTCAACAAGGCTACAGGAACAGAGAAAATTGGGAAGACAAGAAGATATTGTGGAAGGACATATTTCTGTATAAAAAAAAAAGAACAGGAAAAATTTGCATGCAGTTTCTCTGAGGCACAAAGTGGAAAGAGTGGAAATAGATGCAGTGAAACAGCAGCAACTAGGAAGAAATGCATGGCAGCCCTTAAGCAGACTGAGATGTAGAAAGAGCTCAGAGTGAGGGAGGCAGTCATTAAAAAAAATAAATAAAAGAAGAGGCTGTGGCAAAAGTTAAAACAGAGTTAAAAAAATAGTACTGAGTATCCGAGAGACGAAGAGAACAGGGAAGATATGAAAGAAAACAGCAAGAAATCAGAAACAAGGTGCTTTGGGGACAAAAGGGGATAAAAAGAGCTTATATGTGTTTCTGAGGCATCTTGTTGGGAAAGGATCAGAACTTCTTCAACCACTCAGGAGCAGAAATAGGAACTGAATTTAAGGGAGAGAGAAGAAGAAATTTATTTCTTGGATAGAAAAGGGAAAGAAAACAATAAATCTCTACAGCTGTGGTTACAGAGACTGGACTCTCTTCAAGACTTGGAGTGGATACCTACAAGAAATGGGTTATAAGATATAAGTTATTCACAAACAATAAAAATGAAAAGACCTGGGGTATATCTGTATAGACAGAAATGTGGTTTAATGCATGGCCCTAGCCAGATGATGGAAACCAGTTGCTGTGTTACTCAGGACAGCACTTAAAACAGTAATGCATTTTTATAGCCCATAGTATCTTTCAAGTGCAGACAGACCATTTTAAGAGTAGTTCAATGAATAATGTCAAGGTTACTTGTTAAAAAAAATGGTGAGGCTAGACACCGAAGTGAATCTATGGGTCTTTCCTCAAAAACAGGCAAACAAGAAAGATATTCTAAAGGAAAAATGAAAGGTTTGTTTTGGTCCATAGCCTCTCATGAATCTGATGTAGGTGTGAATCCAGACCAGGTTGATAGGCAACCAAAGCTGTCACTGCTTACCAGTCCATGAGAGATGACTATGGCTGTGTGCTGTCCTTCAAGCTGTGAGACATCCTTCCTGCAGTCACTGGGGTTAATTAAATCCTGCGCAGGGCAAACTTGGTGGCCCTCCTGGCAGTCAGATGGTGCGCACAAAATACACACACAGCCAGGCACACTGGTCAGCACAGAGCAGAACTTCTCCAGCACCCACAAAAACAGAGAGCTCTCAAACAAACATGAACTGCATGGACTACCCGATCCTAGTCAGTTACAGTCCAGTAGTGAAATACCTGTGTATGTGTATATATATATATATGTATGTAAACATGCTTATACCTCATATATGCATACACAACACAAACATCTCTCCAGTTACTGGTCTTAACAGCTTTGTCTATCCAGTAGCACCATGAATATAGTACATCCTCCCTTGCCTAGGAGAATAGCTGGCAATAGAGTTCTTTAGGAAAACTGGACTGATTGCAGTGGTCCGGAGCAAGGTTTGGACAGACAAGTGTATTGACAAGCAGCCAGGTTACATTCACCTTTCCCCTTTTATCCCTGTTCTGTTTCCCCATGCTCATTCCTTCCTGATTCCCCTGACCACGTTTCCCAGCATATTCCCAATATTTCCCCAAAATATTYCATGGTAAGTTTCACACCATCACCAAATTCCATCTGCTCCACCACAAATCCTTTTCCTCCTGTATCTCCTACCCCAGAGGCAGTGATTCCTTTTGGTTTGCCTGTTGTTCCCAGAGGAGGGTTTTTTTGCCCGATCCCTTTCAAAGGGCTTCCTGTAGGACCAGCAGGTTCATTGTCTGCTTCTGGCAGCCCTAGTGCAGCTGAKCCCATGTGCCCTTGGTAGCACTGCCCAGATCACTAGGGTTCGCCTGTCCATCACTGCTGCTCTGCTCCTCACCAAGCCTTGGGTTTTAGGGCCTTTAACCATGTAACCTAGCAATGACTAAGGCCAGAAGCACTCTTAATTTCTTGCAGAGATTTATTACTCCATTTTATCCCTATCTGTCTTGTTCTGAGAGACTCAAAACTGGACATAGCATTCCACTGCTGTGTGGTCTAACAAACATCAAGGGGAATAATCCATTCTCTTAATCTCCTCTCTATGTCCCAAGATCCGCTGGCTGTCTCAGTATTGTGGCCCCAGATACAGTTGGCCATCTATGTTGCCAGGGCTCACACAGATGTTTGTATGGAGAGCAYGTAGGTTAGATTTCTTCATTAAATTGTCACATGAAGTCTACTGAATACATGTGGGAAACTGAGCAGACTAGTCTTCTAGGATAGCCAACTAAATTAAATAGCTATAGTGATGCAGATATCTTTAATATCTGGTGATGTCAATTTAAAAAGTTCAAGAGTATAAATTTCACCAGGAGCAAAGACCATTGTTTTCCTTGCAGATATTGGTCGTGTGATTTATTATCATGTGTCAGAAGCAGACAACACAAAAATAAAAAGCAAGAATTGGCAATCCTCAAATATTTATTGCAGAAAATTTCCTTGTACTCTGAAGTATACCGAAATATGTATTTCTCCTCCTTAGCAGAACTGTATTCCTGAGAGTGTACTGAAGAAGTTTCTTCTGACATGGACCTTTATTTTGATAAAGTCTTGTGAAACATGGCATTCTGGAAAGCTGCARCAGAAAGAAGTTTATCATAATGTGCATATTAAGTATCAGTATCTGATAGTCAACATAGTCTTGCAGGTCCTTGCCCACAACTAGAACAGTCAAACCATTCTTTAGGAATCAGAAAAAACTATTCTTTCAATACTATGTTTAGTTACAATCTCTACTATTAATGAATTTGAGTACCTTTTTAGATTTCAGTGGTGGCCAGCGATAGGACTAGAGGAAATGGCCACAAGCTGAGGCACCAAAAGTTCCACAGGAACTTAAGGAAACACTTGTTGACAGTGAGGGTGACAGAGCCCTGGAACAGGTTGCCCAGAGAGGTTGTGGAGTCTCCTTCTTTGGAGATCTTTAAAACCCGCTTGGACGCAGCCCTGTGCCATGTGCTCTGGGTGACCCTCCGTGAGCAGGGAGGGTTGGACTAGATGACCTCTGAGGTCCCTTCCAACCTTGCGCATTCTATGATTCTATGTGCATGTCTTGCCTCCTATTTGGGTATTCTAGGTCTTACTTCTCAAAAGCACTGTGAAATAAACTCATTTTGAATTTGCATAATGTCTCACAGAAAAAAATGTGAATGGAATATTAGTGAATGAGCAATATATTTGAACTTGCAGCTTGTTTTAAGCAGTATGAGGTGTATTAGGTGGTTTTACATGCTATTGCTGTATCAGCTTACATAGTCTTTGTCTCCCTGTAAATTGATTTTACCCCAGTAAATTGGATTATGACAGCATATGATTGGTAAGAAGATACCTTATTCAGTTATAAATTATCTTTTTGCATCATTCCAGACACAAAGAACAGAAATAATGTAAACTCGGTAGGCCCATTTTATGGGCAAGCAAGCAGTTTACAAGCTGATTGCTTTTCACAGTTTTTTTTTTTTTCTAATGCTACATAAACTAATTTGAGAGGATCTGTAATAAGTTAAGACTAACCAATGGCAAATGATAAAAAGAATGGTATTGCCACATTTCATTCAAAATAAAGTATGAGGATTTCTTCTGTTCAGATTGCAGGCAATAATAACTCCATACTGATARGAATTTCACTTCAGCTATATGGGCAGTTGATTTAATAGAAATGTGTAAATAATAGGAACTCGGATGACAATCTGTTTTTCCTGTTGATTCATTTTGATACAATAATAACATTTTCATGCTATGTTGCAGCTGAYTGTTAAGGCATGATGCGTTTAGTGACTTGGTTTTGCAAAATGTAACTGGTGTTACAGACATAATTAATCAAACAAATGCCTTTGATTTCATTTTTTCTCATTGACAAGCTAAATTTATTCAGCTTTAACACGAATAAGATAATAATGCTACCAACCTTTAGGCTATTTTGGTTTACTTCTCTGCAGATAATCATAYTGGGGTTTACTCCTAAGAATTTGCAAAAGTCATGTTGAATAATGATTAGGTACGATTACTACACACCAGGGATTTCTCATAATTCTTTATAGCTTTGAAATTGATTGGATTAATTAAATTAGCTGAAGTCATTGCCTATTTTTCGTCCTCCTTTTCATCCTCCTTTATATTTTTTGTTTTCTAATTCCTTTCCTATTTCCCCTTTCTCTGCTTTACATATCATCTCTCCCTTGTTCAGTCCTTACTTTCCTTTTTTTGTTTGTATTTATTTATTTTTATTTTCTATTACTGATTTCTATTGTCTCTCATTATCCTCTACTCTCCTCGCATCCCCTTTTATCTCTCCCCCTTTTTTTGATCACAATTATTAGAGGTCTGATGATTCTTCTTTTAAAACAAAGGTGTCAGGCAGAGAGTGATGAGAGTGGATGAGGCTGGTTAGCTGGTTACAGAACTCTCATATAGCAAAGGCAGTAACCTTTACTAGTGAGACTGATTGTGCTGAAGTGTCAATAAAGTTGCTGCAAAAAGAGAATTATTATTTCAGATTGGTATGTCTTTTCCAGAAGGGGATTTACTGTGACTAATTCACCTAATTGCTATACTTCAGCTAGTCATCCTACAGGCCTTCTGTGATCAAAGAGTACAAAAAGACGTATCCGCCCAGAGATTAATCTTGCACTTTTTAGAGTAGCTGTTCTGTAGCTTATCAGTTTACTAGACAACTTGTTTTCAGAGTAAGGTGGGGTGAATCCCACTTACACTGTCATCATCCAGGTGAGAATTAGAGCACAATGGCACTGCCCGTTACAAATTTTCCTATGCAAAGAAGTATTTAAGCCAGCAATAGTCAGCTATCTTCTGCATTCTAAATTCAGTGAATATGAATGTTTTGTGCCCCACAGAATAGCCAAGTGAAGCCTTTTGTAAAGGTAACTCAAGTAGCACTATCTTTCCTTTTACATAGTGCTTCCTTAACTGCTCTTGCACTTGCAGTGCCACAGAGCACTATCCTTCCTACCTTCACTTGAGAGATGTCTTCAGAGTTTGCTGGGCAGCTGGAAACAGCTGTAAAGGTTCTGTGGGGTACTGCGCATGTGCTTGAATGCTTGCATTTCATTAGAGACATTTAAATGCAACTATAGGTCCCTTCCAACCTCAACCATTCTGTGATTCTGTGATTCTGTGATTCTGTGATTCTGTGATTCTGTGATTCTGTGATTCTGTGATTCTGTGATTCTGTGATTCTGTGATTCTATGATTCTGTGATTCTGTGATTCTGTCATGCTACAGCTCAAGTAGGACATGCAACCGATCTGATCCAAAGCAATTTATTGATCTATGTGACTATCAACGTTTTAATTGGTAGTCCTTTCCTTTGCTACAGATTTGGAAAGGTTCTTGGATAGATTCATTTTTACTTTGACTGCAACTTGAAACATACTGTAAGATGTGTTTAGAACTGTTTGTCTGCTTCTAGGAGTGCACATCAGATCTACTAGTTAGATTTAAATATCTTTTTTTTTTTTTTTTGCATTTTCCACTTGTGTTTTAATGCATCAAGAAATTATGTGTAGGGTTAAAATTTATCTATGGTTTTACACCACATTTGTGCTTGAGGTAGTTCATCATGAAATAACACCACGTCCATTTCTGCTTAAAAATAAATTTAATAAGTGTTGAACTAAGTGTTGTAAAAATAAAAGAATATAGTGCATAGTTTTCTGTGTCTGTGTATATATGTTCATGAGACAAAAATCAATGCCTATTAATTAGGCCTTCTCAAAACTTCTATTAGGAGATATTATGTTCAGTTGCTTCTGTCTTTCCTGAGTTTTAGCTATTTGGACTGAATTTTGCTGCACTGAACATCACAAGTAAGACTTTTCCTCTGTTGGTATGATTGAGTTCATCATCAGTGGTTATTTAAATGAATACATTTTATTTTGCACTGAGGTAGACAGGATTCACACATTTTATGAAAGAGTGATTTCTTGCTGGGGTGAAATTCAGTTATTAAACCAGGCTTCTTTGAATATGTAGCCTTTCTGCTTTTATGGTATAGAAAGGTTACCTGGGTGCATTCCCAGAAAAGGGGCCTTAAAGTGGGGGAATGCAACAGTTGCTTCTGAAATAATCAATGAACTGATCTCTCTCTCCTGGAAACACTGAAGGCAATAGGTGAAATTCATCTTGATCCTTTCTTTTATTTACTTGTTCTTGTCATCAATATAAACCTTGCTGTGCAGGCAGTTCCAAGAACATTTATCTTGGACCAAGTCTTAAAAGATGCTTTAGAAGATGCCTATTTTAGTAGTGGTAGAGAATTCCATTAAAAGTCAAAATCGAACTGGATTAAGTCGATTTCTGCTATAACAGAGATTTCCCACTAGTAAGGAAAATAATATAGTTACAGGGATTAGTTTAAAAGTCTAGTTAAGATAAACCATTGGAAAGCTCTTAAAGGCGATGTAATTTTCTTCTGTTTTTTTTCTTTATTTCAACTCAAGAGGAAATTATTTGATAACAATTGAAAGAAAAAAAAAGCTTAAACTTGCTAAAAGTTACACATAATGGGGTCTAAAAGTGAACCAGATTATGGTAGATACTAGTATTGTGTATGAAGTGTATTGTTCTAGTGCATATAAAAAGCAATTCAGTCAGCAGAGTTACTACGAGCCAAGGACCATGGAGAAGCAGGGGGGTCCCTTGCTATATTTTAATGTGAGGGTGAATGAGAGAAAACTGTGCAGCCTTGCATTTGTGCACTTTCTATGTACTCTCTTCTGAGGTTACCTGGAGCTCGCCACAGCTGTGGGAGTTCATAAGCAGAACTGAAAGCAGGCAAAGGACCAATTTTTCCCCAGAAAGACTTGTAGAAGAAAGCGTCAGAGCTAGTGATTCGCCCCTCTGATTTCCAACCTTTAGTCCAAGCAACCACATTCATATGGGCAGCTCACATCACCCTCACCTCTCTTTCTCAGACATTTTTTTGTCTGTTAGAGCTATCTCAGTAGAATCCATTCAATATCCAGAAAGGAAAATGACAGTGTAATCCCAATAATTTTTGTTGCAGTAATACATTACTGTGACATCTGGGTACCATTTAAAGACAGGCAGAGATATTTGAAATAAATTCTCATTTATTCAAGCTAGATTGAATAAATGTAATCGAGCGAGATTGCTTTGATAAGCAAGTAGCAAACAAACTCATTAGAAGCAAGCTAGGCATTGAAGAAGAGAGCTCTAATTGGCTTTGCAGCCAATATACTCTATTGTGCCATAGACTAGCACATACACTGCCTTCAATACCTTGAATAACTCCTTTAAAATGAGGTCAAGTTGTTCCAACATTGCGCTGCAACCTAGGGAGAAAACATATGTCTATATCTCTATCAACATATAACATAGATTCTGCTGGTTGGGCATTTTTTTTCAGGATGAATGTATAACTGGACTTTCTGATCTTATTTGCTGAATTGCTCTTCTTCCATCTTTAGAGTTTAAATGGTTTCTCAGATAGTTTTGTTGATCTTCTATAAACTTCCTAAGCAGCTTCCAGCCACCTACTGTGTTATTGTTTTGGTGGTGTTTCTTATATCAATATTCTCGTTTTATGACCATACTCTGCAACACCTTCCTCCAGTGTCTTATTTCAGTGACATCTGTATATTTTAGTTAAGCTGGAGTCTTTGAACTTGGAACATTTATTTTGCAAGTGCTTTCCCACAAAAGAAAAAAAATATCCATCATGGTTTATCTCAACTCTCATTTTTTTTATTCTATTTTGTTATTCAAACATTGTTGAATCGGCAACTTATTATGAGCCCTGTAGTCTCTGGAGTGCCTGGATTGATATTTTTTCTATAAAATATGAAAGCAAATTTAATTTTGTTTTCCTCTTTCACCACAGAATTCCCTAAAAGTATATCTAAAATCTCATGATATCTGGCTCTCTTGCATTTGTTGTAAAAGTCACAAAACTGTTTCTGGGTCATTATGTATCTGTTTAATATTTCCAGAAAACAAAATCCCATGTAGCCTCTCCAAATCCCACAACTCTCAGTTCATAAAATGACCATCTTGCTGTACAGAAGCAATCAGTCTGCTGAGCCTTTATCTTTCAGAGAAGAAAAGCATATCTAAGCCATAATGAAACTGATATTTTTCACTATAATGAGGAGACATTCTGCTGCATAGTAGGTTTCCATAGCATTTATAGCAGTATAATTTATTTTTATTTGGGAAGCTGATCTTTGGAGGATTGTCCTAGGACTTATGTGGTCCTACAGAGGAATCAGTGATTCAAAGAGTTTTCATTTCTTAGAATAAGGAAGGTTCAAACATAAAATAAGCAAATTAGGTTTCAGCTAAGGGGGCTTGTGGACAGGAGCACATGTAAGAGGCCTCTGAAGAGCCACTCCTGACTCAAGTGTCCCTATAATGTGAAGAGCTTTACAAATGTGTAAGAAGACTGTCAGAGCATGCCTATGTGTGTATCCCCATCTACTTTGTGCATAGCTTAGTAAGCTGGTATATCATAGTCAAAAAAGGCTTGGGCTCTGATAAGAAAAGAATAATCAGCTCTTCTGACACTTGCTGTGTAAGCACCTGCTGCTTATACAGAACCCTCTGCCTGGGGAAGATGCTCTTCTTTGCAAGGTGACACCTGCAGATGCTGGAGGATGTCCCTGGTGCAGCAGGTGAGATGGATACCACAGGAAGGAGGCACTACTGAGAGAGCAGGAGTCTTGCCTTCATGAAGGAACAGCCCCTCATGGATGAATGGATGACTTTCTTGGGAATACATTGGGGTTGCTGTAGAATTTGTTGAAACTTCAAAGATTTTTTTAATATAATACAGAATATATAAATAGAATATATTTAGATGCAGAATGTACTTCATTATTATTTTTACCATTTTACAGATAGATTCTGTACTTCTGTGCAGAAAGCTGAAGGACACATTGTAGGATATGTAAGACAATTGTAAAGAAACCAAATTCAGATTTGTTGAGTCTCTATGTTATTGCTTGTTCATTTTCAAAGACCTGCTATACTGTTACACTGAAGTGGTCATTTTATTTTCATGATTTATGTACAGGGAAAATTAAAGATGCCATTAAAGGTAAGAATTCAGTGAAGGAAAAGCACTTGCTTGGCCTATAATTTGGTGGCCTATATGTCAGACTTAGTACAAGAATAGCAGAGTTTTACTTGGCCCGCAGAATATATCCAATTAGGAGGATATACAGATACCAACAAGAGAGTACTATTACTGCACAGAAAGGGAAAACAGATGAGGTCTGCTAAAATCTGGAAGGATGTTTCAGCATTTTATTTGGTAGCTTGTTTCATGTTACGCTATTGGAAGTTCCTTTTTAAAATGCGTATTTATATGAGTATTTGCTTTTCAATCTGTGCATAATTATTTTTAGAAGTCAAACGAATCTATTAGTGAATCTATTCACTAAATCCTTCTGCTTGAACGTGCTGGCCATCTGCTGCCTGGTACTGGACCATCTCTCTTCATGGGTACCAGGTCTTGCAGTGCCCCTCCTCTTGTTAGCTCATCCACCACTTGCCTCAAGAAGTTATCTATCTGCAACGTTTTGCAGGAACCTCCTGGGCTGTTCCAAGCTGTGTGGTCATCCCAGCAGACATCAGGGTGGTTGACGTCTCCCAGAAGGACCAGGACCTGCCATCTTGAGGCGGTACTTGCAGCTGTCTGTAAAAGCYCTCATCCATTTCCTCTTCCTCTWCCGGAGACCTGTAGTAAACCCCCATGACAGTGTCACCCCTGTGACCTGCCCTTTAATCCTCACCCTCGCTCTTGACCCGCGCTCCAGCTCCATCCTCCCCTATGCTGAGTTCCATACATTCCAGTTGCTCTCTCATATAAAGAGTAAACTCCGCCACCTCCCCTTCCTGGACTGTCCCTCCCGGACTGTCCTTCCCAAAAAGCCTGAAGCYATCCATGGCCACCTTCCAGTCATGAGAGCTGTCTCACCATGTCTCAGTGAGACTTCAATGAGATCATGGCCCTGGAATCGCACGCACATCTGCAATTCCCCTTTTTATTCCTCATGCTGCCTTCATTTACATAGAGGTATTTTTGCTGGGCACCCAATATGTCTGTCTTTGTAGCTGGGGCAGCTGTAACTCGACTATGTGAGCCTTCAGTAGTTCTCATATTAGGCCATTTTCTCTCTCCAGGCTTGAGGCATCCTTTGCTGGATGAGTACACTTGACATCCAGAAATCCATGGGCCCAAATAGGATTCACCCAGTAGTGCTGCAAGATGGCGGATGTTAGTGCTACGTCGTCTTTCTCCAACATCTTTGAAAGGTTGTGGAGGAGAGGTGACCGCTAGCTTGTGGCAACTCCTTCTTGGGAGATATTCAAGGGTTTCTGGTCACAGCACTGGGCAATGAGCTGTGGTGATCTGGTGATCGTGCTGGAGCAATCACTGCTCATCTCCAGAGGTCCCTTCCAACCGCAGCCATTCAGTGATTCTGTGATCATGTGCACTCCCAGTAACTACAGAACCAGGGAGGATCCAGAGGTGGATAATGTGTGCATCACTTTCCTGCCCAAATGTCTTTCCTTAGATGGAGTCTCCAAGAAGAGACAGTGCTGATGGGCACTGGGTCTTTTTGGGAAGCAAAGCATTTGGAGACGCATCCATACTGGCCTTCCCAGCATGAAATGGATGGACCAGAGCCCGAGGCAGAGGACATCAGTGCCTCTYCCTGGGCCTCCTGGTGCCCTGTCCCCTGGGGCGGTGGGGGAACATCTGCGCACCGCAAMAGGGCACGCGAGGCCCTCGTCATCAGGGAGAGGCGCAGGACATCAGGGCCTCTCCCTGGGCCTTTCCTCCACCCACWAAATCCCTCATTCTCACTGGACAGCCAGGCCGGGAACAGCAGGACAGGCAGCCAGAAGCCTCCCCTGCTCCCGGCCCTTCTCCTGGCCACTCCCTGAGCACCGGCTCCCACCACAACCACCCTYGGCCACCTCAGGAAGTGCAGGCGACACCAGCAGCCAGAAGGAGGCCTGGGAAGTGGCCGAACAGCCAAGCTCYGGGTTGTGCTCAGGGTGCAGAAACGTGGGGGAGGCCCGAAGCTTATGGGGGCCTCCCTAGCTTCTCCTGGCCTTGGTCCCATTGAAGCTGATGGAGTCACCAGGCCAGGGGGAGCCGCTACGGGACACCGGAGAGCTCAGCGGGGGGCAGAGACACCGCTAAGCAGCCCCCTGCTGAGCCTGGTGTCCCTGTCACCGAGGGCCAGTGCAATAAACATGGGTGAACTGTGCAGCAGGAGTTGAGAGTGATTCTTCTTCCCCAGCCTCACCCTGCCCTTGATCTCAACAGTCCCGCAGGCTGGGAGCACTGGGACGGAGCTGCAGGAAGCCACCTGCTTCCTGGTTGGGAATTCAGAATAGGGCCAAACCCCAGTGCATTTTTAAGTCTGTATCCTTAGCAATTTTGATAACAGACTTTTTAGAGGTCCTGGTGGAAAGTGATCCTAAGAGTGAACTAAGAAATAGAACCCATGAATAACACTCAGTAAAATTGTATCCTGCCCCTAAAGCCTGAAAGAAAGGGTTATTTTTGTTTTCATAGAATCATAGAATCATAGAATGCCGAAGGTTGGAAGGGACCTCAGAGGTCATCAAGTCCAACCCCCCTGCTCACGCAGGGTCACCTAGAGCACGTGCCACAGGGCTGCATCCAAGCGGGTTTTAAAGATCTCCAAAGAAGGAGACTCCACAGCCTCTCTGGGCAGCCTGTTCCAGTGCTTTGTCACCCTCACAGTGAAGAAATGTTTCCTTAAGTTCCTGTGGAACTTCCGATGCTTCAGTTTGAAGCCATTCACTGTCCACCACTGAAAAGAGGCCGCCCCCTCCTCCTCACTGCCTCCCTTGAGGTATTTATACACACTGATCAGGTCCCSCCTCAGCCTCCTCTTCTCCAGGCTGAACAGACCCAGCTCTCTCAGCCTYTGCTCATAGGGCAGATGTTCCAGGCCTCTGATCATCCTGGTAGCCCTGCGCTGGACTCTCTCCAGCAGCTCCACATCCTTCTTGTACTGGGGAGCCCAGAACTGGAYGCAGTTTTGTTTTGCTTTGTCTTGTTTTGTTTTGTTTTCTTCCTCTGTAACTTTAGTAGAAATCAGATTGGTTTTTATGCACAAATTTGTCACTCAAAGAGAAGGAATTGCTTTTCAACTAACAACTAATTGCTTTTCAACAACAACTAATATTAGTCATTGGCTACTTGACAAGGATCCTTGGAGAGGAGATCCAGAAAGCCATAGCTCTGTGGCTTCCTCTCAGAACAATGGAAATGTAGAATGGTTTAGGGTTTTTCTTTTCTCTTTCCTCCTGAAATTCAGATCCTGTCTAAAGTCTAGGGACTATAAAGAGGGCTCCCAAAGGGGAACTTCGGTTGTCAACTGCATTCAGAAATCCATGTGTCTCAGCATTATTTTGACCTGTGTGCATGCTCTGCTAGGGAGGGATCCTATGTCTGCCTTCATGTTCTGTGACATGGGTGATAATTAATCTCCAAGATAGATGCTATATATTTATTTATATTAACCATTATATGATGGTGTGCTTGAGCATCATCTGTGAGACTGAGATTTGGATTTCCTTCCGTATTCAAGGCTTTCAGGTCCCTCTCACATGATAGACTCTGCATTCTCCTGACCAGATGCCACTCTTAGTACCTGGAATTTCAACTGAGCTTTCTTGAACCTGTTTGACCCCAGGCACCAATATTCATGGTGTAATATGTCAATGAAAGGACACAATTATTGGTATGCAACTGTACATAGGAAAAGTCTTGCTAGACTTCCCTTGTTTTACAGAATAGGAGTAGAAGGCATATTTTGTGCTTCTTCTGACTCTGACCCCTATGAAATCCATGCTTTCCTTTGCTTACATATCAGTCATTTTAAAGAGGAGAAAGAAGATGCTGATGCCTTGATTGAGTGATATAATTACATACGAAGGTAACTGTGATTATGGCAAGCTTTTTGATATTCAAAAAATATCATAGCTTTGATTAACAGGCACTCTTTGCGAGAGAGTAGGTCAGTTCATGAGGTTAATTTCTATACGTGGGTTTGCGTTTTGCTTATCATACACATAATTGCTATTAACTAATAACTTCATTCCTGCCAGCAAAATTCTAGTTTGTTAGTTGAGTATTTTGAAGCTTAGAGACTTTTCTGTCTTAGGAAATTCATTGACTGTAGGGCTTTCATGTCTTATACAGATATATGTTTATTTTTATATAAGTTTTATAAGATATAAGCTAGTTTAATTGCAGCTATAATTGATTTTACCTTTGACTTGGCATGGTGAGTGCTTTGTAATTTGTTGATGATTAACGGCTGTCCTCTAGTTATCCTGCTTGGTTAGACCTTTGGCAGACATCTGGCAAATGATTCCACCTTGCCTCTGACTTGTCCGAAAAGGCTTCAAAAACTAGATCAAATCTATCATAGGGGGATAAAAGAAGACTCAGCACATTCACCACTTTCTGAAACTCTTAGGTGAGGTGATGGAGGACTACTACCTTTTAAAAAAGATATGTGTGGTGTCTAGTATTTCCAAGCTTTTAGAGCAGCCCTTGTAATTTATSTTGCCAAACTGTTTTCTAAGGTGAAAACTAGAACTTTTAGTGGCCAGCCAAAGGCAAACATTTTTGCCTTTTCACATTTTTACCTAATGTTCCTGTTCTTGCCTAAAGTTTAGATGTCTAAAAGTTAGCAATATAGGAGCTGAGCTTGAACTTGAAATTCAGCTGAGATTTAGTGGGACCTGGCAAAGATTTACTTATATTTTTACACTTGTAGTAAAAAAAAAACTTTGCTAATATTTATAACATAGTGAGAGTGCGCCAGATGAGTGTATCATCTCCTGCTTGTTTTTAATTATAAGCCATAAACAAAAAGTTTCTG